>NC_138556.1:2394937-2964937 GCF_964273705.1 Natrix helvetica
AGTGGACCCCTCTGGATCTCTGTTGTGTTCCTTCTTGGAAGAAGGACCTTCTAAGTCTCTCACTGAAATGCCGATACTTAAACCTGTCGAACAACGTATTACTAGATCCACGACTAGACAAATGTTAGAATCTCACAAGCGTGTCGACCCTCAAACACAATGTGCTAAGAAAGAAGCTAAGAAGCAAACCGGAGCCATGGGAGGAGCAGGACCGAAGATTAGTCATGTGGAGAGAGATCTTCAGCAAATGCTTTCAGCGCTCCAGACCAGATCTAAAGATGCTTAAGCTATTATCTTGGAACGTGAATGGAATGAACTCCCCACAAAAAAGGAAAAAAATATTTTATTATTTGAAGCAATTTAATAATGATGTTGTTTGCCTTCAAGAGACTCATATTAGGCTGCAAGACCAGAAGTATTTAGTGAATTCAAAACTGGGAACATTTTATGCTGCCTCTGATTTGGTAAAGAAAAATGGTGTGGTGATATATATAAATAAAAGATTTTCAACTAAAGTTATAGAGGCAGATGATGCTGGTAGATATATAGCAATTCAATTTGATACAGACTTTGGTTCCATTTTGGTGCTAGGAATATATGCTCCTAACCAACGCCAAGAAAGTTTTTATAAGATGCTCCATTTAAAAATTTTAGACTGGAACTTTAAGAGTATTCTAATAATGGGAGACTGGAATGGAGTGATTTCTCCAAAGATAGATAAGAGTACAAAGACGAAATTCACTACCAAATTACCAAAGGCTTTTTTTGATTTACAAGACGATTTGAAATTAAAAGATGTTTGGAGGACGCAACATCTAAATGAGATGGACTTTTCTTTCTACTCAGATAGACATAAATCCTTTTCAAGGATTGATTTCTTTTTGTTAACACCGGATCTACTTCCTAAAGCCAAGAAATCCAAGATTTTCGCCAGGACACTTAGCGATCATAGTCCGGTGTGGTTACAAATTGAATTAGGGATGAGGCCAAGAAGGTCTTGGAGAGTAAATGAAAATTTATTTAGATATGAAAAAAATGTTGATGAACTTAAAAAACACATGAAGGAATTTTTCAGTTTTAACATGAATAAGGGCACTCCCATTGAAATAGTTTGGGATGCAAGTAAAGCTTATATGCGTGGGGTCCTGATACATATGAACTTTAAACATAAACAAATTAGACAGAAAAGGAGAATGGAATTGGAAGATGAAATAAAACGCAAGGAACAGCTGCTTATAATAAACCCGAATGACCAGGCGCTCCAGATGGCGCTAAAGCTGTTGAAAGATCAATTTCAGATGCTTATAGCAGAACAAACAGCAACTAATTTGCAATTTGCTAAACATAACACCTTTGCCAACGCTAATAAATCTGGTAGATGGTTAGCATATACTTTGAGAAGGAATATGAATGACAGAATTATTGATAAAATTGAGTTTCGAGGGAAGATGGTATATCAACAAGAGTTGATTAAAAAATCATTTGTGGACTATTATACTAAGCTATATGTACAGGATAATATACAGAACAAGTTAATAGATGATTTTTTGGAAGGAAAAAGGGTTGCAAAAATTTCTGTGCTTCAAAAGGCAAATTTGGAACGTCTTATAACCGCTGATGAGATCACTTTAGTTATAAATCAACTTAAATTAGCTAAGGCTCCAGGGACTGATGGTTTGACTGCAATGTATTATAAAACTTTACAACTGGAAATGATTGAATATCTTACACAACTATTTTGTAATATACAACAAGGAGGTAAAATACCTCCCTCATGGAAAGCGGCTTTTATCTCATTGATACCTAAAGATAAAGAGGGCCCTAAGAAACCAGAGGATTACAGGCCGATATCTCTTCTGAACACAGATTATAAAATATTTGCTAAGGTACTAGCCAACAGATTGATGCCGGTTATTCAAGAGATTATTCATCATGATCAAGCAGGATTTATTGAAGGCAGACATATGAAGGAGAATGTAAGGCAACTCATAGATTTAATTGACTATCTTGATAAGAATAAGCAGATCTCTGCAGTGCTGGTTTTCTTGGATGCAGAGAAGGCCTTTGATCGAGTGAATTGGAACTTTCTAACCAAGACTTTGGAAAAGATGGATATGGGACCACGATTGCGGCAGGCGATTGGAGCAATTTATCAGCAACAAAATGCACAACTTATTATTAATGGAAATTTGTCAACAACTTTCGAGATACAAAAAGGCACAAGACAAGGTTGCCCATTATCCCCATTGTTATTTATTTTAACTTTGGAAGTCTTGTTGAACGCAATTCGGGACTCAAAATCCTTAGATGGCATAGCTATCAGGCAAAAGGAATACAGAACTAGAGCATTCGCCGATGATCTGGTTGTTACCCTTTCACATCCTTTGAAATCGATAATCCAGATGAAAAATATCATAAAAGAATTTGGCATGGTGTCTGGGTTTAGACTAAATCAAAACAAAACGAAAATGATGGTTAAAAACATGACAGAGACTCAAAGAAAGAGACTTGTAAGTTTAGCAGGTTTTGAAATAGTTTCTAAAGTTAAATATTTAGGAATACAAATTTCAGAATCAAACACAAAACTTTTCTCAAATAACTATGAAGTGTTGTGGCAAAAGATACAGAAAGATCTTGAAGCGTGGAAAAAGTTACAATTGTCTTTGCTTGGAAGGATCTCAGCAATTAAAATGAACATTCTACCTAGATTTATCTTTCTATTCCAGATGATTCCGGTGCTTAAGTCAGATAAAACCTTGTTAAATTGGCAAACAACATTAAATAAATTTGTTTGGAAGGAGAAAAAACCGAGAGTAAAGATGAAGATTATGCAAGATACACGTGAAAGAGGCGGCCTCAGACTCTCAAACCTTCGATTGTATTATGAAGCTGCGGTATTAACGCATGTAGCAGATTGGTTCGGGAAAACAAAAATGGAATTGCTGAATATAGAAGGCCATGATCTTGTTCTGGGATGGCATGCATATCTTTTTTATGAAGACAGGGTGGATAAAGTGTTCAACAACCATGTTCTCCGTAGTGCCTTGATGAGAATATGGAAGAAGCACCGGCCCAATTGGGATTATAAAATACCGCTTTGGTTGGATCTTGCAGACACCATGGGGATTATGAATATTAAGTCACTCGGGGGTTGTTTATATAAAGATGTGCTTATTGCTGATGGGGGCGAATGGAAGTTAAAAACTTTGGAACAGCTGTTGGAAGAAGGAATTACTTTAAATTGGTTACATTACATACAGCTTCAGAAGAGATGGGAAGAAGATCGCAGGGCCGGTTTTATGGATAAAGAAGTGGAACTGATTAAGCAGATAAAAGAGACTGGTCCAAAACAAGTTAAAAGAATATATAATGTACTGTTAGAAAGAGACTCAGAAAGTGAATTGGTTAAGGATTATATGATTAAATGGGCTCAGAATTTTGGTGAAGTGGTTATGTTGGAAACGTGGGAAAAAATATGGGTTCAGAATGTTAAATTTACACAGTCACAGAATTTAAGGGAGAATTTCTATAAAATGTTTTACAGATGGTATTTAGATCCTAAAAAATTATCATGCATGTACCCAAATGTTCAACCAAAATGTTGGAGATGCGGGTGTCTAGATGCTACCTTTTTTCATGTATGGTGGACTTGTAACAAGGTTAAAGCTTTTTGGATAAAAATATGGTGGGTTATGCAGAATGTATTTAAGAAAAGAATACAATTCACTCCACAAATGTTTTTATTGGGTATAGTTAAGGATTTTACCAAAGGGGAAACAAAATTGGCCTTGCATATGGTCACAGCAGCTAGGTTGTTGATTGCGCAACATTGGAAAAAAGATTTTTTGCCGACAATTGATCAATGGATTCAGAAGGTGGCGGGGTTCGCTGAAATGGCAAAAATTTCAGCTTTCTTAAAAGCTCAGAAACAGGAGGATTACACACAGGAATGGGCAAAATGGATTGATTATATACAGAATAAATACCAGACTAGGAGTTATTATCTAGCCTTTAGGTAAGAATGTTTAGACCGATAGATGATCAGAGTAAATAGTATATGGGATGTTTGGAATTGTTAGAGTGGTATACAGCGGAAGTCAGGGGGGTGGGTTTGTGTGGGAGGTGGGGGAGGGTTAGGGTGGAGGGTGGGGCAATATATATGTATGAATAAATTAGAAGATGGGACTAATGAAACATTGTTAGGCTAGGAGAAATTTATATTAAGAGTTATAGATGTTAAATTAGCTTAGAAAATGATCGATGTGTTATTATTAATTTAAGAGAAATTTATATAGTGTTTGTTGGGAGGAGAGGGGTTACGAGTAATCTATTTTAAGATGGGGGGAGGGGAGGGGGCAAAGTATTTGGTATAATATTTGAATGTGAATTTTTGCGGGGGGGTTGGGGGGGGTATAGCATTTGTATGAGATTTATATTGTGTGGAGGGGGGGTGAAAAGGGGGAAACTTTGTTTGTACAAAACTCTTTTAATTAAAAAAAAAAACATTACCCAGACCATTTTTTTCTATCTGTAGTTCAGATTGGTGAAAGCTGGTAAGATTCAGGTGGTTATTTTGTCTATTTTAAAGGAGCAAAAACAACTCACAGATATTTGGGCACCCAATTAATATGAATGAATGGAACTGTATTCTCCACTGACACCTCCAAATGTGTTACTTCCAGGAGAGGCAAACCGTTAGGGGTGTCCCAGAAAGTCAGAGGGCACCACAACCAATCAATCAGAGCCATGCCCCTTTTTTTAAATGTATACCCAGAAACCATGACACCGATCCAATTTGATTTCAGCTTCCTGTTCTTTTTTAATGGGAAGTTAGCATTGCATTATTATCCCAAAGGTGTTTTTTTTTTCAGGAGGCAACGGGACTTTCTTGTTTTTTTTCTTTTGAAGACGTTTTGCTTCTCATCCAAGAAGCTTCTTCAGTTCTGACAAGATGGTGAGGAATGGATGGATTTATATTCTACATGACTACGGGAACCATTTGCATCACTCAGGTAACCCTGAGGACACATAAACCTCCAAGGGCTTCAATGACCTTCTAAAAGGATGCAAACGACCAGCTGTCTGCAAGGAATAAAAATCCTTCCATTCCCCACTATCCGATCAGAGCTGAAGAAGCTCCTTGGATGAGAAGCAAAACATCCTCAAAAGAAAAAACAAGAAAGTCCGCTTGCCTCCTGAAAAAGCACCGTAGGTTACAACCATGACTGGGTGACTTGGAATTTCTACAGACCATTGCATTACTATTTCCCCAAATGCTGTGTGACCTCAGCTACATCCCATAAGCATCCAAGAGGGGAACAATGCTAGAGGCCCCTGCACCCCAGTGCCTGGCTGGATGGGAAAGTTGCCTCCTTGCCCAGAAAGACAGACAAAGAAAGAGCCAGAAAAATGAAGTTAGGACTCCCATCTACCTGCTTGGTGATTAGCCACTGTGTCGGGCCTCATCAAAGAGTTTTAAGACCGGCAATCCCCAGTTAATTATTTCATCACTGTCATACACAATAATTTGGAATGATGGATCCTTCTACTTCTCTATTCACCTACATCAGTTCTACAGCATAATTCTAAAGACCTGGGGCCTAGCCATCATAGTGCTCATTCATAAAATGGATAGCTGTGAACTGTGAGTGATGTGGTGCCATGGCCTAGAGGTGGAGCTCTCACCTCACAATCAGGAGGCCGTGAGTTTGATCCTAGGTAGAGGCAGATATTTCTCTCTCTGGGCATGATGAGAATATATCTGCTGAACAAAACTCTGCATTGGCAACAGGAAGGGCATCCGGCCATTAAAACACTCTGCTTGCTCCATTCCGTTGCCCAGACTCCACCTGTTGTTAAAAGAAGAAGATGATGATAACTGTGAACTGTCTGCTAACTAGCTGTACATCAGCCTTCTAAGTCTAATAAGTGAGCTAAAGATCTCTACAGCCAATTGGCTGATTAGATTAACTTTGAGCCTCACTTGGCAGATGAGTAGGCAGGTGTTAGAGCTGGACCTCCTCTCCTTCGCCCTGTCTAATGCTGCAGCTTTGGGGCTGAGAAATACTAGTTTAAAGGAGGTTCTGTATTATTCATCACATCCATTGATTTTAGGCCTACATTTAATTTAATTTCCAGAACGTTGTGGGATAAACTCATAAATTTGCCTACAACAGAGACCTGTTGTGGCCCAGTAGGAGCCGTTGGAGTTGCCACCAGACTCCGACAGCGAGGGTCCCTATGAGTTGGCTCTGGAGGATGTGGAGGACCCTGGACAGGGTTCCGACTCCAAGCAGGGATCAGAGAGGCTGGTTGGCCACCAGGAGGCGCCTGAGGCATAGAGCAGCAGTGAAAGCCAAAGAGAGTGTGCTCCTGACATCATGCCTTGGAGCAGTGGGGAGGAGACAAGGGAGTTGGTCCTGGAAGCCCGGCAACGAAGGGCTGATAGACGTAGAGAACAGCTACACATTTACAAGAGATGATTGGACTCAGGTGATCGTAATCAGGCTCCTCTCAAGGCTATTTAAGGAGGGACTTTCTGAAAGTTGTTTTGCAGGAATCAACTTATCATTAGAGTTGGAGACGCTCTCAAATCTGTGTCATACCTCGGCAGGCTGGATTGCTGCCAAGGTGTTATCTGTATCTCGGCAGGCTGGATTGCTGCCAAGGTGTTATCTGTACCTGGATTGCTGCCAAGGTTTAAACTGTGTGTAAATAAAACATCTTGCAGAGACCTTGTTTTGGAGTGCTTTGGTATACGAGAAGGGGGGGTCAGAACAGAGACCTATTATGTTAATGTATAACTTTTTCATGGGCATTCCTGAGCAAAGGTTGACCGTAGTGCACAAGGCCATTATACTAAAGATGGGTGTAAGATGGGCGTATTTTGGGCCCCTCCTTGTCTAATTGGTCCTTTCACTTCCCATTAAAAACGTCCCCTGAAATTAGTCAACAGTCATATGGCAGACTTTCTTTGACAGTATGTGATGCTTCTGTCACGCACTGCATTCAAAAGAGCCCCCAGTGCCCCGAGCTGATTTTTTAATCCCCAAACAAAGATCTTAATTTTTGTTAAGAAACCTAGAATGAGCATTTGGTAGATTAAAATGGCCAGATTATAAGACAATAACAATATTTAAATATTTAGGCATGATTTTCACAGTTCCACTAAATTCTTTGCACGTAATACATACTGGTTGGAGGTCCAAGTTCTTATTTCCTTGCACACAATTATGAATTAAGATGGAAGGGGCAATTCTGCAAAAATGCACCACTGTGATTTTTGTACAAAGGACTTCCTATTGATTGTCTACACCAGGGGTGTCCAAACTTGGCAACTTTAAGACTTGTGGACTTCAACTCCCAGAATTCTGGGAGTTGAAGTCCACAAGTTGAAGTCCACAAGTCTTAAAGTTGCCAAGTTTGGACACCTCTGGTCTACACACTTAATTGAGCACTTAATGGTATTCAAGGAGAGATTTGAAAACCCAACTGGATCTCTCAGCTCTACCCAGGAATCTTCTTCAGCAGTCAGGCCCTTTTCCTTTGGCCAGCAAAATCTCTATACAGGTAGTCCTAGACTTATAATTGAGCCCAAAATTTTTGTTGCTAAGTGAGACAGTTGTTAAGTGAATTTTGCCCCATTTTACGACTTTTCTTGCCACCGTTAAGTGAATCTGTGCAGTTGTCCAGTTGGTAACATGGTTGTTAAGTGAACCTGGCTTCCCCGTTGACTTTGCTTGTCAGAAGGTCGCAAAAGGGGATCACGTGACCCTGGGACACTGCGACCGTCATAAATACAAGACAGTTGCGAAGCATTAAATGCTTGATGCTTGGATCACATGATGCTTGGATCACATGATCGAGATGTCGTAAATGTGAAAAATGGCCATGTCACTTTTTGCAGTGCTGTTGTAAATTTGAACAGTCACTAACTGTATTGTTGTAAATCAAGGACTACCTGTACTATATAACTGCCCCTAAGCTCTGGAGGACATAAGCTTTAGCAAACCTTTAATGAATCCCCACAGCAGTTCTTGAATGCATCTCTCAAAACTCTCACATGCTAAGATTGTGCCTTTGCCTCTGCAAAGGGGCTTTGGAGACCCCACGACCTGTGAGACCCATCTTATCCCCTCTCATTGAGTAAAATACCGGGGCAATTCTGATTTATTCTACGTACCGTTGTTATCAAACCAGTATGATTCCATTTCTATGAAGGCAGCCAAATCTTGTGACACTGTCTGTAAAACCTAACCCTGTTTAATTGCTTCAGTGACCTAATAATGACCTATTTCATTCCATATGCTGATGAGTCTTGCATTTGGCTCAGTGGCCACGATGCAGACATACAATATGTATATATCACAGCCATTTTGTAAGCAAGCCCACAGCAGTCTCTCCAAATACCAAATGTGCCCAAAGCCAAAGGAAGAATGAAAAAGAAAGAGAGAGAGAAGAGAGAGAGAGAAATGTTTTGGCAGGGAGAAGTGAAAAGATTTCAGCCCTATAGCAGTGCAATCATTACAAATGCCAGTTGTATCCTAAATGATCAAGTACACAAGCGTAATCTCTGCTAACTCCCACTTGAGAAAAGGGAGGGAAGCCAGTGCCATTCTCGGAGTATACATCTATTTGGAGTCTTAAGGGATCCAAATACAGTTATCTATATCCATCCAGTAATTATTTCCAGTTGTCAAATTGACCCAGATTCTTTGCTGATTAATTCTGACTTTGACAATTGTAACCCAAAGATATCCCCAGCTTGGCCTTTAGAGGCCTCTGTGGCTAGCTTTTTCTCCAGTGTGTGTCAGAAAAGGATGCCAAAGATACACCAAAGATGCAGGTAGTCCTCGGGTTACAACAGCCATCGGGGCTGCAAATTCTGTCCCTTGGTGATGCAGTCATGAATCATATTACCACATGACTGCTTTGCTTAGTGAAGGCAATTCTGGCAGTCCTGGTTGCCATCATAACCCGAGGATTGCGCAGACCGTTAAGGAGGAAGTGGTGGGGGTCCCAGGCAAGCAGCCAGTGGGCCTGCAGGCAGAGGCTACAAGTGGGCACTCTGGAGTTCAGACGGGTGCTATACAGGGGGTGGAGTTTGCCACAGGTAAGTGCTCCAGAGTACGGACCATGCTGCATGGATGCCACAGATGAGAATGAGCTAGGGGGCACAGGAAGGCCCAAGAGCAGTGAGAACAACCTCCTGGCAGCTTCCCCATTGGCTTCGCTTGTAGAAAGTCAGCTGTAAAGAGCATCGGAAATCACACTCACATCCCTGGGACTTGCTGCAATACCATAATCACAAGCCAAGCACCCAGATCACATGACCACAGGGAGGCTGGAACTCCGAGGGCTTGTTACAAATTTCCTTTGCAACTTTGGATGGTCACTGAACAAGTAGTTGTAACTCGAAGACTACCTCAAAGAAGTAATAAGTTCCAACTTATTCTCCAAAGCACCCAGAGGACAAGAAACGATGGCTTTAAACTAATCAAAGAGAGAAGCAACCTGGAATTAAGGAGAAACTTCCTGACAGTGGGGACAATTAACCAGTGGAACAGCTTACCTCCAGAAATCGTGGGCACTCCATTCCTGGAGGTTTTTAAGAAGAGACTAGACAGTCACTTATCTGAAATAATGTAGGTTCTCCTGCTTGAGCATGGGGCTGGACTAGAAGACCTTTCAAGGTCCCTTCCAGCTCATTCATTCATTCATTCATTCATTTACACTTTCCCTTTTCTAAGGCTGTTCCTCTTGGTCCTCTCTCTGTTTTGCTCATCTGTCCTAGGCCCATCTACCTCTGCTTCTCTCCTGTGGAAGAGAGAGCAGCTCTTAGGGGACCCACCTCAACCGCTGGACTCCACCTGGATTGGGTGGGAGGAAGAACCACACCGGTCATCTTATCAGTAGCCTTTCCCTTCCAGCTCTATTCTATTCTGATGCCTGCAGGAGGAGGCCTCCCATGGTCTATGGCAGGGGTGTCCAAACTTGGCAACTTTAAAACTTGTGGACTTCAACTCCCAGAATTCCCCAGCCAGCTGCTGGCTGGGGAATTCTGGGAGTTGAAGTCCACAAGTCTTAAAGTTGCCAAGTTTGGACACCCCTCGTCTATGGGTTTAACTCTAGGAGTCAATTCCAGCGGCAATCACAGCTCCCCTTTGAACCCCACATTAGTTCAAGTTAATTATTCAATTATGGTCCACTCACAGAGGACAGCCGGACCGGGAAGATTGTTCTCAGAGCATTCGTTCCTCAGCCCTGATAGGAAGATAATTCCCAAGTTCCGAGTAAAGAAGCAGTTTCTGCCTGCTTGCTGATCTCAGGGAAATACAACTCAAAATAATCGAGGGCTCACCTGAGAAACATGGAGCACCGGATGGTGTTTGACTGTGCAGCCATGTTCTTTGCGCCCTCCTCCTTTCTCTCTCAGATCCCACCGTTGCTTCTTTCCCAAAGTCTCAAGGTGAACAGCTGAACTTTAAAACACACATCTGCCTTTGGCTCCAAAATCGGGGTTCCACTTGATGCGGTCTGCTCTCCCACCCACCTTCTCTGGAGGGCTGGTTTTCCTGCCCTTTCCCTTGCCCCCCCCCCTGAAAGGGGCAGAACCTGAATACAGTCCACAAAGATTTGGGGCTCTGGGGCATCCCGCCCTCCCACCTCTCAGCAGCCCCACTCCTCCTCTGTCTAGGGAAGAGGGCCTTTTCTGTTTTACAGCCCCAGTGAGGTCCTTTTGAGGAAAGCACCAGGTTATGGTAGCGGCCAGCTCTTTCTCGGGGTGCCACAGCTGCAGCGACCCTCCCCCTGGAGCCCTCCATTGCCCCATCATCACCTTACCCAACGCACCCATCACCTGGAGGAGGGAATTCCCATAGGCAACCTCATCAGTGTAGCCCACCCGAAGCCCCTTCCCCAGCCCTCGGAAATGCAGAGATCCAACAGTTGTCCAGGAAGAGACGCGCCCCTTTCAGTCCCGGACTTCGAAGGAGACCCCGGCAACTGCCGAAAGGGCGGAGGAAGAGGAGGAGGGGCCTAGAAGGTCTCGGGGCAATACCCCCTCCTTTTTGGGGAGACCTGAAGCCTGACGGGCGTCCCAGCCTGTAAGCCGGACCCTTTGAACCGGCCCGGCAGCCTCTTAAGGAAAGCGTGGCCCAGGATAGCTCTAATCCCGGACTTGGCCAGGCAAAGCCCCGCGCCCCACACGAGACCCCCCCCCCCTTTGACCCGGCCTCTGGGTCGCCGCTCCTTTGGATCCGGTGTCGGGAGAGAAGCGGGCAAGGTCTCCGACGGAGGTGCCGGCCTGGAGAGGAGGGAGGGTCTGGCTAGGCTCGGAGCGCCAGTGCCTGACCCTGAACCTAACCCTGCCCGGGGGCTGCGTCCTCCCCAGCCGGCGTCCTCTTCATCCGGGCGTTTTCTCCCCCGAGGGACCGGGGGTCTCGGGATGCGGCGAATGGCCCGGTGGGGCGGCTGAAACGGGGGCTCCCGAGGCGACTGGCTGGACGCCGGGATTTCTTTCAAAGTCGGTTTTTATTAAAACGGCAGGAAAGCGGGGAGGGTCCAGGGACCACCTGACAGGAGGCGGGCGTTTTCTCGGGGTGAGACCCCCTCCTCCGCTCCGAGGGGCGGGCTGAGCCTCCGGGGTCCCTTCGGGAGCCGCCCGAGGCCGGCTGGGGCCAGCGGCCGCCCCGCCTATAAAGTGCTGTGCTGCATCGACCGTTTGCGGGCGGGAGGGAAACGGGGGCCGCCAACGGAGCCCCAAACAGATCGATGAAAAAAACTCGACGCAGGTGGGAGCCGGGAAGGAGGGAACGCAACTACTGCGAGCCATTGCACGTCGCCCCTCGGAGGGACCTCGGAGCCAGACCCCCCGGCCCCCAGCTGGGGAAAAGCGACGACGGCGCAGCGGGGTGGAGTGGGGGGTGGAGAGAGACCCTGGCCCCGGGCCCCGCGAGCCGGCTGGGTCTGCCCTTCTGCCCGCTCCGTCCGGCCCTTCGGCAGTGTTCGAGGTCCCGATCCAATCCGGTGCAACTTCTATTTACACGACCGGGAAGAAATCCCTCGGACTGCGCTCCTCCTGGGTCTATTTACACGAGTCTCTGCTGGATCCGGACAGGCCTCGAGTCTCGGCGACGCCTCTCCCCGTCCCAGGACTCTCCGGAGGGAGGGTAGGAGGGGAGGGGGGCTGGAGGGCCTCACTGGGGCAACAAGGGGGGCTTGAAGGAGCAGTTCCCGGCGCAGTGGCGAGGAGTCAGCATCTTGCAGGAAAAGTGGTGCAGCGCGTCGTGGGCCTCTGCGGGGGAAGCGACAGAAGAGGAACAGGGCCGTCACTCCAAGCGGCACGAGCCCCCGCGCTCCTCTCGGCCCAGGAGGAGGCCCGCCCTGCCCGCCCCAGTTCCCCGGAAAAGCCGCTCCTCAGGAGGCCCATTTCTAGCAGTCCGGCGAAAGGAATGGAGGATGCGGCCAATGGCCGGGGCCCCCTAGGGGCGGCCCATCCAGGGTCTAACGAGATCAGCCACATGCAGGGTTGTATCTAAGTTTAGGGAGGCTGTAGCCAAAAAAGCCAAGGTGACCATTTTGGTCGCATCCTGCGGCCACCCCGCAACTTCTGAGCCGGGCATAAATGCTCCTCTAATGGGATTCGCCTCCTGTCTATACTTGGGCCAAACGGTCTCCCAGAGCGCAATTCCTGAGCGGAGCCTCTCCAAACCAACGGGGGCGGAGGAGGGAGGGCTGCAAAAGGCTGCAAGGCCGGTCCTGGTGGGCTCTAAGCCAGAGTCCAGACAAGGAAGCAGAAGCGCTGGCTTCGCCTCTCAGGCCAAGTCCCAGGAGGGGCAAATCCCAAAACGAGTTGTAAAGAGGGGGGTCCCTAAAATAACTCTGTCCTGAATGGGGGGGTCGGACTTCCACCCCCGCATCGGATTTGACAACTTTCTGCGGGAATGAGAGAGATTTGTTAACGGGCCTCCCCCCTGGGGCAGCTGAAAGCCTCCGTCCCAAAAAAAAATATTACAGCTGTTTCTGCGCCAGAGGCTTAAGCTGGTCAATAAACAGAACGAAATGAGGGCCGTTGGGGGCTCTGTCAGTTTGGCTTTTTTCTTGCAGTTGGGGTTTCCTTGCCCAACCGCATCGCCAGTGCCAGCGCTTAAGTCAAGAGGCCGGCAGGTGCCCCAAGGTACAGGTAGAAGCCTCACCGCTGCTCAGGGCCGGTTCGTTCTGCCGGAGGGCGCGGGTAGCTTGGTAGCTTAGCTACCACATTAGGCCCCTTGGCATGAGGGGGGGGGCGATTTGTGCCAGCTTCTTCGTGCCCTGCAAGGCGCCGGTGGAGAGAGACCCACCTTTGAGCTTCTGTTGAATGGCGTAGCGGGCCTTCCGTTCCTGGTCCAGCTCGTTGCACAGGGTATCTGCGGGGGACAAGAGGAGCTCGGGCGGGGCCAGCAAGGGAGCGGCCTCTTTATGTGCCCCCCCGCCCCAACGCGCCCGCCCCCGCCCGGCCCGCCGCCCTTCCTCACCCCGTACGATCTGCAGCTGCTGCACCATCTCCTCCCGGTAGGCCAGCTCGCGCTTCATCTGGTCCTGGAAGTTATCTGCGGGCAGCGAGGAGGAGGAGGGGGCGTCGGAAAGAGGCGGCAGGCCGGGCAGAGGGAGGCCTCCCGCGGAGTTCTCCGGCTGCGAGTCCAAGTCATCGGAACCCGCGGAGCCCACGACCTGCTTCCGCCTGGGAGGGTCAAGCAGGCCGCCTCTCCCCGGGGCCCACCCGCCCTACAGCCAAAGCCGGGCTGCCTGGAACGACGGCCGGCAGCGGGGCAGGACGGTCATCGGAAGCCATTCCGAGGAGCGCCAGAGCCCGGCCTGCAAAGTTGGCAGCCTGGAGGGTTTCTCAGGCCCCGCCGCCGCCGGCGGCCCTTGTTCCTCCTCGGACTTCAACGGTCGGGAAAGCCGCAGTCCGGAAACTGTGGGACTCGCTTTTTCTTTGACAGCAAACCCCTCGGTTACCATTCCTGGGTGGGAAGTCTGTATCTTCCCGGCCCTTCCCCATCGGAGCCTCCTTTGGGGGTCCCTGTCCAGGAGGGAGGGGCGATCCCTCAGGAGCCCCCCTCCCCTAGTTGTCTTGGGGGCAAGAGGGGGACGGGGGATAAGGGGGGGGGGTCTGGTGGTTTGGCTCCAAAGAAGTCCAACGGGGAGCCAGGATGCTTGAACTGGAGCCCATTTTCTGGACGGCCCAGCTCAGGACATTATTATGTATAAACCTTATTGTACATAAATACAACGAAATTGGTTATTGGAAATTCGGACCAAATTAAGGAGCGGGGCTTGGCCCGGTGCTGAACCAAGGCTTAGCAGGTGGGAAGGCGGCGCTCAGTCGCGGGTCGTCCAGGGTCCTGGGTGGGAGGCCCCACCGCCTCCATCGGGGGCGGGGGCGGGACGGGCTCGTGTTTCCTTCTGCTCCCCGCTCTTCTTTGGCCTTCGTTGGTCTTCGCCCAGGGAACAAGCAGAAGGCCAAGAAGCGGAGGCCTTTCCGCCCCCGTGGCTTCCCTCCCACTCCCCTTTTCGCAACCTGGCAGTCAGGTTCCGTGCCGCAAGGCGCAGGACTGAGGAGCCGTTTGGAACAAGCCTGAAGCGGGCGGCGTCTTCTGGACAGAGCGCGAGAGGAAGCGGCGGAAGGTACCTTTGAGACTCTGGAATTCCCGCTCCAATTTCTTCCTGATATCCATCTGCTCCAGGAGGAGCCTTTGCAGCTCGTCTGTTGGCGGAGGGGAAAAGGAAGAGTAATGGCGGTTGGGGGGGGGGGTCAGGGTGAGGGAAATCTGTTAAGAGGTCCCTGAAATAGCGGCCGCTTTCCATGGAGGAGGCTGGAAATGCCTCGCCTCCAATGAATGGGGAAATATAATTTTCACTTCCCTAAAGAGATGCATATTGACATCTGTTTATTTGCACACACACAGGCTGAAACAAACACGCACATACACACACAGTCAGCTGACCTCAGCTGATCTCGAAAAGCCGAGCAAGGTTAGAAGTATTTAGGCAAGGATGGGAGACCACCTGTAGATGCTGGAGCTATAGGCTAAGTTCTTAAAGAGAGGATCCCCCCCCAAAAAAGCAGTGTCAGTTCCCTTCCAAATGATTGAAACTCCCAGGAGCTTTTGCCTAGGATTCTCTCTAGAGAGGATAGCTAGAAGCTCTTCGTGGAAGATTTCCTCTTTTCCTCCCCTGGGCTTTTGGGGACTCCTTTTAAAGGCGAACTGTATTCCAGGAAGAAGTAACTGAAGAGGTCTGGCCTTCATCTGCAACTGGTAGGACAATCCAAACCCAAAGGCTGCCCCCTCCGGACATTCCTGATTAGAAGAATAGATAACCCCCTCCCCAAAGACAACATTTCCACGAGGCCTCAGCTGCCAACTTCCTTACCAGCCCGGAGCTGCAAGAGCCGTTGGGACAAACCAGCCCAAGTGCCCCCTGAGAACCCCTGCAAATCCGCCTTACAATCAAGGTCCTGCAGAAACCCCCATTGTGCGCTGCTCTGAGACTTTCAAAACAGGCACACAGCCCTTTCGCAACCCACTTTTCTCACACTTGGCCTCCGCCCTTAAACCGTGGCAGCCAAAGAGCTGTGGAAATGCCAAATTCCTTTAAAAAAACACCCTTGACTTAAGTCCGATTTCGGATGACTTCGGGGGCATATCCCAGCTACGGCAGTCTTCTTGTGGGGTGTTTCGTCGAGATCCTAAATTTCACAGATCTCCTGATGGTCTTCTTTCCAAAGCCTGAGCCTGCTTAGCTTTATGAGGTCAGAAGCCAAGCTTTCTTTGCAATAGAAAGCGACCAAACTGAAATGCGGAGGAGGGACCTGGATTGAGCCCGTCATTTAGGCGGACAAATGGATACCTCCGGGACAGGGAACGTCCTTCTGCTTCCTTGGTGCAAAAAAGCCGTTCGCTTAACGCTTCAGGCGCAGCGCAAAAGCGGAACTGCGCCGAATCCTTTAGAAAAGTTTCCCTCTCCGCCCTCTGGTTTGGAAGGCGTAGCCCTGGCCTCCGGCGATGGCCTGCCTTGCAGAGAGGCAAGGAAGCTGCCCAGAGGACAAGAGGAACCGCCGCGCACATGGCTGGCGCTCCCGGGGCTGCTTTGGTCCCAAGTCCCGACGCCCTTACCTCTCGCCAGAGCGCCTAGGTCCTTCTCTCCCAGCGGAGTCCCAGTGACATCGAGGATGGTCACTTCCTCACCTAGAAGAAAGGAGAGAAATCCCGAAATTCGGTCCCAGCCTGGGCCCCTTTCCCGCTCCCCCCCCCGACCAAACCGCTTTGGCAGGGCCAGGACCCCCCCCCCCCCGCGCCGCGCAGGGCCAGGAGGCACTTTCGACCAGCGCCCTTTGCCTCCCCAGGGCTTAGAATGGGAAATCTTTGTAGGAAGGCGGTAGCTTCAGGTGAAATCTAGTATGGATCCATTCACGTGCGGATAGGCGGTCATGCGCCTAGGCCTCTCCCGCTTGTCCCCGTCCGCCCAGCAGGCCTAATGGCTCCTGGAGAACCGAGTTCGGCCTTTATTTTGCTTACTCTCCCTCGGCTTTGCTTGCAGTTGTTTCTGATAATAGGTGCTACATTCGAACCTTTCATTTTGCTAAATCCTATTAAATGAATTTTACCCTTTCTCTTGCTGATTTGTTTTTTGTTTTAGTTTGTAAGGCGTTAAATAAGTTTGCCATTTGGCTCGAGGAAACGCCGATGATGTCTATAAAAACAGGATAAAACGAAGAAACTATTCTGGATTCTAGAACGAATCTCAGGAGCCGCAGATTCAGTGACACCTGTCAGAATAAATCACCCTTCATCCTATTTCAGCTCCCTGGCCGCCTCGCTCCCCCCCCCTTTCGAAATCTGCTGCGGGACTTGGTTTTCGTTCCTGCCGCGAACTGATGAGAGGAGGTGGCGAGGAGGGCAATCCGGCAAGAGCTTGCTTGATCCGCGGCGCCCCTCAGTTCAGGGATTTCTGCTCTCCAGAGGCCGCTTCTTCCAAGGACTCCCAACCCCCGTGGGCCAATGTCACAGCCATGTCACAACCTTTGGACACCACCGCAGACCAGGAAAGTTGCAGACGGAAGGCTCCGAATACAAGGAGCAGGTAAGGAGCGCTGCCTGGGCTACCAAGGAGACCCCTTCGGGAAACTGCAGGTAGGAATAGCTCGGCGCGCATCCAGGACTCCTCTACTGTCAAAGGGGGCATAGCTCCCGGCAAAGAACGGAACCTCCTCGACTAGGGAAGGTCCTGAAGGGCCCCGCGGCAGCAGAGGCGGCCAATCAAGACCACTAGGATGGCCAGTGGCCTCCCGTCCACCCGCTGCTGCCCTTGGTCTCTTTGGCGCGCCCAAAGCAGAGAACTGGCTTCCGTCGAGGAAGGTGCTGCTGCGAAAACCCGACTGGGATCGTCGAAAGGTAGAAGGCGCCAAGGTCGCTACTGCCCTCAACATCTGGCGGATGCGGTCTCGAAACTGGGCCGCCGGAATGATAGAGCAGCGAGGCGGGTGCCAGGCGGCCTGGCCCGGAGAGCCCCTTCCAGTCACCTGATTTGACTCAGCAGAGCCTCGCCTTCGCCCCCTCCCCCCGAATCGAAATAGAGGGTGGGAGATCGCCTGTTTCGAAGATGGGCGGCCGTTTTGTTCGACCGAACTGGTACCGAAGGACTGAATCTCTACAGGATGGATCCCTGCAGTTCTCTCCCGGCCCCCGCTTGTCCTTCGGCCACCGCAGGGTACTTGCTGCGGTTAAAGCCCCGCGGAATACGCGGGCGAGCAAGTGCTTCAATCCAGGGAATTTAGATGGTCGGTGGGACGATTCAGATAGCCTGAGACTACATCTCCCATCATTCCCCGACAGCGCAGTCAATGGAACTGGAAGTCCTTTAATAACCTTGGGACCTGCCCCCCTCCCCAACTACTCTCCCTTTTCCCCACGCACGCTATCGCGAGCCCTTAAGCAGAGTTTCCTTCCCAGGAAACGAATGTCTGCCCTCCCCCTCTAGCCGGAACACGGGTGTCAGGCTGCAGAAAAGTCTCCGCGGCCGCTTGGGGGCCGGTCTCGGCCTTTGATGGCTGAATTCGGTCTGCGCTTAACTGAACCTAGTTTTCTATTTTCAATTAACTCGGTTTGTTGGCTGCGGCCCGCGGCGCCTTTGCCATAAAACCCGTTAAAACTTCGTTAGCCTGGGCCTCTAGTCCCGCCTTGGCTGCTCTCTTCGGCGTTTCTGCTTCCCAACCTCCCCGGGGTCAATCTGGCATTCTGCAAAGGCAGCCCCCCCCCCCCCCAGCCGATCAGGAGCCGTCCCCTTTACCTCGCTCGGCGTGAGTCGGGCTGGGCTGCGAGACGCTTCTTTGCTTCGGGGAGGTTTTCTTGCTTTCCAGATCCTCTGCGGCCGAGTGATTGTCTTCGTGTTCTGGGTCTTGGAACCAAGGAAGCGCTTTTCAGGACATCGAGCTCGCCCGGAGCCCGTCTCAGCCACCGCATTGAGGCCGAGGAAGGACTCACCGCTGCCCTGGGAAGGAGCTCGAAGCCGTTCCAGGAACCATGAACTACCCCCGGCCCGCCTCGCCCTTCTCCCCATAAGCTACTGCCCCATAAGCTATGTGGGAATTCGTGGTAAGATCCGGGCCCCGCAAGACTAGTAGGGGGGGGCGCTCCCTCCCCTTAAAATAAAGGCAGAGTTGTCCACGACGGACCAGGATCAAGAAAACCTTATCGACCATGGAGGGGGGGTTAGTCCTGAAAGACCCCCGCTTCCCCAAGGAGGCCAACTCTAGCGGGAAGCCCGTTGAGGGTGAAAGGGCCCCTGGAAGAGGTCTGGTGTCCGGACCTAGGGCTTCTCTTAGCAAACCCGTTTCTCCCCTTCCGTCCAGCCCCGAGCTGCCCTTCTTGCGGCTTATTCGTACCGTTTTTGTCTGGGGCGCAGTGGTAGGGAGTGATGGGTGGGCCCAGGGAGACTCCGGCTTTGAGCGCCTGGGGACACTCGTCCCTCCCTGGAGGATAGGCCTGCAAAGGAAGAGACAGGGGCACAGAATTGGGCTCGACACGCCATTGACTGAGCGGCCCATCAGAATTTAGCTTTGCTTCCCAGCTCCGGCGCAGGAAATCCCTCCGTAAATCCCACCCTGGCCGAGAATCCAAGAACATAATAAAACGAATTCAGGCTCCGCTGCTCAAAGAGAGGCGAAATTAGAGGCCACGTGCTCTTCCGCTTTGCCTCGGAGCCATTTCCCCTAATTCAGTGGAAAGAAAAACCCACCGACCTTCAATTTCCTACCCTTTTAGGAAGGTGGATTAGCCCAGCAAATAAATGCCCGACTTAATTATACTGCTGGTGCTCCAGAAAAAAGGACCTTTCTCCAAAAGAAGTCTCAAACGGAGGAGCTCCTTCAGTATTAAACCCCCCCCCCCTTGTGACCACCACTACCAACCCCAGTAATCGTATTTCAATCCGCTGCAAGGTAAAATCCGGGTTTAGATTCTCTTCCTCTCTAGGTCTACGGAGCTGACTCCCAATTTCCCCTGTTCAAATGCGAACAGTGGGAAATTCGATGGACACAGACATTCGAAACTGGCCGTCTTGTGGACAGAGGCTGGGATAGCTACGCTTTGGGTGCCAACCACCCGGAGCTAAGGGAAAGGAAAGAGCTCCTGTTCAGATACGGGGAGAACTTTCTTTCTCACACACAGAAAGACAGACAGACATCGCCATCCTGTAGGCAGGCCCCAAAGTGGGAGAGCTCCTTTTTAAGCCCCCGATTTGTTCGTCTGGACTGCAAAATGCCCAATAGATCGGGCGCTGCTCTCGCCCTTCCCTCCTGAGCCTGCTTGGGTGTTCTCTGCGCTATTCTGCTCCTTCGGCTACTCCTCGCCTAATTCTCTGGTAGGCTTTGGAACCGGTCCCCAGCAGACCCGCTGCCTTCCTCCTCAGATTTGCTAGGCCTCCATTGCTTCGCCTCGCTTTTTCAGTGCAAGACGATTAAAAGCAGCTGCATTTTAAAGAGAGGCTGGGGCGGGGGGAAGAGTCGGTGTGCTGCGAGGTCTTCCCCGGGCGAGCTCAGGGCGGCCCTTTTTCTCTGCCCCCATTCCAGATTCCCGAGGCCGGCTGGGGCTGGAGCTGTTCGTGGTGCTGAAACGCCGCTCGCTATGGAAAGGTGAAATAAATTCAGCAATTCGGCGAGGCCTGGGGGAAGTAGCACGCAGCGGGGTGGTTTCTCATTCGACTGCTGGAGAAAACCAATGTTGTGTGGTGGTTCAGGCTACAGGAGACCATGAGTTCTAGTCCTGCCTTGGGCTGGGTGACCTTGGACCAGTTACTCTCTCTCAGCCCCAAGAAGGAGATAATGGCAAATAACTCTCTAAAAATGGCCAAGAAAATTGCAAGTCCGAGAAGTCAACACTGACTCTACACACACACACAAGCACACACACAACCGATTATGGGCCCAGCAGATATAGTTGGGCTTGGAGAGAGGGATGCCCCATGTAATCTCGGCCTGGTGCTGCAACCCAACCAAAGGAGATACCCCCCATCTCTCTCTCCCCGAATGGAAGGAAGGCCAGGTAAGCATCTTCCCAAGGACACTGAAAAAGTGCCTGGCCTGACCCGGCCCCCGCCTGCCCCAGCAGCAGGAATCCCTGGCTGCCCTCCTTTCTCCTGCTTTGAGGCTTCCTCCCGCCCTCCAACCGCCCTTCACAGAGCCTTCACGAGGCTCCTCTCCAAGCGCCCCGACCTGCCTTTCCCCCCTTCCCTTCCCGCTGCCCCACGCACCTCGTAGCCAGCCTGGCTGCTGGTCCTCTCCGAGGGACTCTCCTCCGCTTCCGCCGCCTTCTCGGCCGTCGTCAGGCCTCCCCCCGGGGCTGCTGCGAGAGACTCGTCCGCCTCGGGCAGGAGCAGCTGTGGCGGCGTTGGGGAGTGCTGGGCGTCTCCCCCCGGCGCCTCGTCCTCTTCGTCTTCGTCCTCCGCGAAGCGGTTCGACTCCACGTCCACGTCCGGCTCTCCCGCCGTCTCGTTCCCGGGTGAGAGGGAGCGGTAGCTGGAGCTGCCCTCGCTGAGGAAGTCCGGGGAGAGGTAGCCCGGGCAGCCCCGCGGGCCGCCGTAAACCTCCCTGGTCCCGTAGAGTTTGGCGATGCTCTCGGCGTCCTTCACCACCGGGCGGAAGGCCGAGAGGTAGCTGCCCTTCCTGGGGAGCGGCAGGGGCGGCAGCAGGGCCTCGTCGCCAGAGCGCTCCTCCTCCCCAAGGGCCGCGGCGGCTCTGGAAAGGGCGCTGGGGCAGCGATCGGCCTCGGCGGCGCCGGAGCCCTCCTGCGGGGTGGCGCTGCTCCGCTCGCTGCCAGACGGCTCCGAGCCCTCCAGCTCCACGTGGCCTCGGAGTCCCAGCGGTTCGGCCGCGGCGGCTGCTGCTGCGGCGGCGGCGGCTGCGACCACCACGGCGGTGGCGGCCGCTTTGGCTTGGCTCTGGGCGGGGTAGGGCGGCACCGGGAGGCTCCCGGAGGCCGGCCAGAACATGGGGAAAGATGGGTAGACGCCGCCCTCCTTGACCCCAGCGCCGGGTTGCTGGGGCGGCGGGGGCGGCGGCTGGGGCGGCTGCGGGTGCGGCGGGGCCCAGAACATGCCTTGCGTCAGGGCGCCTGCCTTGCTGGGGTCGCCGCCGGGCCCGCCCAGGGAGTCGTCCTGCTTCTTGGGGCACAAGCCGAAGGCTGCGGCGGGGAAGCCGTAGGGCGGCGGGAAGAGCGGCGGGGGCAGCTTCTGCAGCATCCCGAAACCTTTGCTGGGCACCGGGATGACCGGGTAGCTTCGTACGGCGGCGGCGGCCGAGCCGTGCGCCACCGCGGGCAAGCCCAGCCCTGCCCGCTCTGTCCCGGGAGGCTCGTCAGCCCCTCCGCTGCAGCGCAGGCTCTTGTGCACGGGGGCCAGGTCGGCCGAGGAGGACGGCGGCGGGTGCAGGGCGCTCTTGGCCGCCGAGGAGCCCCCGCCCCCGCCGTGCAAGGAGAAGGTCCGCTTGCGGGTGCCGCCGTTGAACATGGCCTTGACGTCCTCCCAGGCGTGGCTCAGGTCGTCGGTGGCGCCCTTGTCGCTGAGCTTGAGGTGGCGGCGCCAGGAGTTGAAGTTGGCGGCGTCGGGCTGCGTGTACTTGGCGTCGGGCGTGCGGTGCGAGTGGAAGATGAACTTGTTGGGCGAGAAGTACATGCTGCAGTAGCTGCACTTGATGCACTTGGCGCGGGAGCTGTTGTAGCGCGCGGGGATGAAGCTGCCCCGGGAGCCCCAGGCGCACTCGTGCACCACGTCGAAGGCGAAGTTCTCGGGCAGTTTGGGCGGCTTGTGCTCGCCCAGGAAGGACTTGCAGAGCCGCTCGGCCTCGCGCTTGGTGATCATGCCGCAGCGGCGCGAGGAGATGGGCATGGCGCCGGCTCGGCGCAGGATCTCCAGCTGCACCGGCGTGCACTGCACGCAGGTGATGCCCAGCGCCACCCGACGGTTGTGGATCTCATTGTAGCTGTAGTTCTTGAGCAGCGTGTTGGAGATCTGCGCCAGGCAGAGGCGCTCCTGCCCGTCGATGACCAGCGACACGATGGGGACGCCGTAGAGGGAGGTCTCCCCGACCTGGTTGGGCTTCAGAGGGCTGGAGCCGGCGTAGGGCTGCAGCTCCTGCTTGGAGTGAGGAGAGGACGAGGAAGAGGACGAAGCTGAGGACGAGGAGGAGGAGCCAGACTCGCGCCCCGCTCCCAGCTGACTGGCGGCGGCCAGCGGCTCCATCTCTGCCGCAGGCGGCCGGACCCCTGCAAAGAAGGGGGAAGCGGGAGAGGCGCTGAGCTAGGCACCGGCCGGCTGGACAACGGGGCCCCGGGAAGGCAGGGCTGGAGCCGAGGCCGGCTGACCCCTCCATCCTAGGCCGGGCCGGGGGCCAGGCCTGCCGCCCCGCTTTCGGCGTAAGGGCCTCTGCCACAGCCGAGGCCGCCCCCTCCCTCGGGGAGTCTTCCTCGGAAGCTCTCCGGGAGGAGAAGAACGGGCGGAGGGGCGGGGGAAGTCGTGCGCCCGCCTGAACCGAGGCTCCCGGCCGTGTTCCTTGGGGAAGCCGCTGAAGAGCGCACCCACCCCCGGCCCAGCACTTCCAACTGGGGGAGTGGAGGCTTGAGCGTGCTCCCAGAGGGCCTTTCCTTGGCTGCGGTGCCTTCTTTCCGCTTTCTTGCCCCCTTTTCAAAAGATGCCTTACAAATCAAAATATCCTAAGCCGCGAATTGTATCTAAACACCAACGGCATCCTGATCATTGTTCGTGCGGCGGGTGGGGGGAGGGGGAGGGAGAAAGCGGAGGCTTCCCGGAGGGCGCCTCCCAGGGGGATTTACACGCGCGGGGAGCCGGCGGCTTGTCAACCATCGGTGCTGGCGCCCTCCTTGACGGCTCCGCTGGGGCTTAAGAGCCGAAGCAGGCTGCTCTGCCTGCCTCACCGCTAATCCTGCCTAAGAGGCATTTAACCGGGGTCCCTCCTGCCCCAGGATCGCCCCGTCCGCTGCCGAGCCCAGCCGGGCCAAAAGGAGCAACAGCCGCGGCGGTTCTCAACTCAGCTGGCAGCCGGGGAGCCGATCCTGCGCTTTCCTGGCATTTCCTCCCCGCTTCCTCCTTTCCAACTTTCTCGGCTCTAAATCGGATGAAGGGCTCGGTCGAAAAGTGGGTGAGCCGCCGTGGCTAATCCGTCCCCGCCGCTCCTCTAATACCTTTCGGGAGACGCCAAAGCCTCCTTAAGCGCCGCCGAAAGTCTCCTCCGGCAGCCCAGAAGACCCGCAGGCCGGGATTAAAGGGCAGCTCTGGGGGAATTACGGAAAATTGGCCCAGCCTTTCTGCCACTCTCAAACGGGGACCCAAACTTCGTTTTCTGCCCTTCGGCAGGAGCAGCCCAGCGCCGTCCAAGCCTCGCCCGCCTCCTCCTCCTCCTCCTCCTCCTGACCCCTCTCCCCAAACCTCACCGCAAAGGCGCCCAAACCGAATCAACTCCACTACACGGGGGGGGGGGAGCGCATCCCTGCGGGGCGGGGGCCCTGCCGCTCCTAATCAGATCTCTACGCAAAGAGAATGACATGCAGGGAATTTATGTTCGAATCCCCGTTTTGCCCCTTGGAAAAAGTCATCGGGCGCAGCTTTGAAAGCCTGGGGCAAAAGCAGAAAAGGAGCATCTCTCTCCTGAGACGGGAGCAACGAAATCAAAGGAAACTAAAGCTTGTCCAGCTATGCGAGGCATCCTTAGAAAGGGGGAAAGAAGCGGAAAGGGGGAGGCAGACAGGAAAACCTCCCTTAGCCCCGGGAACCGCCGCCTCCGCCGCCGCCAAGGGGAGGCTGTCTTCGCCTCCCGGGAACGATTCCCGGATCTCCCGAAAGCCTCCCAGCTCAGAGAGGGGATCGCGGCAGGGGCGAGGAAGGAGGGGACCCCCCCAGCTGTGCCTGCCCGGGGCCCTGGCTTACCGGCGGCGGCGGGGGCTTCTCACTCGCCCAGATCCACAGGCGAGCCCGGCAGAGGCGCGGCGACGAAGGCTCCGGCCGCGGCGGCGGCGCCTTTCATGGAGCTTCTTCCCGGCGGTCTCCCGCCCGTCGCCTCCGTCCGCGGCTTTGGCGAGGCGGGCGGGCGGTTGACCGCATGGCTCGGCTTTAAAAAAAGGAAAAAAAGAAGGAGGGGGGGAGAAAGGCAGGAGGCGGGGGGAAGAGGAGGAGGAGGCGGAGGCGGGCGGGTCCCAGCCTTCCTTGGAGCCGCTGCTCCCTCTGATCCGCCGGCAGCGCAACTCTCAGCCAGGCGGGCGGGCAACACCCACTTAGCACCGTTGCGCGAAACGCCGCCGGGACGCCTGTCAATCATCCGGTGGGCAGTCAATCCAAAGGCAGATGGGCTTCCTTAAGAAAAGACAGATTGCTGGCGGGAGGAGGGGCAGCACGGTGGGGGGGAGGAGGAGGAGAAAGAGGAAGCGCGCAGCAAGGAGCCGCCGGCAGCGAGAAGGTAGGAGTCCCCGCTGGCTGCACACCTTTCCTTTTCCTTAGCCTGACCCACTGAAGGAGCCTCGATCCAGCCCATCTCACACACACCACTGCCCGGGATCGAACACGCGAAGCTTCCTCTGCTCCCCCCGCCGCCTGGGACTGGGTCGAGCCTTTCTTAAAGGGCAAGAGACGGGAAGGGAGGCCTCGGGGAAGTCCGTCGACGGAGGAGCACTTAAGCCCCCCCCCCAGTCCATTTCTACAACCAAACCTATTTTCATTTGTGTTGCAAATGAAAATATGGGGAGGGGCAATGAAATGGGGAGCCCAACAAGACTGGGGTCAAGACTGGCTTCTCTGGGGCTCCAGCGGGATTCGGCATCTCCAGCAGGTGGGTCTCTGTCCCGCTGGCTCCGCATTTCTTTTTACAAGTCACAGGCGCTGCAGACCAACCGCCGTTCACGGTCTTATTCATTTCTTTCTCCGTTTTCCTTTTTTCTCCCCATCTTTTTATAAATGAGGGTAATCCCCATCGCCGCCCCCACCCCGCGCCTTGAACGGCTCCCAGACCCGCAGGCGATTTCTCGGGGGTCTGGAGCGAGGGATGGAGGGGGCAGCCTGGTCGGGAGTTCAGTTGAGGACTAGGTGCAGGGCGACTCAAACGAAGGTGGGGGGAGTGAACTCCTTGAATCCGGGCTGCTGGCAAGACGCGCTTCTCCTCCCCCCCTCCCCGCCCCCGCCGGCCAGTCCTAAGCGATGGTTGAAGGCTTAATATTTGAGGGCAGCTCTAAAATTGGCCTATTTACTATTTGCCCCATAAGCAAATCCCCGGGAGGGGAGCAGCTTCGTACATGCCCGGAATCTTGGTGAAAGAAATCTTTCCCTCCCGGAGAAGGACGAGATCCATTTCCCCTTCCTTCCCCGCCTGGCTGAGTGGCGGAGCTGGCAGGGAAATCAAAACAGCGCCAGGTACAACATTGAAGGCAGCAGGTCAAAAGAGCTGGCCGGTCCCTCCGTCGGGGAGAGCCGCCTCTTTCATCGGAAAATTTCTCAGGGGGGGGGGAATAAACAATGAATAATCATCAAATTATCCCAAAATGCCTCGGCGGAAGAAGACGCAAAAGTAGCGAGGTGCCGGTCGGCTCTCTTGGAGCAGCCTCTCGCCTTTCCCCAGCTGGAGAATACCTGGCCGTGAGATCCGCTCAAAGACCCCGTAAGAGACCAACCTTTGGGTCCCTTAAGAGGCCTCTGCTTTCAAGCCAAGGTCAGGGGTACCCGGGGAGAGGTGCCTCTTTGGGAAGATGGTCCCACGAAGGGCTCCCTCGTGGCTTCCTCGGACCGCCCCCCCAAACGAAAGCGCCCCAGCCCTTCCTTTGACCAACGAAGCCCTCGGTGGGGTCTGCGGAGGCCGAGCGCTCGAATCCCGTCGCCCTCGGACCCAGCTCGGGCTTGCAAGAAAACTTGGTGCAGAGGAAGCGCCGTTTTACACACCCGATCCTGATTCTCGAGCTGGAAAGGCGGCCTTAAAACCACAATTAAGTAGAGATGTTGGCATGATTGTTGTTATTATTCTGTTTAGGATATTATAATTATTATTCTTATCCGACTGCCTGCCGCCCCTCCTCCTCCTCCTCTCTCCGAGTGCCTCGTCCCCGCCCTCTTCTTTATGTTGAATTCGTTCCAGGGATATTCTTTTTGCCCCCCCCTCCAACTACAATAAATACATTGAAACATCATAATGAAAAACTCGCCCCCGCCTCGTCCTTTCCCGGCACTCCATTCCTCAGGCTGTTTCTAAAAGCATCTTGGCATTAAGTGCTCTTAATGGACGCGTTAATTAAACTGTAATTAATCATACTGTCCGGCCCCAAATTTGAGCAATTACACTAATCAAACAGAAGTTAATAACGGCCCAGGCTGGCGCCCTCGGGCGAGCACTTTTGCGGCGCGGGCGCTCCGGCTCGGCAGCCAACAGCGTTCGCCTTTCGCCCTGGCATCTGGGCTCCATATTCCGGCGCTTTGTTCTGAAAGGGAAAGTGGCTGCTTGGGAGTTGATTAGCAGGACGCGCAATTTGTCCTTGAGAGGCAGAGACGGGGATAAGATGCGGTTGCGGGCAGGGAGGGATTTAAAAAGCACAATGATTATTGTTTATGTCGTTACTATCATTTTATTTTTGCTGAAGATGGCAGGATTCGTTAAATGCTAAGAGGAGGACGGCAATTCGGAGGGCAACGGCGTGCTCTGTCTCTGTGCCTGTGTGTGTATTGTGGGAGATGGTGTGTGTGTGTGGGGGGGGTTGACAATTAAAGGAGTTTTCCTTGTTTTTGTGCAAGTTGAACCGATTCTTCCAGGCGGTTCTGGGCGGAGAACAGCCGCGACGCTCGGGACCCTCGACCCACCCTGCTTATGGGTGCGAGGAACTTCCCCTGCCCGCCCCTTAATCCAAATCTCCCTCCGGCCCCCTCCGGCACATAAAAGGTGAGCTGGAATAATCCTGCGAGGCAGCTCTGTGTAACCTGGCCTGGCCTCCCGAACCGCGCTCCCCTTTCCAGGAGCGGATAGCTCGCCGTAATTACAATGCGATTTGGTAATTATTCCTCGGCTTTTAATTATTTAAAGCAGACACATTGAATCCTGCTTTGTGACCAATAAATGTTGCGAGTCCGGACGGTCAGAGGACGGCCCCTCCCCATCCTTGGCCTTTAATTAGACTTTGCCCTGGTAATCGGAGCCGCGGTCGAGCCTCTCCTTCCTTCGGCGGGCGCAGCGGCTCCCGCAACTCCCCACAAACCTGCCCCCCTCGCTCCCCCCTCAAACAAATGCGTGGTTAAATATTTAATAGCCACTATTACAGCATTAAACGTTTGTGGCGGACTGCAACCCAGGCCGGGATCTTTAAGGGTGAATCCTCTGCATAGGATCCGAGCGCAGAAGCGGGTAGCGGACGGGAGCTTTAGACCTGGTTCAATACACGGGCAATCTAAGAGAGCGGGGAGGGGAGCGTTTTCTTTTTGATGTGAATTTGATGGAATGCATTTTTGATTTGAAAAAAGAATATCATTTCGCTTCCCGCTTTATTCTACGTTATTCACCGGCTTGAGTGGCCTGTGGGTTGCCGAAATCTGAATGGCTGTACTAAAGAACAACAAACAAACAAACAAACAAACAAACAAACAACGTGTGAAACAGAGATTAAATGTAATTGTAAATACTTGCAAAGCGCCGTATTTAATCCGACTTCTCCACCCGTCAGATACTCCCCGTCCTCCCCCTCTCCGCGCCTTTCGCCCCAGGCCTCTTAACCTCTGCAGAGCTGCGGATATTAGACCCGTCTGTTAGCCCAGAGTGTCAATTGCAAAAGCAGCCCCAGGAAGTGGGGGAGGGGGAGACGAAGGGGGAGGAAAAGTTTCTAACATGGAAGGAAGTTGACCACAAGCCGCCAGGAAAGAGCTTAAAAAAGGAAGGGATCTTTGAGTCTAACGCTTTCTGGGGAGGCCTCTTCCAAAGAATGGATAAGCAGAAACGAGGTCTGGAGTCGGAGCAGCCGAAGGAAGCAGGTTAAGGCGCAGCGTTATTAAAACTTGCGCTGGCTCTAATCCCAAGCATACAATAACCAAAACCTTGTCCTCTCAGCAGGATCAAAGAGCGATTGTTGAAGTTGCTCGCAGATTTCTCTTGATTGCCTCAGGTGAACCTTTAAAGGAGGACAATCGCCGAAGGGATCGTGTCCCTTCGGAGTCCAGGAGAGGAAGAGAAGCGTACTAGCCATTTTAGCAGACTTCAGAAAAATGGGTGGGTGAGAAGCGCTCCTTGTTTCGTTGCTTAAAGATGGTTTATTTAGCTCTTTATATATATTTATCCCATCAAAACACAAAGATCTGAGAAGGCAACACAACGTTATTATAAAGAAACTGCAACTTGAGCAGAACTAACCTGCTCAATTTGGGCTTTGGTGAACCTGCAAGAGGAGCGAGTCTCATCTGGAAAGCTGAAGGGGCTTAGTGTGCCCCTTCAGATTTCGGGGGCTTAGTGTGGCACGCCGGGGGGGGGGCTGCTGCCTTGCCCACTCCGGCCTGGAAGAGGTAGGAGAGGCCCGTGATTTGACCCAGTCCGGGAAGTTGAGCGCGGCCGATTCTTAGAAGGCAAGCCGACCTACGAACCACGGATGTCGCTGTCCCAGTGCTGAAGCGCCCCACGGCTGACGTCCGGCCTCGCTGGGTTCCCGGCTGCTGAGGTCCTCGATGTGTTACCTCCACACCTGAGGCAGCTCCCAAAGGCCCTTCTCTTCCTTGCTGTAGACTCACCTGAAGGTCATTAAAAGGAAGATGCGATGTTGGTAACCTGGCTGCTCCCTCTAAGGTAGCATGGCTCTTCTCCTCTCTGGACCATCCCGGTTTCTCAGAGCTGGAAAGATCTCTCCCTCCCTCCCTCCCTCCCTCCCTCCCTCCCTCCCTCCCTCCCTCTCTCTCTCTCTCACACACATACCTAATACAGTAATCTGATGTCCCGCACACACTTTGTTAGGAATGCAGAGGAAATAAAGTTTGGCGGACAGTATAATATGTAGGTTTTATGGATCTTTAGCAACCCTGGCCCAATGTTCCAAAGCAGGAAGAAATGTGGATGAAGTGGGGGGGAGGGGTTTCATGGTTTTGTTTCTTCCTCTTCTAAGAGTTCTGCTACAGGCTGAGATCATCCTATCGAGGGAGAAGCCTGGGAGCCAACTAAAACATACATGCATGTGGGAAGGAAGAAGACGGAACAAAGAAGCCCATTTTAAGGGAAGAAGAATTCAAAATCTTTGCAGCTCCTCCACCCCCTTTTTCTCTGCTTCCCGTTTTTGTCTGGAAAAAGCCACCCAGCATCCAAAGGAGAAGCCAAGGGTGGAGCCCCACCTGTTGGCTACCAGGGCTGAGGCCCACATAGACCAGAGTGACAGTGGTCCTTTCTCTACCCCCACCCCCGAGCAAACAGGAAGGTGCCTCCCGTTCCTTATCCTTTCATTACTTCACTAAAGCTCCTTGCGATCCCATATCTTTTAACAGTTGAATTAACTGCAGTTTTTTTGTCAGTTAATTAGGTTTAATTTACATAATTAGTACAGTATAAAGAGTATTGGGGCTAATCAGGAGGTACATCTCGCTTACTGTGTAAACACGGATTCGGAATTAAAAATCAGATGTAATTAAGGCGTGTGAGCACACGTGCGTGTGTGTTGGGTTTAATTGTAACAATTTCTAATTAAAACTCAATGCTCATCCAGTGCAAGAGGGTTGGGGTGGTTATACGTGGTGAGAGAGGGTTGAGGAGATGGCTAAATGTTTTCTTTCTATTCTTTATTTTGGAGCAGCTGGGTTTGGTGCTTGGAAGATTGACACATTAAGCCTAAAAGATTTTGAATGACTGGAAGGAAAGAGACAGGCTCCCAAATTCTTAATCTGGAAAGAATGTGGCAGGAGATGGCACATGTCAACACAACGCCGGTTATACTCAAGGAATATACCTTGTTTTGTTTCTGTCCTAAGAAACTCACTGTCACAAGATACTCTAACAGGTACCTGCCTACATTAAATGTATTCCCAAATTTGACAACTTTGGGTGCCTTGCAAATAAATTAAATTCTATTTTAAAAATAAGAAAGAAAAAACAACAGGCAAAGATACAAATTAAAAAAGAACCCTGGTGGATTTTTCAAGATGAGCTTGAGACATCATGAAGCCCACTGGCATCATTTGTTACTGATGTTCTTCTCATCAACCAAGACAGTCCAATACCCTTAAGGCTTCTGGTCAACCGGCTTTGTCTTGGTCCTTCTGAAGGGCTTTCTTTGGCCTCAGACACAATGAGCGAGTGGCACCTACATCTATCCCACAAACATTTTGTGGGGGAAGGTTTGTGTGCAGGTGCACCATCTCACCAGGTCCTTCTTTGTTCCTCCGGCTCCAGTGAACCTTCTGCTTCTTGGGGTTGAGGCTGGGATACTGGACTGGTTTGGGATTTGCTCCCCAGTTTGCTTCTGCTGGCTGCCTTTTAGAACTGTACCTGGTGGTCTCACAAAGATGAACACTTCCCCCCTCCCAGCACCCAATCCTCTGGTTCATGGGAGAATAAATAAACTAGGAACCTTCTCACGGCTGGGGGAAGAATATTGCACATTGAAAATGTTTGTGGGGAGGCTGATGCAGAAACCTTGGATGCTGGAATCCCACAGAACAAAGGGCCTTCTAGATTCTTTAGCTGGGGTTTGGGACGGGGGACATTACCCGTGAAGGAAAGAGGAATCCTCTGGGATGCAGAAGAAGGAACGTTTTTACCCAGAGTGGTTTTTCTCAACCTTGGCGACTTGAAGATGGGTTGATTTAGCACTTCCAGAATTTCCCAGCCAGTTTCTCCCAGGACTTGAAGTCTACACATCTTTAAGTTTCCAAGGTTGAGAAACATTGCCACAGAGGCTGAGGCTGGGTTGGGGAGCCATACAATAACAGGATTGGAGGGGACCTTGGAGATCTTCTAGTCCAACCACCTGCTAAAGCAGGAGACCCTGTACCATTCCAGACGAATGGCTGCCCAGTCTCTTTTTGAAAACCTCCAGTAATGGAGCACCCATAATTTCCAGAGGTAAGCTGTTCCAATGATTAATTCTTCTCACTGTCAGGAATTTTCTCCCTTACTTCTAGGTTGGATTTTTCTTTAATAATCTTCCACCCGTTCCTTCTTCTCCTGCCCTCTGGGGCTTTGTAGATCACCTCTTTTATGTAAGAGCCCCTCAAGAATTGGGAGACTGCTATGATGTCACCCAAATTCTTCTATTCATTAGAGTAGACATACCTAGTTCCCACAACCGTTTATCATATGGCTGAGCCTCCAGACCCCTTATCATCTTTGTTGTACCACCTCCCTTATTATTTAAGATTTAATCTTCAGTTTGATTCACTGTCTGGGACTGGTTAAAACGTAACAGTTCAAGTCCTGACCAAAGACCTAAGAGCTGTTAAGGTAACGGCTGAATATATAGGCAGTTCCGAGTAAGGTGGTCCCCCCCCCAAAAAAGTCAGAATATTTAGGTCTGATAAGTTCAGAAATTCCATGTATCTAGGCAGCCCTTTGGGTATTGCTCCCCTATTACTATTGGTACAACCATTGATTTCTTCCTCCACAATTGCTCAACTTCAATTTACAAATCACGATATTTCATTATTTTTTTCTAGTTGTTTCTCTTCAATTCGTGCATCACCTGGTATTGCAATATCAATGAACGGGGCTAATTTCTTTTCCACAATAGTGATGTGAGGCATGTTGTGGGCCAGATGTCTGTCTGTTTGGATCTGAAATTCCCACAAGACGACCTGTTCATTTTCAAGAACGTTGTCAGTTTGGTGCTCCTAGTAGTTTTTACTGTATTAGAACCTAAACTTCTGGCAAAGCTTCCAATGTATGATTTTGGCAACTCAATCATGATATTGTAGATTATGATTATGGTTGTTGTTGTTTGTTGTTGTTTGTTGTTGCTGCAGCTGTTATTTCTCCGAGTTATCACCCTGCTAAGATTAACAACAATATACTAACATTTGAAGAAATTCTATATTGAATCCAGGCAGTTCCAAGACCAAATATGACAAAGATTTTATTGGGATGGACAAAAGGCTCCGTCTTTCTGGTGGTGTGAATCAAATACTCTTCACCCTGCAAGACCAGCCCAATCGGAGGGGGCTGCCAAGAACAAACCGCTGGGCCGGTGATCTCAGGCGGGAAGAGCACATTGTCGCTTCAGCTTCCTCACGAGAAGGCGCGCCGGGCTCCATCGGGAGGGCAGAGGCACCGGCTGGATGACCAGGTCTTTCCTGGCTAAAAGGCCCTGCCCGTGGCCGCCCCCGCCCCCTCCCGCCAAGGCTTTTTCCCTCGCCGCTCCGGAGGGGCTCTCCGACAGAGATTGGCCCATAAATCAGCGCCGTCGGAGACCCTGGAAGTTTAATAAGCGCCTCCGATTGGAAACGAATGTCCCCCATTTAACTGCGGGATCAGCACCGTATCAAAGCATGACCCCAATAAATTTCGCTTTAGCGGCCGATCAATCCCGGTCTCTCGCCATCGATCCGGGCCCCATTCCCTCCCTCCCTCCTTCCCTCCGGCGGCCTCTCCAGCCGGCGCTTCCTCACGAGAGAAGCTCCGGGAAGGGCGGCCGCGTGGCGATGAGAGGCGGGCTTCTGCTGGATGGGGCAGGCAGAGCTCTCCGGCCGAGGGCGACGGCTGGGCTGCTGGTCCCTTCTCGCTCAGCCTCGGAGGTCTCCGCGGCCAGAGATCGCTGTCCCCAAACGGCCGAGGCCTTTCAGCACCGCGGACAGCGACCGGCAGCGGCTTTCCAGGGAGCGGATCCAAAGCACACCCACCCCACACCCCCACACCCCGGTCAGCGGTTTCTCGGGGCATCTCCAGAAGCAGCCCAGGATGGGCCCTGCCCCACCTGGAACCAAACACCTGGGGGGAGTGACGACAGGATTCTCCCTTTCCCATGTATGGCGTTGGACCTTCCCCCACCCCTCAAGAAGGGACCAGGAAAAGGAGGTTGGCGAATGAAAAGTGGCCGATCGATGGACGAGGCTCTATTGATTAGGCTCAAAGAGAGTCTTTTTCAATGAAAATGAGCTAAAGGAGAGCAATTAAAGCCATCCCGCGTTTGCACAGGCATCCCCACCACCCAGGCCCCCCAGACCCTGGAGCTGCTCAAACAAAGCCTCCCCTGGGAAGAGGGGTGGGCTGGATGCCTGGGAGACCATCCCCAAGAGCGAGTCACCCTTTTCTTTACCCCTGGAACCTTGGCTGTGTCTGTCTGAAGGTGCAGCATCTCGGTTGTTTCAGAATCTCCCCACCCCCACAGGCCCCCTTTCAAAACCCAGACATCCATTTCCCATTAAGAATCTCTTGGGCTGACCAGCCACTTATAAACCTTGAACCCTTCACCCAGGATTCCACCGGCTGCCCTGGAAATCAAGAGGCTCAGGCTGTTCTCCAATAGGCAGGAAGGCCCAACCCATAAATCCTGTGCTAAGTCACACTTGTAGTTTATGAGCCTACCTTTTCATGAAGGTAAACTCCCTAGTGAGTACAAATTGTTGGCAATGCTACCACTAGAATATATAGCACACAAACAGACACACAGAGAAAAGTCCCCGTCTCTAATCGTGAAATGATTCCTTCCTTCCTGCATTTCTCATTCATTTGTCATCCAGGATGGACTGAAGCTCTGTGTTTTTTACCCCAAATTCAGTTCTTGAATCTATTTTCAGTATCTGGTGTCAAGTAACACAGGAATGTTAGAAGACTGTATTTATCTAGCATGTTAACCCTCAAAGAGAACTTTTAGCATTTTATTTTGTTCTAATTTATTTTATTTATTTTTTATTTGGTGCTTTGTTTTATATTTTATTATGTTTATCTGCTTAGTCTTCTTCCACACTGCGCATTCTGTAACTAAAATCACCATGGGGGGTTTTAGGAGAAGGGAAGTTTGGCTCATGGTGATGGCATGCTCGCTCTCTTTCATCCAAAGATGGGCTAGTTCTTGTGTCTGGTCACTTCCCTCCCCCTCCCCCACGAGTTAAAGTCACTGGAATTCGGAGGCCGAGTGAAGACTATTTCTGTCCTTTAGCACTTACCACTCTTGTAGGACATTCTCATCCCAATTTGGTCTGCCCTCAGAACATATTGTACCGGCTCAGCCATTGTTGGGAAGCAACATTTGCCTGTTTATTGGATACCCCCTCCCTAGAAAACTCTAGGAAGGAGTGAAAGTTTTGTAGAGATGGACACCAGTGGGAACCACGGAAAGCAATTCAGACTGGAAAGGACCTAAGGATCATCTAGCATAATCTTGTGTCAAATAGCTTCCAACCCTGCCTTCCATTTGTGAGTTTATGTCAAGCTAGAAGACTAGGCTGAGATACGTAGCCCTGTAGTGCTGATATTAATCAAGATTGAAAATAAATAGCTTTGTTATGCTTTTTAGAAAAAAATGTAAATAAATAGACCCAATGAAAATCTATCGATTGCAATACTAGAGGGTGTACTAACCGGATCAGTGCGTTGAATGGACTTCTGAGCCAAGCAAGGAACAAATTGAACCCAAAACCGCACCTCCAGTGGTGAATCAAATTGCCCTCCTCTGATCAGACATGTTGTGTGAAGCTGAAAACCTGGTCAGCTCTGGGTCAGTATCTGTCAGCAGTATCCTCATTCAGTCAGTCCTCCAAAGCAGCAAGTTGGAATTGCAAGAGTAGCCAGAAATGCAAGATGCAAGGCCTAGTAGCTATGGAACACATTTCCAAGCTCTGATTGGCTACCTGGCAGTATGGAAGGGAATTCCCCTGCACTAAAGCATTGCCATGCTGCATTGGGACAAGAGTTCATGGGACATTAGGCAGCAGGTAGGGGATTTGTACGCCCTCCTGGGGCAATTTGTGACTTGCAGGGTAGCTTGAAACTCAGGAGCCAGGAATGGGTAAGCAGGCTATGCGAATTCATCCAGGGGGAAACCCCTGATTGGGTTTCTGGCAAGACGTTTGAATTGATCCATCACCTATCTGTTTTTTTTCCTCTGACAGAATAGAAAAGTACAAAACCAACTTTGGTTGTGGCACTTTTAATCTGCTAAACAAAAAAAAAATTTTTCCCAGCCTTTTGGCTTTCGAACGTCAGGTGTCATTTCTCCTCTTCAAACAAAGAGGCTGCCTGAGATTTGCTGCTTGGAACCATTTCTACAGAGCAGCCTAGGAAGCAGGGAGGAGCACCAGATCTGGTCAAAAGAGTCAAAATGGCAGCCAGGGTGAAACAGAAGCACTGCCCATTTTATGTAAAACAAACAAAAACATGGCCGGGAGGGTTTATTTTTAAAACTGCCCCTGGTGGACACCCCTAATAGGTAAGAAATGAGGAAAGGAAGGAAGAAGTTTGCAGGACTTTGTGGGGGGCAGATTTTGTGTTCCTGAAAAGAAAAACCCTTTTGGTAGAGACGTTTCTCTCCCACTTGAAACACAAGTCCATTTTTCTGTGAGGAACCTCCTGCCAGAGGCCCCTTCCCTCCACGGGGCTTTTTCCTTGATATTTATTACCCAACTGGGGCTGGGAGGGAAGAAAAACAATTGAGAATGTTCATTTTAAGCTGTTATATACCTATTAGATTTAAATCTCATCTTTATTTTGAACAGATCAAGGAGGTGCCAATAATAATAATAATAATAATAATAATAATAATAATAATAATAATAATAATAATGGCTGATGAAACTGACCACATACTCAGCTGCTGTAAAAAAAATCGCGCAGACTGACTATAAAATGCGGCACAATTCAGTAGCACAAATGATCCACTGGAATTTGTGCAAAAATTATAATATTAAAACAGCAACAAACTGGTGGGAACATAAGCCTGAAAAAGTCGTCGAGGGTCAGATGGTCAAGATCTTGTGGGATTTTCGCATACAAACGGATAAAATACTGGCGCATAATACACCAGACATCACACTGGTTGAGAAAAATAAGGTTACAATCATAGACATCGCAATACCAGGTGATAGCAGGGTCGCCGAGAAGGAATATGAAAAAATCACGAAATACCAGGACTTAAAAATTGAAATCCAACGATAATGGCACAGACCAGCAGTGGTAATTCCAGTGGTAATCGGCACATTGGATGCTATTCCATAAGCACTGGAATTACATTTAAAACACTTAAAAATTGACAAAATCACCATCAGTCAAATGCAAAAGGCCGCACTGCTTGGATCCTCACACATATTACGAAAATACATTACGACGTCCTAGGCCCCTGGGTGGGGCCCGACTAGTAATTAATGCCAAATCCGGCGAAACAACTGGCCACTGTGATACAATTCTGTTGATGCAATAATAATAGACATTGCAATACCTGGTGATGCACGAATTGAAGATAAACAGCAAGAAAAAATCACAAAATACCGGGGCTTGCAAATTGAGGTTGAGCGACTGTGGAAAAAGAAATCATGTGTTGTCCTGATTGCAATTGGAGCCCTTGGAACAATACCTAAAGGGCTACCTGGCTATTTGGAAATTCTAAATTTACCTGACTTGAACATTCTGACTCTACAAAAAACCTCCCTACTTGGAATAACATATATCCTCTGATGTTACCTTAACAGTTCCTAGGTCCTTGGTTAGGACTCAAGCTGTTGAGCTACCAACCAGCCCCAAAGGCTGTGAATCTCACCAAAGATTAACATAATAATAATAATAATAATAATAATAATAATAATAATAATAATAATAATAATAATAATAATAATAATAATAATAATAAAACAACAACAACAACAACATTTTACGATAAAGGGTCTGGAGGCAAAAGCATAGGATGAAAGGTTGTAGGAACTGGGTATAATAAAGTGTAATAAAGAGAAGGTGACATAACAGCAGTCTTCCAGTACTTGAGGAGGAGTAGCAGAGAAGAGGGGTTGACTTATTCTTCCAAGCACCTGAGGGTAGGACAAGAACCAATAGGTAGAAGTTTGCCCAAGAGAGATTCAATCTGGAACTAAAGAGAAACTTCCTCTCAGTGAGATCAATCAATGGAACAGCTTGTCTTCTGGAGTGGTGGGTGCTCCATCGCTGGAGTCCCAAAGGTGCTTTTTTCAAGAGGCAACTGGACTTTGTGTTTTTTCTTTGAAGGTGTTTCGCTTCTCATCCAAGAAGCTTCTTCAGCTCTGCTTTCCTGGAACTCTGCTGAAGAAGATTCTTGGATGAGAAGCGAAACGCCTTCAAAGAAAAAACAGAAAGTCCAGTTGCCTCTTGAAAAAGCAACTTTGGGGCAACCGTCTGCGTGACTGAGAACCTCCATAGACATCCATCACTAGAGGTTTTCAAGAAAATATTGGACAATCATTTGTCTGGGATGAAATAAGGACTTCTGCCTTTCGGCAGTGGTTGGACTAGAAGACCTCCAAGGTATCCTCTAGCTCTATGATTCCATGATTCAAGTCTTAGCAGGAGCTTTTTTTCTGAAGAATCACAAGTGGGTCACCAGAAAAGGTGACACTTAGTACAGCCTTTGCACACCAGGTAAGGGCAGGTGGGTTTCTGCTCCCTGGACGAGTTGCTTAAGAGACAAATCTTGGGATACTGCAAGTTTTAAGGTTTTGCTAGTTCACGATGACAAAGAGGACTTTATGCAGTCCAGGCAGTGGGTGAGTGGGAGAACTAATGTAAACATGCAGGATTGTGATCTGGAAACAAAACTGACCCAAAGATTTCCAATTAAATATTTCAGGACATCTAGCGAGGAAGCACAGCAGAACATAGTGGATGTTGTCGTGTGTGAACTCATCCAAAGGAGAATTTGTGCCTCAGCTGGAAGAGTTTGAGAGTTGCTGTTTTGGTGGTTGTTTTGAAGTCACAGTTTGATCCTTTCTGTGAATTGTTCTCTGTGCCAATAAATTCGCACACCAAGAGAGCTTTTTCAAACTGCTGTTGAGAAAACAAAGAATGACGCTTTGCCCTTGGCAAACTGGCAGCAGGGGCTGTGAAGAAAAGGAGGCAAGAAATGTTTTCCCCCTCAGCACCCAGCTCTGGAAAATAACTTGGCCAAATTGAAGCATTTGGGGACTCCAGGAAAGATAAAGTTACTTTTTAAACACGCAGAATATCTTTCTCTGGAGCGAAGTTTTAACAAATGCAAAACTTCAGGAAAATCCCCAGGTGACTCCTTAGAAAACAAAAATCATTTTGAATAACTGCACATCTGAAATGACCAGCCACCCACTTGCAGATACCATGTATTGACGTTCGATTTTTACAAAATCAATTGCAGAAAGAAGTTTTTTTAGAAATAAAAATACTACTGAGCAAGACGTGGATATTCTAGTCCACATTTATCATATTAAATATAGAACCAGGCCCTGCAATCTAACTGTTTTAACTTTAACAATTTATTTACATTTAAATTTGAAGTTAAATTCATATTAAATTTAGATTTAACAATTTGCTGACAGGGAGAACAATTAATCAGTGCTTGACTCCAGAAGTTGTGGGTCACTGGAGATTTTTAAGAAGAAACTGGATAGCCATTTGCCCGGAACGGTCAAGGGTCTCCTGCTTCGAGTAGGGGGTTGGACTAGAAGACCTCCAAGGTCCCTCCCATCACTGTTATTCTGTGATTCTAGGGACTGAACTGACATTTTCCTCCCCTACCCATCAGATCTCTGAATGCCAAGAGCTAAGGGAAAGTGTGTGTTATGGGCAGCAGTCTAAGATGTTAAAGATGTCAGCAACTCCTGGCACACGGGGATACCCACCAGAAGGGCCAATCATTGAAATGTGCTGATAGTGAACTGAGGGTGCTATTTTAGGATCCAGGGCAGAGTGGAAAAAGCAGGACCACTCTGGATGGCTCCCGATTCACAGCATCACTCAATATTCATGTTCATCCATATACTCAAGAGTAAATTCTACTGTCATTATTTTTAGGCCCCATACTGATAAAACCTGTAACTACCCCTAAGGGACAATCCCACTTGATCCGAAGGCCGTTTTGGGACTGCAGAATACCTTCCCTTCCCATGAGAACAGATAGGGTGGGGTGAGCATTCTCAGGGTCTCCTCCCTGAAATCGTGCCACCTGAGCCACGGTGGCGCAGTGGTTAGAGTGCACTACTGCAGGCTATTCTGACTGCCGGCTGCCAACAGTTCAGCAGTTCAATTCTCACCAGACTCCAGGTTGACTCAGCCTTCTGTCCTTATGAGGTGGGTAAAATGAGGACCCAGATTGTTGGGGGCAAGATGGTGACTCTGTAAACTACTTAAGAGAGGGATTTAAAGCAGTGCAAAGTGGGATATAAGTCTCAGTGCCATTGCTATCTAATAGGACCCATCTTTTCCATGGCTGCCCCTATCTTGTGGAACCCCTCCCCCCCGCTGATGATTCCTCAGCCCTCCCCACCCTCACTTCCGGCCTTTTAGGGAGATGCTGGGATTGTATGGGTAGAAAGCATGGAAGGAGATGAGCTGAATCTGCTCATGAGGTGCCCCAGGGGGGATGGTTACGGTGCAGAGTTTTGGTTTATGTTTTATGATTGTTTTATTTCTTGGTTTATGGTTGGTATCAGTTGCCCAGAGTTGTTTAAGATTGATGGCCATGTGTATCTTTTAAGTATGTAAGTAAATAAGTAAGTAAAATAAATGAATGAATGAATAAAATGCAACATGGATATTGTGGAACTTCTCATCAGAAAGGATCGTAGTGGCAATAAATCAACCAACATTGGATGGAGACAAAACTACTAATTTCTAAGTGTGTAATAATAGCCTGGGATAATGGGGGGATTTTGAACTCTGTGAGTATTGTTTTTAGCCATTATGAAGACAGAAGAGATCTGTTGTGAGATCTGGGGATCCTCAGTCTTGGCAGCTTCAAGTTATGTGGACTTCACCTGTCAAGTTTCTCCACTCAACCCCCTAGAACAAGGGAAGGAGGGGACTGAAGTTCTAGAGGTGCATCATTTAATACTCAATTCCCAAGTAGGTAGGTTTATAAGTCTCTTGGCTTCCCCTCTTTATGCAGCTCACTCACCGTTTTGCAGAGAAAATGCCAAATTCACAGCAGTTTGCTCTCAAACACAGCAAGTGTATTGCAACAGATTTAAACTATTGGGCATATGTGAATGTCTGAGTCTGGCAGAATAAACTACAATGACTGTCAACAGAGGAAACGACACATGAGAGAAATGTAAAGACTCCCTTGAACTGAGCTTAGCTTCTAACAGCTTCATGGGGTGGGAATTCTGCTGCTCCCTTTTCATCAAAGCACTGCTCTTACTTGCCGAATGTAATATAACAATATACTCTACTGTACTCTATTTATAGTAGAAGCATGTGATACATTTATTTCATGTATGCCATCCATACCATCGTTTCTCAATCTCAGCTACTTTAAGCTGAGTTAGATGACTTCCCAGCTGGTTAGAGTCCACTCCTCTTAAAGTAATTCAGGTTTCTGCTCTTGCAGAGGACCATATAGAAACACAACAGCATATAAACACACACTCTTTCATACAAATACCCACCTTACAGCAACCATAGACAAATACATAGATTGTTTTGGAAGAAAAAAAGCCATTTAACCATTATTAACCAGTGGAACAGCTTGCCTCTAGAAATCGTGGGTGCTCCAACACTGGAGATTTTAAGAAGAGACTGGACAGTCACTTGTCTGAGATGGTATCGGATCTCCTGCTTGAGCTGGGGGCCGGACTAGAAGACCTCCAAGTCTCTTTCAGCTTCTATTCCTCTGATGGTGAAAATATGGCACCCGTGCCACAGGTGGCACATGGAGCCATTTGTTAGGGCATGTGAGCTGTTGCCCTGTCAGCTCCAGTGCGCATGTGCACACTGGCTAGCAGACTTCGCCCTCCATTTTCGGCCGCTTTTTGCCCTCCGGAGGCTACAAGGAAGCCTCCTGAAGCCTCCGAAGGGCCTCCGGGGGAGGGGAGAGGCCATTTTCACCCTCCCCAGGCTCCGAGAAAGCCTCTGGAGCCTGGGGAGAACGAAAAATTGGTCCATCGCACACAAAAAGCAGGGGTCGCCCTCGCATGTGTGGGGTGTGTGTCACACACATAGAATTATGGGTGTGGGCACACCCGGGCATGACCCCCCCTGCACTCCCCCCACTTTTGGCATGCGATGGCAAAAAGGTTAGCCATCACTGTTCTATTCTATTCACTTTTAGAAATAGGACTTATCGCAAATCTATTAGAATTCCACCGAATTTAATGTCACACTGCGGATTCAGTGATGTCAGAAAGAAATATTGTAATACATTGCTTAAATACAAATGATTGGTTTTTGATTTAGAAACATTGAGCTGAACCAGATCGTGTGCTATAGTACAATTCAATGTAGAACTCCAGCAGAAGTTATCCGACTGTTGCACAAGCAGATATGAATGCTTTGTAATCGGTCTTCAGTGTTCCTAAGTGCTTAATAACAGATTATTCTGCAAAGATGACAAATGTTGAGCTTTCCTGGAAAAGTGTGTGGTTCTTACACCCTTCCACAAATAATACGACTTGTATTATTTCATTGCTTCTTACACAGCAGTCATTGAAGCCGTGCGACTGTCAATTAGGACTTCCTGAATGGTTGCTTTAACCTCCCCTCTCTGACACCCTTCATGTGTGCTGAATCATTAGTGATGCTTGGTCTTGCTAGAGGTTCTGGGAGTTGTAGTCCAACAGGACACTTGGTCAGGGAAGGCTGCATTATACAAGCCAAATTGAAACTCCACAGAAATGAGCTTCAACAGCAATAACACCATATAAAGTAACTTGGGTTGCTTAGTTGCTTGCAACGAACCCGACTCCCATCAGGAACCTCCCCCTGAGAGAACTGAGACTGTTTAATTTCAGCTCCCCCCCTTCACGAGGAATGGACGACCCTGCCTGTCCTCTGCCCTGGGCTGATTTCCCCCTCATTGTTAGGGATGCTCCTTATCCTGTTATCAGCCTGATATTTTATACATAATGAAAAGCCAGTGGAAACTCATTTCTCCTGCCTTGTTCTTTGACTAAAAGCTAAAGCTGAGCAAAGCTAACCAGGGAGAGTTAATTGGAGGAACTTCAAAACAATTGCAATGCTGCCTGTATGGCACTGATGGTGAGAAAGGAGCTCCAGGTGCCCCCAAATCTAGGCAGCTGTTTTAGGGAAGGCCCCAGGGAGGGAATAAAAAATAAAACAACAGGAGGGCACATCAGAAATGTGGGCAGGGTTCTGACTGCATGGCTGAAGATGCCACCTTGACTTTTTTTGACACCCCCCTCCCCAAATAGCACTTCTCTTCCAGCCCCACTGCCAAAGCCAAGTTCAAGAAATGGTGCAAAGCACACATTTTCCCATGGCTGAGCGACTGGAAACTGGTGCCCATCCCTTCCCTTGGAGGATGCCTTGGTTCCTGCCAAAGTCCTTCAGATCTCTTCTTCCAGGCTTCCAAACATGACAGGGGCTGCATTTAAGGAATGGTTGAATTCACTTTAATGCCGCTAGAATGAAAAGCGGAGAGAAGCCCTCTGAATCCCGATCAAAGCAGCCCTGTAGAGGGTTTATTAGATATATGCCCCACTTTTTCTGATGATCCTCCAATTTTCCACAATGCTTTGGGAGGTAGGCTGGCCTACGAGAGAAGCAATGGACCACAGTCATGCTATAGTTGGAGATGGAGTTCAGTTGGGTCTTCTCCAGTCTAGACCACCCCATGCGGCCTTTCCAATATAGGGTGTATCTGTTCCATTCCATACCTGTCAGTCCCGCAGCCATCTTTTCTTTCGGGTCTTTGGCCTGCCACACTTTCTATTATTCTGCTATGCGTTTTCTATTGTGGGAAAATGGGAGGGAGGATTGCAATGAGAGATGATATGTAGCCATAACAAAATTCTTTCGAGAAAGCCGAGGTCATCCTTTGTCTCTGTACCTCTGCACTTGACTGGAATTGGATGGGTGGAAGCTGCCAGCATGGCAGTGGGAGACTGGACCATGTGATGGACTTGTGGGTGTGGGGAAAAGATCTTGAACTTTCAACTGGGTGGGGAAAATCGGGAAGCTTTCAGATTTGGGTTTTCCCAGATGTGCCAACATGGCTCTCCTCATAAATTGGAACTTTGAGCAATACTTTGCCTTGGACTCTGATTTACTTTTGGACGCTATTTGGAAGGCTGACAACCCAACGTGCTCCTTCAAGCCTTCCAACAGCTCTTTATTACTATTGAATTATCCATCCTGCTGCTTGTCATCCTTTTTCCCCTTCTATCTTTCCCAGCATTAAAGCCTTTTCCAGAAAGATACTGTATGTCTTTGTGTAATATACCCAAAGATGACAATTTGAGCCTTGAGAACTCTGCATTGATTTATTTGGGGATTCATTTGTTTATTTTCTTGGCTGTCCAAGGTACTCTTAAGAGTCTTCTCCAACACCAGAGTCCAAAAACATCAATGTTCTTCTTGACCTGCTTCTTCAAAGACCAACTTTCAGTTCCACAAAATGCCACAGTGAATATTATTGCTTGCACCATTTTGTTCTTCATAGATATAGACATTTCCCAGCATCTGAAGATGTCTGCCAAGGCCTTCCTGGCATCTCTAGTAAGTGCTGGAGGACTTGTTCCTTATTGTTGATGATTGATCCTGAAAGGCAGAAGCTCTTCACCACACCTTAATTCTCAATTCTAAAGCTTATTGCTCATTGACTTTACATTTAATTGTTCTCCTTGACTTACTAGGGTTTGCTGATCCTTTGCAGTATGGAGAGGAAGAGGGAAATTTTGCATTTAATTACCAAACCAAGCTGGTATGCAAGACGAGATTTACATGATAATCAAGAAAAATAACAATGGAAAGAGGAGTGAGGAGAAGGAGAGGAAGGGGAAGTAGAGAAGAGAGGGACGGTAGAGGGAAGACAGGAGGTAGGGAAGAGGAGAGAGGGAGAGGAGGCAGGGAGAGGAGGTGGATAAGGTAAAATATGGTGTATGGAAAGCAAAAGAGTAAATTATAGTTGCTGTAGGTTGATGGTAAGAGGCACTGACATAATATGGAATAATACAAAATAATTTTGGTGAAAATGTAATGGTATACCTGTGGTTACTGGTATGAAAATAAGAAAAAAATATTAAAAAATAAAAATAACGACAGACTGTTCATATTTTATATATTACCTTGTACAATTGATATCATTTTGTATAATTTATAACAGGTTAATTCAAGCTGGAAGCAATGGGTAAATGGCTAATTATAAAGCATCAACAGATCCAAAACATCTTTATTAGAGGAGCTCACTGAACGTTGACATTTTCAGAACACATTATTCCCTTAAAACATGCTTAAAGAATCAGTCTGGATTATCAATAGTTGAGGCATGGCTGATAAATGAAAATAAGAGGTTCAAAAGCACACAAGTCTCTTCAGCAGCAAACTGCAGGCTGCAACTGTCTTCTTTGTTCAAACCCCACCAAATCTTAATGTAAGTAAATGGGGAACTTAATGTGATTTTTAAATTAAACAGAAATATGCTTTAGACCAGAGCGCTCTATGCAAAGTGTTAGAAAAGAAGCAAAGCAAAGGGCTGTTTCAGCCCAACTGCCTGAAGGGAAGGGAATTTGTCTCACTTTCAGAAAAAGCACCTGCAGCCACCAGCCCATCCGGCCATTCATTGTACTGTTATCTGCCAGAGAGGCTGTGACATTGCAGCAATTAAGACAAACTTTCGTCTATCAGTTCACGCCTGCAATCTCTATCCTTCACCTGGAGATTGATGACCCCTTCAAGGAAGCAAGCAGAGCCTTTTCCAGGCTGCCTTCGAAGCAGCGGTTAAGAGTTGCAATTGTTCAGCTGAAGTTGTTTCTCGCTACAAAAGGCCTCCAACTCATTTGGATCCTCTTTAGATCTCAGCGCCTTCTCAGTAAGCAATTCTGCTTGCTATGAAGCACCTCAAGACGGTGGGCTTCAAGAATAAATAGCAGAGGGGCTGGAATGCGTTAAAAAGAACAATGGCGCTCATGTAAAAGACTCCAGAATGTCTTACTGTTTACAGGGAGGGAAGCTGCGTTATCACTAGTAAGTCTGCATTCTCGATTCCAAAGGCTGTTTTTGAAGAAAACAGCATTTTAAAATAAAATTGGAGTTAATTGTCAGGATGACAAAAATTACTGGGAACATGTCCAATTGTGGGGTTTTTTTATATCTGTATATTTGCATTAGTTTTTTTTAAAGATATGCAAACAACTAAATAAAGTTTCTATTCTATTGTAAAGCAAATGCAAAACAACAATGAAATATTATTGATTTTTTAAAAAAACCAAGGCACAATGGCTCAGTGGTTAAAAACATTGAGCTTCTCAGATGGACAACTGACAGCCTGGGTTTGAAACCCAAGTGCCGTGCAACGGGTGAGCTCTCGTCCTGGCCTCAGCTCCTGCCCACCTGCCAGTTCGAAAGCATGCAAATGTGAGTAGATAAATAGGTTCCAGTTCATTGGGAAGGTAACAGTGTCCTATCCACCTCAGCCACATGACCATGGAAACATCTTTGGATAATGCTGGCTCCTTCTGCTAAGGAATGGAGATGACCACTATGCTGTACAGTCGAAACATGAATGGACAGGGAACCCTTTACCTTTACTAACAAGACCCAAATTCTTAAACTTTCAACATAGTCTTTGAATGTCATAATTATTTAGACGGGGGACAAAAGTTGAATAGGGAAATCCATAAATGCAACAGGTCCATGTTTTAGGGTGCAGAGAAAGCTTGTCTGCTATCAAAGGCTGGATCCCTTTTAGGCTGCGTCCAGAGGCTGTTGGTAGACTGGATTACAGGACAATTTCTTTCTTCCTGTTTTTGGTCTGTTCTTTTTTGCAGAGCAGCTACTGAAGTTTAGAACATCAGAGGACTGCACAGCCTCCCTTCTTTGAGTTGGCCTCCATTTGACACGTTGACTCCGTTTGGTGAGGTGAATGGATAGACTTCATCACCTGGATCAGTTACAGTAGATTCGCCTAAGATGGTAAACCCTGAACTAGGTAAGAAGATGCAATCGCTATCCCCCACAATGCTATGCACAAACAGGTAAATTGCATTATCCATGTACACCACCCAGAGCCTGATAAATTGGCAGAATCTATATTGCTGTGACAAATAAACAAACAAATAAAAACATTACAGCTTAATAGGATGACACGGTTCACACAACTTGCTAAGCCAGTAGGCCACTTTTGACAGTATGCCTTCGCAGAACATCTTCAGTCACCAAGTGCCCAGGCACAATTTAGCCTGGTGTTCTAAAAACCTAGTTATTGCAGATTTCACTGGCGTTGGTTGCACAAATACACGGGTTTAATTGAAGAAATGAATGATAGGTCACATCAGCCTCAGGCAACATTTGTGGAGAGAGAGAGAGAGAGAGAGATCAGTGACTTAAGTATAACTTAGGCTTGCTAAATAGGAACAAAAGAAGCTTCCAATCAAAGGGTCCAACTTTGCTATCAACCATGGGCAGCAGCACCTCTTCGGCAGTTCCGGCAAGAATTCCCCTAAGAATGAGCTTTAGACCAACCCCAAGGAATTGTTCTATCGCTCAAGGTAATAGCATCATCATCAACAAATGAAAGCCCAGCCCAACTTTCCCTCCTGTTCATCTTCTGCTAGAATCTACGGATATCCTTAGTGTCCACCTCGTCCTATGTAAGAAGTGAGTATGGGGGATATAGTGCAAGCACACCCTTGTCTGTTCCAAAAATAAATCTAGCACACACCCTTTGGCAGATACTGCTTACACTTTTTTATTCTTTCATCTTGATCCATTTTCTTTCACTGGTCCATCATCTAACATTCAGTTTCAAATCCCAATCCAAAGTAGGCGCCTGACTTGAGTCCACAGGGCCTCCATTTTCTGCTCCTGTCCTTATGTTTAGCTAGCAAAGACCCCAAAGCGTATAAAATACTTGGAGGCCAACATATATACATTCGGTTTATAAAATATATGCTCCTATTGTCTTAAGGATGCAGGCGGCCGTGAGAGCCGGAGGGGGGCAAAGGACGTCCGCTGAATTTCTTGGAGAAAAAGACTGGCAGGCTCAACTCTGAACTGCCTTTGCCATGAAGCTCTTTGGAGGCTGCTGTCCCGTGGGAGGGAGCGCATCTCTCTTCCTCTCACTGCGATCCCTGTTGCTGCAGACGCCTCTCCTCCAGGGTCCGGCATACCCACATGGAGACCACTTCGGCGTTGCCATCATTGTACTGCACAATAAAGAGGTGGCCCTAAAAGAAGAAAAAGTGGGTTCAGTTTAAGAGGGTCAAAGATCTGAGGAGTGAAGGACGTGCAAGATTCTTCTCATCCTGCAAAAGACTTTTGCAAGAAATCCCAACTGCGTGAACAGTAAACACTAAAAAGAGCTCCCTCTTTTATCACTGAAATATATAGCTCATGTATATACTACTAATCTCTCACTGTGTTTTTTAAGCTGAAAAATAAACAGTGTATTTTTCTTTTGAGGGCTCAATTTGAGCAGGCCGCTACATGCTGGGAAGTGAAAAGGGATTTTCAAGCAGCTGAAGAGAAGAGAAAACAGTTTTCCCACGTGCTGGAAACATTCTCTTGCTTGTGTTAATTCTGATATGTTTCAAAGGCCAGACAAAATGTGGGCTCTGCAGTTACACAATGACAGAAGGTGGGACCCATGGGGAAGTCCCCCTTTTCTCTCTTGAGTCCAGGATCACCCACGAAGGCAACAGGAGAGAAGACGGTGTCTGGCCTTCAACTGCCAGAACCCCGCAGTCATGCTGGCTGAGGAATTCTAGGAGTTGAATTCCACACATCTTCAAGTTACTCAGGATGAGAAACATTGTTCTAGGAGTGCCGAAAAGATTGTGCGGAAATGTCGCGTGGGCTTGCGCTCGTCGGAGCCGTACTCTGGGAAAGCCAAAACTTTCAGGTTCTAGCGACAATCAGCTGGCTGGTGCGCATGCGCAGACCGGTTTTTGGCACTGCCACATGCGCGAAGGACAGCTGATCATCACATGTGCATGTGGAAGACAAAGGCCGCAGGTGACATGGCTTTGCATGCCAATTTGGGCATGCGTGCCACAGGTTCGCCATCAGAGTTCTAGGATTCTGAACTACCAAGGTTGAAAAGCAAAGAAGAGGAAGAGAGATCTGAAAGCCCTTACAGACGCTACCAGCTTCTGTGTTTCTGTTGGGCCACGTGAGGCTGGCACATAACGCATGATGCCCTATGCGCAGAAGGCTCTGCCACAGGACTGCTCTCTGAGGGGCCTTCATGCTCTTAGATTTGGGATGAATGGGAGGACAGAAGGGGGAGCTGTGAAATAATTTTGAAAATGTGCAACTTTGTTTTAGAGTTCAGAGTGACTTGTTTTACTTACCTCCAAAATAAGTAACTTCCTTCAAAACGAAGGACTTAATAACATGGCCCCAAAGTCTTGGGGGACCAAAGGTGACAGTGTGGGGAGCAAAGGACTGGTTGGGCTGAAGGGTGTGGCATGGAAGAAGCAGAGAGGCACAGATGGCGTGGGGAGAGGGAGAGAGGAAAATGCTGGTAAGAAGAAGCTTTGAGATGTAATCACATTAGGAAGATGGGGATTTACTTAATCTCCTTTGGACTCCAGGGGAGGAGTAATGTGCCTCCTCCACTAGGGATAGAGAGAGCTTTGGACATGCAAGTGATGCCACAACGGGGATGTTGCTCTTTAGGCAAGGGCCTTCTTCCTATGTCACTTTGCATTTATGAATGCAATGCCTCCAACCCCCCTGGATGGTGTATAGCTTAGAATTTAGAATAAGCGTTCAGATTATTCTATGCACCCCTGCTTAACTTCAAATCCTTCCTCCTTCTGATGAATAGCGTTGGGTTCTCTTTCCTGCCTTGTCTTTTCCTCTAAGTAATTTTTTTCCTCAACCTTTAAGATGTGAGGACTTCAAGTCCCAGAGTTCTCCAGGCAGCGTGGCTGGCGAAGGAATTCTGGGAGTTGACATCCACACACCTGAAAAGTTGCCAAGGTTGAGGAACTCGGACCCAAGGTGGTTTTGTGCAAGAAGAAGCCAAAGAATCCAACAACCATTCTACCTTCAGGAAAAGGTAAAATGCAGGCTGGGGAAATTCTGAGAGTTGAACTATACACATCTTAAAGTTGCCAAGGTTGAAAAACTCTGCCCTCCATTCTTACAAAAGGAGGAAGGGAAAGAATGGGTATACTTTTAGTTTTCAGTGTTATTTAATTGCCTAACGTGGTATTTGTTGGGACCCAAGCCAGACCCCCGTGCCCTCCCCTCCCCAACTCCGGCCATGTCCTTCTGCTCAAATCCCATGCTTAATTCTACAGGACCCAGATCCCTTGCAGTAATCACTCTTCAGCAAATGCCACAAGGTTAAATTCGCTTAACTGTTTGTAAAACTCATGGAGATCCCTGGAGGAACAGAAAAGATGTCCTCATTCACAATTAAGGCTGGAATTACCTGTCTTGCCTTTTAAATAAGCAGCTACAAACCCAACAAAAGTCACTGAACAAATCAAGAGGTTGCAGACAAGGGAGCAGGTTCACAGAGCTAGTAAGATCAGCTACTAGGCAGATTCTGCTGGTTTCCAGCATGAATCTCTTTTTTTCCGAGAAAAATGGGCCAAGTCATTTCTTGCCCCCACCAGCAATCTGGACAGTTCTGCCAAAACTCCAGTCCTCCGAAGACAGTCGAGGCCAAACCTGGAAGTGGCCTTCCTGAGTGCCCAATGGCTGGCAAGAGTTTTGGGACAACATGTTGAAAGAAAAATAAATATTCTCCACTACATAAGGCAGAATAATAGGGCTGGAAGGGACCTCATTAAATTTATATTTACTGACAAAGAAATAAAGGGAGACTAGTGTAGATCTATTTCAAGCTACTTGGCTCTCATCAGCTAGCCATGTCCTTCTGGGATTCGAACTTGGGCTGCTTGCATATTAGGTAGATGTATTAACCTCTAAGCCACAGGTTCTCCTCGCTTTGTCAGCTGTACCAAGGGAGAGATTACTGTATTTTTTGCTCCATAAGACACATTTCTTTTCCTCAAAAAGTGGGTGGAAGTGTCTGTGTCTTGTCTTACGGAGCAAATATGGGCGACAGGCAGCAGCAGTGGCAGTGATTCCTGGTGCCTGGAACAACTGATTGGTGGTATTCTGGGTGGCCGATCCAACCGCCAATCAGTTGCTTGGTGGCGAAGGCTCCAGTGTTCCCCGGTGGAGGCAGAAGACACGGAGGAGGCAGATGACCAGGCTGTTTGCTGCAAGGATGCTAGCCAGATGAATGCTGGGAGGCAGAGGCAGATTTTTTTTCTTGTTTTCCTCCTCTAAATCTAGGTGCGTCTTACGGTCAGGAGAGTCTTATGGAGTGAAAAATATGGTAAGTGTTTTTTCTATCAGGGCAACCTGGTCTACCCAAATATGGAAAGGAGAGGAGGATACTGCTCCCTTTTCATGAAGGCTCCTGGATTGGACCTGAAAGGCGAAAGGGAAACAGTATGTGCCTTCCCATATTTGGGTAGACCAGGTTGTCCTGATAGAAAAAACACTCCCACGATAGTGCACCCACAACTTGTACCCACAACTCCAGGAGGCAAGCGGTTCCACACATTAATCGTTTTCACCGTTTGGAAATTCTTCCTTATTTCCAAGTTGGATCTGCCTCCGAGGAGCTTCCGCCCATTGCTTCTTGTCCTACCTTTAGATGCTTTGGAGAAAAGGCCCATCTTTTTTTCCTCTGGGACAGCCCCTCTCTCTAGAGTGGGTCTGACCCTACAAGTGGCTGCTACTGACATCATTGGACCTTGATGCAGAACATTTCCTTGGAATGGAGACTTCTGAAAACTAACCAGCCATGTCATTCTGGAGAACTTTGGCATTAACTCAACGTCTTGGTTGCATTACGTGATTTTGATGGATCTTGATTTCAACTTCAATGTTTGATTGTCATCCTTTGTAACCACTGTGACATGCCAAGAGTCATGAGATGTGGTGGGTGGCAACCTAAGAAACATGTATGAAAAGCCTAGCAGCCGCTGCCAAAGAATGGCTGGGAGGGAAAAGTCCCCTGCAGGATGATTCCACTTGCTAAGCTGTCCAGCCCTGGGAGATGCAAGGGCAAGGTCTCTTCTGCCCCCCCCCCCCAAAAGAGGGCAGCTTGAGGAAAAGAAAAAAAGGAAGCAGCAGCAGCAACAGAAGAGAAAGCTGCCCTTGATCACCCTTGTCTCAATGCTTCCCCTCCTTAGGGGGGAGGGATTTTCCTGGGACAGGAAGAAGCGGAGAGCTGGAGGGGCTGAGGCTGGAGGGCACCAGAACAAGCCAGCCACACTGGAAATGGAGCTGGCAGTTCATGCAGGTATAATGAAGTTCCAGGCAGTTAGAAAGAGACAGACCCCATTTGTTAACCCGACATTCTCATTTCTAAAGAACGAGGAAACAAATAGAACACAATAAGCATGGAAGGAAGTAATGGAAAACGAGAGAGAGAGGGAGAGGGAGAGGAAGGAAAGAGAATGAGAGTCCTTCTGCGCTTCACCAGCTTCCATGGGAGGGGGCGATGGAGGCCCTTTATTCCTGAGTAATATTGCTCCAGATCTAAAAAGTCCACAATTCTTAAATATCCCAGTAGAGACTCCCTTCATTTTATCAAGTAATGGTGCAGAAATGTAAATGCGCAGAAGCCTGAAATGCGTTTTCTCTAGCGGTGAACGCTCCTCCAGGTAAGAGACGGTGAGGGATCTGGTCCCTCTGCTTCTGGAACCGGGGCAGAAGGATCCCCCAAGGATCTCACCTGAAAGAAGGGAGGGGCCAACAGTTAATCCGATGCCTCCCAACTGTGGCAACGTCCGGATGTTCAACTCCCAGAATTCCTAAATCCAGCAAGGCTGTTCCTAAGAATCGTGTGAACTGACGGCCATCAAGGTCAGAGGAACATCTTGGCTCACGATCCATTCGGCCCCTCTTGGCTTATAACCTGATTCTCTGGGCTCGCCCCCAACTTGACATCCCTGTACCTGTGTCTGACCAAGGCCGGTACTCTTAGTTCTTCTCCTGGGTTTCAGCCATCAGTGGACAAGCTACCTTGGCCTCCAGTCCTGGGCTCTTTCTTGCCTCTTTAATTCAAGGTTCTTTTGGGCAGTATTGGCCGGTGGCCAACACTCTTTATTGAGAAGAGGCTGCTCCTCCTCAATTACAGGACTGCAAGAGTTGCGAGGCAGAATATGAAGGAAGAAAATATGGTCCTGTCAAGGCAACCTTCCTACAAGGAGGAAGGACTCTGTTTTTGGTACCAATGCAGCTCAAAACAATTGTGACAGATCTGCCAAGGGAATGAACGTGCCTGGCACAAAGCTCCAGGACTGACAGCAGGAGCCGAGCATCCATCAGAATTAGGCTAATGCGGGCAGTCCTCGACTTACAGCCAGAATTGACCCCCAACATTTCTCTTGCTAAGCAAGACAGTAAGTTTTGCCCCATTTTACAACTTATCATGCCACAGTTACTAAGTGAACGAATGCAGTTGTTGAGTTAGTAATAGCGTCGCTGAGTGCATCCGGCTTCCCCCATTGGCTTTGCTTGTCAGGAGGTCGCAAAAGGGGATTGCGTGACCCCAGGAACGCTGCAACCGTCATAGATATGAATCAGTTGCCCAGCATCTGAATTTTGATCATGTGACCATGGAGAGGCGACAATGGTTGTAATTGCGAAAAGAAAAATGGTCTTCAGTCACTTTTTTCAGTGTTGTTATAACTTTGAATGGTCCCTAAATGAAACGTTGTAAGTCGAGGACTACCTGTCAGGCCTGCAGCCATATTTCTCTTGGATCTTTGGCCTGCCACACTTTCTATTATTCTACTATGCCTTTTTCTATTGTGGGAAAATGGGAGGGGGGATTGTACGGAGTTAGATGCGAAGTAGCCATAGCAAAATTCTTTCTAGAAAGCCAAGGTCATCCTTTGTCTTCGCATCTCTGCACCTGAGCGGAACTGGATGGGTGGAACTGCCAGCATGGCAATGGGAGGTTGGACCATGTGATGGACTTGTGGGGGGTGGGGACAAGATCTTGAACTTTCAACTGGGTGGGAAAACCGGGAAGCTTTCAGATGCAGGTTTTCCTAGATGTCCCAACATGGCTCCCTCAATAAATTGGAACTTTGAGTAATATTTTGCCTTGGACTCTGATTTAATTTTGGATGCTATTTGGAACCATAACACTACTTCTATTAGGTACAAGACAATGGTTAAAAATGGAGAAACACATTTACTTCTCTGTATTTTTAAAGAAACACATCTTAACTTTCCTCACCTTCTACTAGTTCCTTGCTTAATCAACCTACTATATACCATTTTCCCCGTTAAGGAGTCTCTGTTGGTCGAGTAGGATCTTAATCCTACATGGCCCACCCTTATCAAGAAGCAATAAAAACCATTATTCTCTGCTTGCTCTTAAAGATGAAGATGTGCTAATTTCCCCAGCATTTTGCTGTGAGATTCTCTTGGGCTCAAGGGCTGCAGAAAGGAATGGCTCAAGCATCTCCTTCAAGCTCTGGGGAAAGTCCATTCTTTCGGGGCAAAAGATTCGGCCTCGGCCAGGTCAGGTCACAGGCCTGGAGATGCTCGTGGGTGAGTGTCAGCCAGCCTAATTTTCTTTGCCAACTCTGAAAATGAGATAAACAATGACAAAACAGGCATTTTAAATGAACTTGTCACATCTCATTTTCTTGAGAAAGGCTGCCTCTTTAGAGCCACCAATTCTGTGTAGGGCGATTAACTCTTTCCAAGACCTTTAGAGAGGAGGAGGTGGCCAAAGAGCATTTAGTTTTGTTCAGCACTTGTGCCTGGCACCTTCCCAATTCCCCTCCTTCTTGGATTATCCTTAATCCAGATGTTAAAGACTTTCTTCAACTGTCCTGTTAGTAAACGCAGCAAAAGAAACTCCTGGGACATTTTTTTTACCAAGAGTATATAACTACTGTACTGATAATCCCACAAGAGGCACAGAAGTAGCAAAGCCAGTTCTAAAGTTTTTACGCGAAAACCAGCATAAGTATAATCCCCCCTTTTCCACTGGACCTCCCTGGGGTTTGTTGTCCAACCGATCAATTGTATTCATTTTGTTTTGGGAACGATCTGAGCCATGAACCCCATCCCCCCAAAGCAATGTGTACTTTCTTGCTCTGCTTCTGAAGGAACTGAATGAAGAATGGTTGCGGGAACTGGGCATGGCTAGTCTGGAGAAAAGAGGGACCACGGGTGACATGAGAGCAGTACTGCAATATTTTAGAGCAGGGGTGTCCAAACTTGGGAACTTTAAGACTTGTGGACTTCAACTCCCATGCTGGCTGGGGAATTCTGGGAGTTGAAGTCCACAAGTCTTAAAGTTCCCAAGTTTGGACACCCGTTTTAGAGGCTGCCACAAAGAAAAGGGGATCAACCTATTCTCCAAAACACCTGAAGACAAGAAACAACGGATGGAAATTAATCAAGGAGAGAAGCAACCTGGAATTAAGGAGAAACTTCATAACAGTGAAGATAATTAACCTGTGGAACAGCTTGCCACCAGAAGTTGTGGGTGCTCCATCATTGGAGGTTTTTAAGAAGAGACTGGACAGCCACTTGTTTCACACTATATAGTGTCTCCTGCTTGAGCAGGGGGTTGGACTAGAAGACCTCCAAGGACCTTGGCATTGTCAGTCATATTGGTCAGTTCGTCAAACATTTCTATTCCAAAACTTTCTTTTGTTAGAGCTGGTGGAAGGACTTTATCTAAGAAGGTTGCAGCTGCTCATTTTATTCAAATTTAGTATTTATCGTACTTTTCGGAGTATAAGACGCACCCCCCCCCCAAAAGAAGGTGGAAATGTCGGTGCGTCTTATACACCGAATGCAGCCATTTTTGGCCTCCCAAATCCCACCCACGAGCGCCCCAGTTTTGCTAAAAACAGGCCCATTTTTTGCAAAAACAGGGCCTTCAGAGGGTTTGGGAGGCGTGCAGAGTGTTTCTGGGTCCAGGGAGGACAAAACTATTTTTTTTTTCTTGTTTTCTTCTTCAAAACCTTGCTGCGTCTTATACTTCTTAATAGTCCAAAAAAACACATTACATCAGAATTTCAAATCTGCAGGATCGGGGTATTTGGGAAGAGATTTGATGGGCTATTTTTCCATCATTTTTTTTTTTAGAAGACTGTGCCTGGGTGGGGTACAGAATGCAACATCCTTGCACAGAGATATTGGGAGTGAGTGAGCACTCATTTTTAAAAATGTTTTCTAGGGGAAGGGAAAAGATCAAGAAGAAAAATTAACTTTCGTCAAGATTTTCATGAGGCTCTTTGGCTGCTAAGGCAGCTGTCCCCCCCCCCCCCCCAAAAAAAAAAAGGGGAGGCAAAGTGGTTCATTGCACAGGCCAGCATGTTCCGTCATGCTTTATTGTAATCTTGTGTGTGTGTTAAATGCATTAAGTCAGGAGTGTCCAAACTTGGGAACTTTAAGACTTGTGGACTTCAACTTTCAGAATTCCCCAGCCAGCCATGCTGGCTGGGGAATTCTGGGAGTTGAAGTCCACAAGTCTTAAAGTTCTCAAGTTTGGACACCCCTGCATTAAGTCACGAAACTTAAGGAATCTAAAATTTGGCTTCCTCTTTAAAGAGTTGAGAGCTCAGGTGAGGAAAAATATTCTCAAAGCTCTTTCAGGCTTCTATATCACAACAAGCCTTTTTTTTGAGGCTTGGCAGCATCTTTTTAGACTCTAGCAAAGCATTCTGGATCCCACCAATGTCCATCCATCAAAGGCCCAATCCGGAGTCCCTCCACGCTCCTGCTGTTGACAAGGATTTTGCAGGAAGGATTTCCTATGCCGCACAATGGTAAGCAAAAGTGAAAAGCTGACTTTATCTCTGCACCAAAACCACAGAGGTAATTTGCCTTTCCTTTCGATACAAGTCTGAGGAAACATCTGGATCAGAAACAATGAAATAAGATGGAAATTCCCAACTGTTGCAACCGGAAGCTAAGTTGCTGGAAGGGCGGTGGTGCCCTCCGATGGCACTTCAAGTACAGTTTATTAGGGTGTGATATTAAAAGGGTTTTTTATTGCATGATATAATGCAACGAGACGGTGGGCCTCTGCAAGAAAGATCTTATATACTCAGAAGCGTAATGAACCCAGAGCCTGTCAAACATTATCCTGTACATTAACCTATCGTTAATGGCACATTAGGGCTGGGGGCGTCGCACGCTTGCTGGCCAGGACTTGAGTCAGGACAGCATAAAGAGAAAGGGGGGGAAACCCACCGTGCCTTAGCCAGCAGAGAAATTAGTATTTCTTCAGGCTACACCGTTCGATTTGTAAAACAAGAGCCTGGCAGCTGAGCACAACTCTTGAATCCTTCTGTACAAAACAGAAAACAGCAATTCTGTAGGAATTCTTTCCTTAAAAATACTCTGCTTTGGTATGGAAGCTCTTCATTGAATAGAAGGCGATACTGGCTGGATCCACGCAAAAAGTGGCTTGTTTTACCAAGATCTATTGACTAAGCCACTAAAACAAGCTTAATCATACGCAAAATAAAAATATTAAAAAAATTGGGCTGGGTTCACAACACATTCAACCAAACCAACCACGTTTACTTGGGTATTTTGGCTGTAAATAATAATAATTCACAAGAAGCTGTATCAATAATTATAATTAAGTGATCACAATAGTAATATTATTTGCAATGAGGTGTAATGTTTGCTAAATAGCAATAATAAGATAACAAACCACATTACAGCTTATTGCAGAAATGAACTCTTAGGCTTCTTGATGCCGGCCTTAGACAGGCCAGAAGCTTTGGGGGGTCAGGCCTGACATGCCGTCCTGTCCTCTTCTCCTCAAACTCTCAAAAGATTTGCCAAATTGTTGGTTTTCTTTTTTATTTTAGGGTTAGCAGAGATCACCACTGGCTGAGTTCCATGTTCCGGAAGAGAATTTGGGCTCCATATTTGATGCATGGAAAGGTTAAGTAGACTGGTCCTCTCCAAGCGTCCTCTTCTGCACCCCCAGATGACTGCTCAAAGCTTCCCCACAGGCCCTGCTGTTTCTTTCTCTTCATTTCAGGTTGTTTGTTTGTTTACTTATTTTATAATAAATAAAATATTTATTTTTCAAATTTCTTTTATAATCAAATTGTGTCTCTTGTATTACGTATGTGTGTGTGTGTGTGTGTGCGTGCACGCGCCCGTGTGTCTGCTTATACATTGCAGATGACACTAAGCTGGCAGGAATAGCTAACAACCTAAATGATAGGCTCCATATCCAGATGCATCTTGACAGAATTGAACCCTGGGCCCTATCTAACAAAATGAAATTCAATGTAGAGAAAAGTTAAGATTTTACACTTAGTCAAGAAAAACCGAAAGGACACATAGACTGGGTAAAGCCAGGCTTAATAGCAGTAGCGACGATCTTGGATCTTGGCATCTTAGGGGACAATCAATTACAGTAAGTATGAGCCAACAGTGTGCTGCAGCAGCCAAAAAAGCCAATGCAATCCTAATTTGCATCAACAGAGGGATTCAATCAAGATCAAGTGAGGTACTAATGCCACTCTATAAAGCCTTAGTAAGACCCCACCTAGAGTTCTGCATCCAGTTTGGGTCGCCCTGCCATAAAAAAGATGTGGAGACTCTAGAAAGAGTGCAGAGAAGAGCAACCAGGATGATGAGGGGACTGGAGGCTAAAACATACGTTGAACGGTGGCAGGAACTGGGCATGGCTTGTCTAGGGAAGAGAAGGACCAGGGGAGACAGGAGAGCAGTCTTATAAATATTTGAGGGGCTGCCACAGAGAGGAGGGGGTCAAGCTATTTTCCAAGGCACCCAAAGGCCAGACAAGGAATAACGGGCAGAGACTGAACACGGAGAGATTCTTTGAAAACATATACATAGATCTGTATATAGACAATATATCCTCTCTCTCTCTCTCATACCCATCAGCTACTCTCACTTGGTCGGCCCATCTGTCCAGCTGGTCATATCAATGAAGCCTGGAGGTGCTGCGTTATTTTGTCCCCCAAGAGCTGGTTGTTACTAGCCAGATATTGTCTCTCCTATTCCTCTAATTGGGCTATAAAGGAAGTAGGAAAGGCTCTGCCTCATCCAGGTGTCGCCTTCAGAACGTGCTGAAATTAAATTCTTCAATGGATCCAGTATTGCTGTCTGGCCTGTTGGAAAGATTTTATTGTGCTTCACAAGAGGCGAGAAGCTCTTACTGCATAAAGAATGAGAGGTGGGAACAAGGAGCCAATGAAGGGGCCTTTTATTTGGCCACCTGAGTTGGAACACCAGCCTGCAGCCCCCTGCCCAAGCCCCTCCACCAGCCACGTGCTTTCAGCAGTAAAAACACAACCCCAGCAAGGAGCCAAATTGAAGCTGACTTTTTTCCATTGCTATTTTCCAATGGAGAAATTGGCCTCTCGCATGGTTCGGTGCCCTATTCCAGGCTGTAATTAAAATGCTCATTAGCGGGCGTGAGAGACAATAGATCTGGATCATGCTGTAAGCTCCGGAGTTGCCATTTTAAAAATTTCTCCTCCAAAATTGTCAGAAACATTAATCATCCCTGCACTTCAAATGTTCCGATATTCACCTGGCTACACTATTAAAATAAAACTTGCTGCCCCAGGGAAATCCTACTTATTCTTAATTGTTTTGAGACTTTGATGGGCTTTTAATCTAAGATTAATTTATGCAATTTTAAATAACTCTTCTTATGATTAATAAGCTTGAAAATTAAAAGGAGTCTAAAGCAATTATAATGAGCATTTGGTCATAACCTCATTAGAAGAAGGAGAGAGGGATGCAGCCCAGGAACCATTACAAGATTACAATTTAAGGTTACTTCCAGATAAGTCAAATAAGCGTTACAATTTGCCAAGGCAGATTAGATGGAATCAGGGTCTACCTGGACCACCACAACAGCCCTGGTACAGGGCCAGGGCAAGAGTAAGTATTTTACTCATCGCCTGGGTTGCTGGCAATGGAGGTAGAGATCAACACTGTTCAGAGTTGCAAAAATGTTTGCGTGAATCAGTTCGTAACCGACCCCCATACTCCAAACTCTGGAGAGTCAAGTGCCTCATTCATTGGCAGAGCGGGGAGGAAATAAAACATGAAATGCTAGAAGATTTCGGAAGATCTACTAGTCCTTTTCAAAGGTGGTATTCAGCCGGTTCAGACCAGTTGTCAGGCCTGCAAGTCATGTTTTATTTTGGACCTCAGGCCTGCCACACTTTCTATTATTCTACTATGCATTTTCTATTGTTGGAAAATGGGAGGGGGGATTGTATGGAGTTAGATGCTGTGTAGCCATAACAAAATTCCTTTCTAGAAAGCCAAGGTCATCCTTTGTCTTTGCATCTCTGCACCTGACTGGAACTGGATGGGTGAAAGCTGCCAGCATGGCAGTGGGAGGCTGGACCATGGGATGGACTTGTGGGGGTGGGGGTAAAGATCTTGAACTTTCAACTGGGTGGGGAAAACCGGGAAGCTTTCAGATGCGGGTTTTCCCAGATGTCCCAACATGGCTCTCTTAATAAATTGGAACTTTAAGCAATACTTTGCCTTGGACTCTGATTTACTTTTGGATGCCATTTGGAACCCTGAACCAGTAGTGGAAATTGTGGGTGGGCCTGCCCACCTGCCCCGGTTCTATGCCGTCCTATTTAGGCACATTTTCAAGGTGGGCCGCATGCACAGAAGGGGCACGTGCAAGCAAAGCGTGTGCATGTAAGCCTGGGCGCATGTGTGGAAAGGGTGTCTGCGCCTATGAAGCAGGCGCGCGTGGGACGAACCGGTGGTAACAAAATGTGAAACCCACCACTGGTCCTTTCATCAACTGAAGGGTCAAGGCATAAAAATATGGATTTCTTGAGCTGGAAGGAGGAAAGATTTAAGTCTTGGATACTATTATGCTTAATGCAAAAACCAAATTAAAGCATCTCTAGTTTCTGTTTCAAATACATTCAAGCCAAAGGCAGCCCACCTGTATATTCTAACATTCAATTACATCTGCCTTTCTGTAATTTAGGGAGGGCGTGGTGGCTCAGTGGTTAAGACACTGAACTTGTCAGCTGGAAAGCTGGCAGCCCGGGTTCGACCCCCGAGTTCCATGTGATGGGGTGAGCTCCTGTTCTCGCCCCAGCTCCTGCCAGCCCAGCAGTTCGATACCAGGCAAATGCAAGTAGATAAATAGGTGCCACTTCAGTGGGAAGATAACAGTGCTCTGTGATGTCACGCTGGCCACATGACCAGGGAAATGTCTTTGGACAGTGCTGGCTCAATGACCTTGAAATGAAGATGGGCACCACCACGCCCCAGAGTCGGCAATGACTAGCGGAGTAAAATCCACGTGGGCTCCTTTACCTGTACCTGTTCTATAATTTAAATCTTTCATTCTATGTCCAGCATTCTGTGGGTGCAAGAGCAGCCATTCCTGAGCTTCTATGGAATATCCTTTCAGATAGTTCAAGAGGCCTATTGTATCTTTCCCCAGATCTCTTTTCTTTGAGCTCCTTCAGTGTCTGTCCACAACTGTTCTAATTCCCTGGTCATCTGTCCTTTTCCGAACCTGTTCAATTTCTCTGAATCCTTAACAAGTGTTGCCAGAAGTCAGGGCCAGACTCAAGGTAGGGTCTGATTAAAACAAAATACATGGGGAAAATATCATGGAAATGATACTTTGGTGGATACAGCCTGAAATTGTATTCAACCTTTTTCAGAGCCACAGATAACCAGAGACTCCAATGTGGTTTTCAGTCAAGCGCTATTTCTAATTCTTTTGCACACATGATATTAGCCCTCAGTTTCTAGAGATTTGTTTTTATTTCCTTAAATAAATAGTTTTGCATTAACCTTCATTCTGTAATTTTCAGCCTATTTCAAACATCACATTCAATCCAAATTCATATCAAATTCAGCTCAACAATTCAAAGTTTTGAATTTTCTTTCTCTGTACTATAAGGCTATCAATTATTGTATCCCAAGCTATCTCTGCAAACCCGATAAACATTTCCTCTACCTCTTCATTTAAGTAATTAAAGTATTAATAAAAGCTAGCTAAAAAGTCAGGCACCCATAACAAAACAACCTAGATAATCCGTGACTCGGTTTTGCTTTAGGCAGAAATTACAGCTTTCTCCTGCAATGCAAGGAGAATACAGGATAGGCCCAAGATGCGTCTTCTGAAATCTTTTCCCCGCTACTGGGGAGAAGGATCTATTGGAGGAGAAAATACAGGTAGTCCTTGACGTATGACTACAATTGAGCCCCAAATTTATATTGCTAAGCAAGTCATTTGTTAAGTGAATTTTACCCCATTTTACAACCTTCCTTGCCACAGTTGTTAAGTGAAAAATGACAGTCATTAAGTTAGTTACATGGTTATTAAGTGAATCTGGTTTACCCATTGACTTTGTTTGTTAGATGGTCATAAAAGGCCTGATCCTTACACTTCATATAGAATCTCGTATTATCAATCTGGTATATATGTATACAATTATTATCATTATTATACATTTATTTGACTATAATTGTCATTACTTCATTTTATGTAAGATATTCAACATTTTAGGTAAATTTATACTATGACATTTCATTACATCATCCTAAATCTGTCCAGTAATAATACATCTTTATAAAATTCTTTATATAACCATTGATAGGATAAGTCCCATGTTTTATAAAATTGTTTATCTTTGGTTACCAAACTTTTATACATCCCCTCCATAGTCCTCACTTACAAATTATATAAAATCTAATATTATCAATATATATATATGTATACAGTATTATCATTATTTATCATTTATTTGACTATAACTATTACTACTTCGTTTTATACAAAATATAAATAAAGTATTTCCTTGTTTGCTTGCGTGCTACCTACCAAGCAACCAACCCACCCACCCACCAAGATCTTCACTACTCAGCCCCTGGTCAACTCCACCAGATCAGGGGTAGCATCTTACTTTCCTTTCTTTACTCCCTGCTTGGCAACTGACTGGTTTACAAGAGGAGTTGGCATTGCACAGCTGGACTTCAACCCAGGGGTGTCCAAACTTGGCAACTTTAAGACTTGTGGACTTCAACTCCCAGAATTCTGGGAGTTGAAGTCCATAAGTCTTAAAGTTCTCAAGTTTGGACACCCCTGACTTCAACCCCACCGAAGCCAATGGGCTTCTACCAAAGGACCCTTTCCTGTTGACTAGTCACAGGCAAGGCCTCCGTGAACCCCAAGCAAGGCCGTGGGTTTGCAGTGGACATTAAAACTAGGAACTGGAAGCCAGCCTATAAAGGAGGAATAACATAAAATGATGTTTAATTTAAAAATTAGAAAGTGGAGCAGGCTGCAAAGGCAGAGGTTGATTGAAGCAAAATTTAAATTCCTGTCAAGCCCATTTAAACACAGGGGCCCTTCATAGCCAATTAGCTGCTCCATATGAATACCGAAGAAACTCAGGCCTGGTCACTGTGAGGAGAGAGCAGGCCCACTGTGAGGGTCTGGGAGGGGGGGAAATTAACTAAAATCAGGAGTGTATGAAATATTTATCTCCCTGGTTGATGGAGATGGGGCTGGCAAAGTGTAAACAAGACAGAAATCAATTCCTTTATCACCCTCAATGCTCCCCCCCCTTCCCCCAATGGTCTGGGGGGCACATGTTAGCTTGGGTTTTGCTATGGCAGATCTGGCCTTAATTGTGGCGGTTTATCTCCCTGCGTCCGTCCCCGGAGCCCTCATCTCCCCATTACAAATACTTAACACTCCCTCCACATCTCAAGCTACTTCGAATCCTCAACAGGTTTGGCGGGGTGTGTGTGTTTGTGTGTTTTCAAATGATTGAAACTGTGTGGGCCAGAGAGAGAGAGAGGGAGGGAGCGAGTGTGTAAAGGGCTTTGTCAGTAGAACATTCTCTTGTTCACCACCAGCTGGGTCCGGCTGCCACCAGGGAAGGAGACAACGAAGGTGCTAAAAGGCTCGTTCGCCATTGTGATTGCACCACCGGGAATTCGGAGGAATAAAGCGGAGCTCGGAGGGGGAAGGGGGACACCCCGACCATGGGGCGGCCGAACCAAAGAAAGTTCCTGTGATAATGAAACCCTGTCAGTCATCAGGAAATCCAATTAAGGAGCCTTCTGCCTAGATGCTCTTCACAGGGATCCTGTATTGTTTCCACTCCAAACACAGTGATGGTGAGGACGACGACAATTCTCACAACTGGATATCACAACTGCTGCCCAGGATTGAAAAGGCTTCTTGGCCATGCACAGGGCCATCCTTGGACTGGATCCTGGAATGGGCGTCTTCCCGGCACCAGGATGCTCCCAGTTGTGAAGATCCAATTAAGGCAGGGGTGTCCAAACGTGGGAACTTTTAAGAACTTTTTTCCCAGCCGGGGAAATCTGGGAGTTGAAGTCCACAAGTCTTAAAGTTCCCACGTTTGGACACCCCTGAATTAAGGTGATCACAATTCCCATTCCCTAATGGGAGCCCGAGACTCTTCACACATTACGCCCAGAGAAAACGTCAAGTCCTACCTTTCCCCCTCCGTTCTCTGAGCTCCTGCCAATTCAACCTATTTTAAAGTCTATTTTTACCTGCTGAGACCAATTGTGAAGGGACTGGCACACAAACACAACTCGGGGCTGGTGTAGGAAGGGTCCCTGGTGGATGGTGTCCTAGATTAACAAGCAAGCATCATCTTGTCAGCCTGCTGTAACTCTCAAATCTGTTCACACAACCATGCACCGAGTGTAGTGTCCCACACGGCCTGACAGTGCCTTTGCACGGTTCTCAGCCTTTGGAGAGAGGCAGGACGATTATGGGGCACAAGGGGGGGTGGGCTTCTGGATAAAGCACCTCCCTGGTGGTGGTGGTGACCTTCAGTATCAACATTTTGAAATGCCTTCTGCTGGGAGTTTTGACTCCTTCCTCTCCTGTTAATTCTGACCGTGTCAAGTGAGTATTTTCCTGCTTTTATTTGCTTTTAGTTTTAATCCTGGATTTTTAAAATATTTGATGTCTTATTAAATAACATGACAATCTTCTTTTGAGGAGAATCAAGGAAAAAAGGTAATTCTTTCAAAGAATCAAGAGGGAAAAAAGGTAATTTTATCACTTGCTGGAAATCTGTCCAGCCTCCTGAGGGCATAATCAGCCAACAGAAATGAGCACTGAACTAAGACAAGCTCAAGATCCACAAAGATGTTGACAAACTTGAACAATGGGCCCTATCCAACACAAAATGAATTTCAATGTGGAGAAAATGAAGTTTTACATTTAAGTAGGAAAAATAAAAGGTGTAAGTACAGATTAGGCAAGACCTGGCTCAATACAATACAATACAATAGCAGAGTTGGAAGGGACCTTGGAGGTCTTCTAGTCCAACCCCCTGCCTAGGCAGGAAACCCTATACCATTTCAGACAAATGGCTATGCAACATCTTCTTAAAGACTTCCAGTATTGGGGCATTCACAACTTCTGGAGGCAAGCTGTTCCACTGGTTAATTGTTCTAACGGTCAGGAAGTTTCTCCTCAGTTCTAAGTTGCTTCTCTCCTTGATTAGTTTCCACCCATTGCTTCTTGTTCTACCCTCAGGTGCCTTGGAGAATAGTTTGACTCCCTTTTCTCTGTGGCAACCCCTGAGATATTGGAAGACTGCTATCATGTCTCCCCTAGTCCTTCTTTCTCTTAAGCTAGACATACCCAGTTCCTGCAACCGTTCTTCCTATGTTTTAGTCTCCAGTCCCCTAATCATCTTTGTTGCTCTTCTCTGCACTCTTTCTAGAGTCTCCACATCTTTTTTACACCGTGGCGACCAAAACTGGATGCCGTATTCCAAGTGTGGCCTTACCAAGGCCTTATAAAGTGGTATTAACACTTCACGTGATCTTGATCCTATCCCTCTGTTGATGCAGCCTAGAACTGTCTTGGCTTTTTTGGCAGCTGCTGCACACGGCTGGCTCCTATTTAAATGGTTGTCCACTAGGACTCCAAGATCCTCAAAAACAGTCACTATGAGAGGGACCTTGGAGTTAGGACTCCAAGGATGATCGCCTAAACATGAGCCAGCAGTGTGCAGCAGCAACCAAACAGACTAATACAATCCTGGGTTGTGTAAACAGAGGCACAATAACAAGATCATGTGAAGTATTAGTGCCGCTTTATCAAACCCTAGTAAGGCCACACCTGGAATACTGCAAACAATTTTGGTCACCATGTTACAAAAAAGATGTTGAGACCTTGGAAAAAGTTCAGAGAAGAGCAACTAAGATGATCAAAGGCCTGGAACTTAAACATGAAGAACATATGAAGAAGGGCTGCAGGATTTGGGTTCGGCCAGTCTAGCGAAAAGAGGGACTAGGGGTGACATAAATAGAAGTATTCCAGTATTTGAGGGGTTGCCACAAAGGGGGTCAAGCTATTCTCCAAAGCACCAGAAGGCAGGACAAGAAGCAACAGATGGACACTAATCAAGGAGAGAAGCAACCTAGAACTAGGAAGAAACTTCCTTACAGGGAGAACAATTAACCAGTGGAACAGCTTGCCACCAGAAGTTGTGGGTGCTCCAACACTGGAAGTTTTTAAGAAGAGATCGGACGGCCATTTGTCTGAAATGGTATCAGAGCGCCTGCTTGAGAAGGGGGCTGGACTAGATTACCTTACCTCCAAGATCTCTTCCAACTCTGTTATTCTGATTCTGATTCCACAATCCAGAAAGTCAATTCCACTCGATTTACATTTCCTCTGTCCTATAACTATGCAGTTGCGCCTAAGAGTTTGAAACCCTTGAGTTGTCAGCACAGCTTATCTATAGATTTAGTCAACAGCTTTTTCAGTCTCACAGTTTATGCAAGGACAAACTTTTAATGGAAGGCAGGAGATCCATTACTTCCTCTCTCTAGTGGGCCACAAAGCGACATGGACCTCCCAGTGGCTTTAAGGGAGATAATAGCATTTGCCTAACATGGGATCCCTTGATATAAAAACCATTAAAGAGAATAGCGTTTTTTTTTTTAAATAATCGTCACCTAACTAAAAATACTTGAACTTTACAGTAAACACATTGAATCAAATGCTGCATCCCTGACTCTGTGCATTTTCCTGTCTTTTATTCTTATCTAAGGGGTAGCAATGGTTTGTAATAATTCTCCAAGATTTTGTTAACATTAGATGTCTTGAAAATGACTCAATTAGACACGGATACATCAAATTCAGTTTGTTAGAAGTCAGCTTGTTATGGATTATTATGCATTTGTTATTATGGCAGGTTTTTGTTGGACAAAGCCAGACTGGTTTAAGTGGACCTCAAGACAACAAAGCCCAGTTAGATCCCAAAGATGCTTTTTCGAGAGGCAATGGGACTTCCTTTATTTTTCCTTGAAGACATCCAAGCAGCTTCTTCAGTTCAGGTCAGAACTGAAGAAGCTTCTTGGATGAGGAGTGAAACGTCTTGCAAGGAAAAACAAAAGAAGTCCAGTTGCCTCTCAAAAAAGCACCTTTGGTATAACCATGACCGAGAATCTCCATAGGAATTTAGACAAGCCTAACTATGATTGAATGGATCTCAAGACAATGCACTTCACATAAAACAACCACACTAGTTATATTGTAAGCTACTGCATTAGTGAGATGGGTGGCTTAAAAATTCAATAGATATGATGGACAAAGATAGATAGATAGATAGATAGATGGATGGATGGATGGATGGATGGATGGATGGATGGATGGGTGGGTGGATGGATGGATACAAACATACAGACAGGATAACTAGACAGACAGACTGACAGAGAGGTAAAATATAGACAGACGGATAGACAGATAAAATAGATACATAGATGAGATAGATAGACAGACAGATGGATGATTGCTAGAATATATTAATTAGAGATAGATGATAGACAATAGATGGATAGGCAGAAGATAGATGATATACGTAGATAAATGACAGAAGATCGATTAGAAAGACAGGCAGATAGACAGGCTCTTTATCCCCTTCCCCAAAGAGCCAACTAGAAGTAGAGGGGTGATGTTAAGAAAATCCAGCATCCGCATAGTGTGACCCAGGGCCACTCTTTCTTTTGGGGAGGGGGGCTCCAATAAGCAAAGTTGAGGTGCTCCAGCTTCCCTGAAATGAGGATACAGTTTTCTGCAAGGTGCCTTCTGTTCTACGGCAGAGGGCGGTCCAGAGGAGGGGTGGATTCCAGGAACCCCCCGGGACGTTCTCTGCTTTCGGGGAAGAGGACACACTTCACAAGGAGGACTTGGCGAGGGGCTGCCGGTGCCCCTTCAGGAACGCGGTCGTGCCAAAGCCCCAGAAGCCGGGCCGCCTTTCTAAACAATTCTCAAAAGCAGGCTAGCACTACTGGGAGACAATTTCCATGTTCGGAAGCTTGCTGGAACTCTCCCTGCCACTGAACAGCGAGAACAGATAATAACCATTAGTAAATCAAACTCCTTGGCAATATCCAGCTGTGCCTTGTGCATTTACATACAGATAGAATGGGTATATGTTTTTAATATGTATGCGCTAACACACTTTCCCCACAGCTGAAGTGTGTCTTACGAAAGGAGGCGGTGGATGGGAACGGCATCACCACAAGATAATAAAGTGACCTAGATAAAGTATTAGCCAGCGATTGATCTCAAACGGGGAAGGCTGTCTCTGTCTGACCTGGTTACTTACTATGCATAGATTCCATTAAATAGAGCTTAGGAACTGAAAGCTTCAGGAAAATGGTGCCACTGAGGCCAAAATCATCGGTGGCCAAAGCCAAGCGCATTGCCGCATGACCTGGCGCCCACGTGCGTCCCTCTCTTGTGCGTCCCTCTCGTACAGGGCTGCGTCCCTGCGACGAACCAATAGATAAACAGACATCTTTTTCGGTCCTCTTCAAATCAACTACCCTTTGTAAGTAGGCAGGAATGGGCTTTCTCTTGGGTCGATCAGTACTTTATGGAGGATGTAAGCATCGCATCAACGTGGAATGGCACCGTAAAGTGTTGCAAAGGAGGGATATAAGGTAGGAAGCGACGCACCCCAATTCAAAGCTTGCTTCAGCTATTGCTATGACGACGTCATCAACACACGGAAACAACATTGGTAGGTACATGTCAGACGCAGCTCTCCAGTCAAAAGGGGGGGAGAGCACCACTTGAAGTAGACTTTGAGGGGCCTTGCATTCATGATGTCGAAAGGTTCTCTCTGAGCGTAAACACTCTCACAGAAAGCAAATCCTTTCCCCCCATGGAAGGCCTCCTTAGTGGACCTGTGCAAGTGCCTGCTTTGCTACACCGAGGCTCAGACCTGGGGCACAGCATTCCACAAAGATGTTGGAAAAGAATACGATAAATAACAGTAAAAACTGGGTCTTGGAGTCACGTGTCCTGATTTAGCTAACAGAGAAGCAAAACACTGCAATACAGTAGTACCTCCGTATTTGACGTTTTCAAAACGTGTCAAATTTGTTACTCGATGCATTTTGATGCAAAAATGTTGCCTCAGTACTCGTAGTTTCTTTGGTATTGGGTGCACTGCAAGAGGATGAGGGGGATGGCTGCAGAGGACAGACAGGAAGTCGGCCATGCTGGGAAGGTGGATGACATAGGGAAAAGGACAGACCGAAAGTTTTTTCCAGCCAAAACAAAGGGTCACGTGGTTTGGCATTCGGAGTTTGTAGCCTCCCATAACCAATTAATGTTGAGTACCAAGGTTGCACTATACTCACTTTGCTGCCATTGTATAGTAGATTAAATGATCTACAGCAGGAGTGTCAAACTCACGTTGTCATGGCGGCATCATGTGACGTATCGGGACTCCCCCCCCTTGCTATACCAGGCATGGGCGTGGCTAGCATGTGACGCATTCAGCCTGTGGGTGGGATCTCTAGTATTCTTAAGTAACCATGCAGCCAGAAGAGCCAGTAGCTTTTTTCTCATTCTATGGCTAAGGAATGAGTTAGAGAGCTAACTCTTTCCAGGAAGTCCAGGAACTTCCTCGATTTGCAACCATTTAATGGGGGTTCAAAGTTACAACGGCCTCAGAAAAAGAGACTTTTGACCCATCCTCACATGCCCGTTGCAGCAGCTCCATGGCCATGGGACTGCAATTCAGGCATTTGGCAACCAGCGTGCATTTATGATGGCTGCAGAGTCTTGTGGTCATGTGTTCATAATTTGAGATCTTCCCAGTGGCTTTTAACAAGCAAAGACAATTGAGGATGCTGGATTAACTTAATGACCAAAGCTAAAATTGTTGTAGAATCAGGCCTGGTTACATGACTTACTTAGAGATCAAATCCCTTAGTGGCCGAAATTCTGGTCTCAATTGTGATTGTAAGTCAAGGGCTACGTGTGGTAGCTTAATTTTCGTCCCTTGCTCCAACTGTTCTAAGGCCAACCATTTCTCTTTTGCTGTCCCCTTGGCACAACTCAATGTGCCTGTCCAAAAGAAGGCCAATGCCTCATGTTGTCTTGCTAAAAGATTTTCAGAAATCGAAATTGGGAAAGCTGAACTGTCTGGTTAAGATGAAAATGCTACTTGAACACATCAGCAGACTGCTGGCTTCCTCACCGGAGGAAAACAAGAAAGACTAGAGAAGAACGGCTGCTGTGTAAGTGGCCATCTTTTCAGCTCCTTCCTCCTCCCCTGTCTGAAATCTTTCAAGGTGAAGAATTGTGAAACTCTAGGTGAGAATTGCCACTGTCTGAGGAGATTTTGGGGATTAAAAATATCCTTCCAATATAACTGGTGGGGCCTAAAATCACTGTTGCCAAGTGCCCCCCACCAAATTCTGCAGCGTAAACAAAAACCAGAATCAAATCAGGATGAATCTGGAAAATCAATCTTCCACCCTCAGTCTACTAGACCACCCTAGAAGGAAACCAACGGCAGGTGTGGCCAAGCAAGATCATAAGCGAAGAGGACCTCAAACGGACAGAGGTCCATGGGCAGGAGTTCTCGTCAGTACCGAAGGGCCAACCTCGCTGGCTAAGCAGCTGTTTTAGAAGGCCACTTTGAAAGGAGAAAAAAAATGCAACCTGGGAGAATGTACTAAATCTTAAAAGAAGCCCAACTCTCTTTTTTGAAGCTGTCATGCTTTTTTTTTAATTATTAAAGGGGGAAAGATACGGCCTTATGAGTTGAACCGAGCACTTCAGGGCAGGTAGTTGGAAAGATATATAACTCTGCGTCTCTGTTCCTATCGGCACTCACCCCTTGGCCTCCGTCTTTATGGCTTTACACCCTGGAGTGGCGTTATAGCTTCTGAACACACACACACACACACACACAGATATATACTGAGCGTTGTGAAGTGCGATCTGCAGATGTTTTATTTATAAGTGTCGGGCCTATTGCATCACAGAAAGCAAGCATTTACAAAGAGCTACGGATTTTATGAAACCCCATTCTGTTGGCTTAATAGTCAAGCCACCCAGGCATAGAATAATAACGTTGTGTAAGGTAAATGCATCTCCATCTCTAGAACCTGTTCCAAGTTCTCTCAGATGTGACTAAGTGCAGGAACCTTCCAACCATCCCAAGTTAATAAAAAAAGAAGAAGAAGAATGAGGCAAATTAAGGCAGTTTCAACCAACAGTACTCAGAAATAGAATGGGGGTGGGGGGGGTAGGGAAAAAAACACCAAGTCCCACATCCTTTAGGTATATCAAGAGTTGTTTAAATGCTCTTTCAACATCAACAGAAATTACGGGCTTTCAAAAATAGATTCAAGGTCAAATGTCTCACTAACATGAAGAAATCAGCACCTGGCGATGTTGGGATCAGCTTAGTGTTCAACCACAGTTTCCTTCCCCAATTACTACTGTGCCCAGCACTAGATTCCAAAGCGGTTCCACATATACCCTTAGCAGTGTGGGCGGCACAAACACGGGTCCTGTTGTTCGAAGACGACAAGCCCAAAGAGTGCAACACGAGTGGCGTGATTTTACGGATGGTGGCCATCATCCTTTAACTTCGATGGGAACTTGGCGCCTGCCTTCCTGTGTTTTCCCCCGATATATAAAAAGTACCCAAAACCTCTCACCCCCAAAATGATGAAATGGTAAGTGGGTGTTGAAGTTTTTAGGATCTTGGTGCCTTTATTCCTTGATGTTGCTTTTAATTGTATCCTTTTAAAAAATGTTTTTTTCTCTGTGAGCTGCCCAGAGTCTTTGGAAGTTGGGTCTTATAAAAATTTAATAACCATAAAAAGAGCAATAGACAAATACTCATTCTGAAGAAAGCAGGAAAAAAAGAAACCTGTTCATCTTTCGTGCTGTTATTAATAAAGAAAAACAAAGACAACTTGAGGAAATTATGGTCTTTCTTTAGAAACCTTAGCAAGGTGACATCTGGTTCTCCCACATACCCATTTCACAATAAAAAATACTGCATAGAGTATTGGATATCACAAATGCTAATGTTCACACACACACACACACACACACACACACACACACACAAACGAATCTGGATTATTTTTTTTTTAAAAAAAACATAATTCAACAAATTAAGGTAGGATTCTGAATAATCTCCTTGACAGAAAGTCTATTTTGACCCAAAGGCCAGAAAGTTTCAAGAAGGTTTTGTTAATGCATGTCTGATCCCACCCTCAAATGTTACTAAAGACGATTAACAATGCTAATTAAATCATGAGATCTCAATAGTGTCTGCTGGATGCCAGTGCTGGAAGCAAAGTTTAGATTTGATATTAGTTAACTTATGGGGAAAAGACAATAAACAAACGTGCATGTATCATAAATCAACATAACTTTTGAGGTTTATGTCGCGGAGGCTGTGCAGCCAGAGACTGACTCACCATCAATTCTTCAGGGGCCGGTCGTTCTTTTGGCTGCTTCCTCATACTGACAACACACGGAGGGGGGGGGAAAAAAAAGAAGTTAGGAAATGTCCCAAGAACAGCGAAGATTTTAAAATATCTCATGATGCTTGAGCAACGGCCATAAACTAAATCGTATTAACCAAGGGAAAATGTTGAAAGATTGCTTTAAAAAGTGCCCCAAATGGTGTTTTTAAAGAAAATATAAATATATTTTATGCTTCAATGAGCTAAGAAGGAACAAGCCATCTTCTTTCTCAATTTGCTGTAACACATTTTAGATGCTGATTGAGAACGTGTCAGGGACTTAAGAAAAACTGGGGAACCCTGATCATCCAAGATGACTTAACAGAAGCTCATAAAAACAATCCCTCCCAAGAGTAGCCAAAAGGGAATTCTGTTCAATTCTGCCACTGAGTTTACTCTTTATTCTTTGATCCAGCTTATCAGCGGCCTACAATCTTTCAGCTTTTTCGGCTGCAACTTTGGTATTCTTGTGGGGGGTTTTTTTTTTTGGTGTGTGTGAAATCCCCTTCAGTCTCCTTGGGAATCCCATCACTTTCTAAAACAGGCCCTTATTAGTTTGAGCTTTCAAATGATTTGCAGTGGTTAATTCAGCAATCCTACTCGCCTATTTCTGGCCTATTTCTCCCCGTGCAGAGGACAGGAGAGAAAGAAGCTGGAAGGAATCTGGTTTTTTTTTTGGTTTATACCTCTCAATTCCCAAAGCATGGTACCGTTTTTGAAAGGCAAATAAGGGCGAGGCTACTAGATGGAAATTATGTGGGGTGCCAAAGGTGCTTTTTCAAAAGGCAACTGGACTTTGTTTTTCCTTGAAGACGTTTTGCCTCTCATCCAAGAAGCTTCTTCAGTTCTTCAGCCAGAGGATCAAGGAAAAACAAAGACAGTCCAGTGGCCTCCTGAAAAAGCACCTTTGGGACAAACATGGACGACTGAGAATCTCCACAGAATTATGTGAAGCTCCCAGAATTTCTCCCGCACAACTGGCGAGGCCGCACTCTGCCGTCGTCCCCATTCACTTCCCAATCCCGTTTGCCGCACCAGCTCCCTCGGTGCTCCCCTCGTCGGCAAAGCCAACTGCGGTCCGCCATCTTTGCAAGCTGTTCTAAGCCACCTTGGCAACACGCTTAATCTGACATTCCGAAGTAGCTGGGTCTTGTGGGAGAAGGAGGCTATTATGTGCTATCATTTATGCCTCCACCTGACATCTGTGGACGTATCTGCAGAGGTTAGCCCTCCTCCTGCCTCAATTAAAAAAATATAAAAACAATATGCTTTCTGATTAATCTCTGGGTAGAAGTGGAAAGGTACAGCAAGATAGATCATCCACGGTTCCAGCTTTGCAACAGAAATCTAATCTACCCCAAAGTGGATCAGCCTTATAATAAACATAAGCTTTGTATTTATTATTTCAATTAACAATAGTCACACTGTTAATTCCTTCTCTCTCTCTCTCTTAAAAAAAAATCCCTCCCTTTGGAGTATTCCAGGAGAGGCTTCCGTCATCAGCAGTTATTCCAATGCTGCTCCCACTTGGTTACCTCATTCGAAGTTAATTCTATTGACATCAGTCAAAAACTTTTACTTGCAAGGAAAGGAAAATTAGAACAAAGGAAAGTGTGTGTGTGTGTGTGTGTGTGTGTGTGTGTGATGTCATCCATTTTGATTGTCAGCATCGGTATTTTTCAACAGGGAAATTCCTACTAGTACTGCATGCAAGCGGCTGGCCCAATTCTGTGTAGTGCTGAGAGTAATTTTCTTTTATTGGTTTCAGGCATAGCTTTGAATGCTTCTCTCTCTCATCCCTTCCAGAAAATAGAATAGATCTTCAGTTTTTTAAAGTGGTGCAACTTTACGGGTATGACCGCTGTCTTTCTTCGTATAATGCAGAGCTGCTGTTATTACATTTTAGTAAGTGTAGGCCTTGGTGTGTGGATCGTTTTGTTTTCCATTTCTCTATTAAATTATGCTATTTTGTTTGAGAAGATAGGTAATTCTAGCTCTCACCCACCATGTTTAGGCTGTAAGTTGCTTGTTCTTTTCGCCTTCAAATACTTGTTTATAAGCTTTCCACATAAAAGAGGCACTGAAAGTATCTTTGCTATGGTGAGTTAACCTTTTGGTGCTCAGGAGATTCTGACTTTAAACTACACCCGCTTCCTTTTAATGGTGCTTTTTAACTTAAAGAGCCTTCCTGGCTGACCGTTAGGCAAGCTGTCTGGAAGAAAGGAAACATGCCCTACAGTGTGGTTTAAAAGATGCACCCCCATCAGAACACCTCCCAAAGACAGACCCCATAAAATTTCTTCCAAATGAAAAGCCTGCAAATTAATCGAGGCTGCGGTTTAGACCCCCTTCGAAAGCGGAGCTTATTCTTCTAAGCAAGACGAGAAATGCTTGAATAATAGAGGGGTAAATACGGCTATCTATCATCTTCATCCAAGGGATTTCGAACACATGCCTGTGTGCCTGTAGAAATGCACGGCACCCGTTCTCCGAGAATGCAACCAGATTCCCAGTTGTTTATGGGTGGGGGCCAAAAAGTCCCTCTCCAAAGTACTTTTATGACCCTTTGTGTAAATAACGTTTACATAATTTAAACAGTTTGCTCAGCTTTGCTGGCCCAGCTGGCCCAGCCCTGCCAGGTCCCTGGAGCCCTGGAAGGATTCAGAGGAAGCCATAAGGTCCTGTGATACAGTGAGTTAATGGCATGTATCATTTACATCGAGGGCACGGCACATTTGCAAACGAAGCTTACCATTGAGTGATGAAGTGTACAAACGGCTCCGAGAACTCCCCAACCGGAAGGACAGGAGATTCCTACAAGCCCGTTTTGGCCCGGGTAGGGGGAGAGGGCGGGGGGGTGGGGAGGAAGGGAAGGAGGGAAGGAAAAGAAGGAGAGAAAGCGTGAGTACAAATTGTCAAATTGCACCGTCGTTCTCTGACGGCAAACAAATGAAGACGCTTTAAAAAAAACTGAAATCAAATAAAAGGAAACCCTGCATTTAAAAGTAATGAGCGTTACGCAGTAGGGAAAACACACGTAGAAATCCAACCAAGAGGAAGTCGGAAACGGACAATGATAGCCACGGGGCAGGCAAGAAGGTAGCGAAAGTGTAAATGAGAAATTAATGATTATTTAAGTAACACCCAAATGGTCTTGTAATTAACAAAGAGCTGGGAAATTATTCTTGTGTTGACCTTCGCTTCCTCCATCATAGCTGCTATTTATTTACACTTAGCAATCCCAAATCTTGTTAGATTTAAGCAGAAGACGCCAGGAGTGTATAAAGAACCAAAAAAAAAAAAGAGAGAGAGAGAGAGAGAGAGAGAGCTGAGCTAATTAACCAACCACCCAACAAAAAGAGAAGCCAGAGATATATTCTGCAAACGAGGGGGAGGAGGGGGTCCCGGCGTTATTTCAAGGGGAAGAGCTCGGCCTCTGGGAAAGGGAGAGGCACGCATGGGGGGGAGGTTCGGCGGTGCCCCCCCTCCCACCCCAGAATGACACAGGGGCTTGCCCGTGTTTATAGTCTAACAGCTCAGGATGTAATGAAATGGCACTGTGGAGGACTCTAACAGTCATCTCATTAGTCCTACAGTTGGAACAAGAGAGCCACATCCAACAGGAATCAGCTGCAAATGACTTTGCTTCTCATCTATTCTCATTTGCTATTAAAAATATCTTTCGGCAGCTTTTGCTACCGTTTCCCCCGCCACCTTAACCGGCTCTGTCCCCGAGTGCTCTGCAAAGTATGATGCATGCACCTATTTAAATTAACAAAGGAATGACTTATTTTAATCTCGCCGTGCTTTGCCTCTTTTGGCCGTTTGCGAGAGCCATCTATCATCACATACAACCTTCTAATGCTGCAGGCAAGAAACTCAGAGCGTGTAACATTTGGCGGGAGCCAAACAATTTCTCTCGCACACAACTGTGTCAAATGCATGTGAGGGGTTCATTAGGGAGGGTTGCGAGGGAAATGGCTTGGATGCGATGGGGAGAGTGGGGAGGGGGGAGTTTAAAAAGGAGAGAGGAGAGGAGGAGGAGGAGGAGGAGGAGGAGGAGGCTCAAAGCTCCTCTGCCAACACATGGGTGTGCATGTCATTCTCAATGGCGGCGGCAAGAAGCAACCACCGAGCTGCTGAAGTGATTAGTAAATATACATATAATTGCGACGGCCCAATTATCAGAAAAATGAGAGTGGTAATTACAAGATAGAAAATTAACTAGAACTCTTATTAAGGCTTTGTCTCCAATTCAAACAAACAGAAATTGCAGCAAAACACAATTAAATCAAAAGTAACTGAAGAGTACGAGGCGACGAGATTCGGAGCGTTGCCTTTGACACACGTTTTGTGGGTTGCAAAGGCTGGGCAGAGAGAGAAAAAGCTCCGAAAAACCTCCCCTTGACTGAAGGCCCTGCAAAGAAGCTGTGAGAGAGACTCGCCCTCGGAGGCTGCTTGCTTGGGGCTTCCATTACCTCAGGGATGGGGAACTGTGGCCCTTTTATGAATTGAGGACTTCAGCTCCCAGAATTCCTCAGCCAGCATAGCTTGAGGGCGTTTGCCTTCCACCATAGCTGCCTGAGGAATTCTGGGAGCTGAAATCCTCAAGTCTTAAAGTTTCCAAGGTTGGAGACAGTTGCCTTCCACAATGTTCTTTACATCTAACAGGGAGGCCTGCTAATGTGGCATATTTGGGGGGTTTTCAGATGTGAGCCCCCTGTGGAATTTGGATGAAGATCTGGGGACAATCGCTGGTCCCACATTTAGGAAACCTCTTTCCCCCCTTGGGACAGGCAGGGCCTTCCCCCATCCCATGGAATCCTTGGTGCTCCTTCAATTGGTTGTCTGCCTGCAGTCATTTCATGACCCAACTAGATAAAGTCATCAGCACCTTCCTCCTCCTGGGTCACATGACTCCTTTGACCACATTGCTTAGTGATGAGATTCTGGTCCCAATTATGGTCGTAAATTGAGGACTATTTGCACCTAGTCGGGTGATGAAACATCTGCAAGCAAACAACCAAGCTCAGAGAGCACCAAGGGCCCCACAATTCAACTCTGAGCTCCAGGAATTGTCTTCTGATAGGATCTCCTTTTCCACAAGAAGCCTGCAGGCTCGTTTTTCCAACGGGGCCTTTGAACTGAACAAGTGCATCGCCTGAGCTACGCAGAGAGTTGAGGCAGTTTGAGAAGTCCTTTTTCCATACATACATATGGGCCTTGTTTTCGTGGAGAGGTGCTACCAACAGCAGCCACTTTGCAAATGGCCACATCTCTCCCCCCATGGTAGCCATTTTGTGAGAGACTCCTCATGAGCTCTCAAGAATCCTGACTGCTCTCGTTGAAGAATCCCGGGCAGGCCTGGCCTTCCTGTCTCCTCCCTTCTTCATCTCCTCAGAAACCCTCCTGAGGGGAGACAAGAGGCCTGGCTGAAGGCCAAGCAGGAGCTTTGGGCTCCAGCAAGATCTGAACCAGGAATTTCCAACACCTTTTGGCGGACGTACAAGTTAGGAGTGAGGGATTGAAATCAGCCCCATGGCAGGTTCTCCTAACACTATTCTCCACCCAAGGTCCACCCAAGCATCCCGAGAAGCCGATGACGGAGGCAACCTTGATTCTCACACAGCGCAGCCGACTCTTCTGAACGCTGGCAGGACAAACGCAGAGATGCGCCATCCGGGGTGGCATTGATGGGGGTGGGAGTGTTTTGAGTGATTGCCTCTACCTTGTGAATAATGAAGAGTTCAAGGAGGTCAACCCATTACAACAGGAGCTGTTTAATTATTAATTATGCACAATCTCTGAGTTCAGAATGTTTAATATGTGGGAAACTCCAACCAGACCCCGGTGTGGCATTTGGCTATTAGACCTCGTCAGCAAGGCGCTCAAGCAGAACAAGCAAGGCACGGAGCAGAAAATCCGAGGGAGGGGAGGGGGTGGAAGAGAGAAAGAGGAGGTTGAACTTTAAACTCTCTCCCTAATATTTAATTTGTGGATGTGACGGGCCTCCGGCTATAGGTTGAGCCACGTGACCCAAGTGGACGGAAGTGGATGGTTTTGGGCTCGCGGGGCTTCGACACACGCAGGAAGTTTGGCCAGCGCCATTCCTCAGGCACCTTTGATCCTTTTCCTTCATGCTTTTGATCACACAGACGTGCAGCCGATTAAAACAAGGCCTCCAGATTTTAATTATTTACTTGATTATGTATGATTTACTGGATCTATACATCCGTAGAATTATCGTCTTTGGTTCTGGCTCGAAATGAACATTCTAGGCAAGTTGCAATTTAAATCAGCACAGCCCTGCACACACACACACTCACACGCGCCACGCACCCAAAGATAAAGCAAGTAAATTAAAACATGAATAATAAAATAATTAACTATTAAAAGCCTGAGAAAAGAGAGGTGTCTTTACCGAGCCTCTAAAGGAAGCGATAGGCTGGTGATGCAGATTAACAGAGCGGGGGGCCCTTCCGACTTGGGGACAAGAAAGAAGATGAGTCCCTGGGGGTCCAAGGTTTCGTTTCAAATTCATACCCTCAACTCTCCATTTCAAGGAGGAGATATCTGTGTAAGCTCAGGAATACAAAGGGCTTCTTTTTAAAAAAAAAAAGTTTAAAAATAGCCTAGTGTTCTCACATGTGCATAGGTAGTCCCTGACTTACAACAATTGAAACCAGAATTTTCATTGTTCTGCAGGGCAGTGGTTAAATGAGCCACCACTTTTGTAACCCTTTTTGCCATGGTTATTAAGTGAATCACTACAGGTATTAAGCAAATCGCATGGTCGTTATGTGAACCCGTCTTCCCCATGGACTCTGCTTGTCAGAAGACAACTGGGGAAGATTGCAAATAGCAATCATACAACCCTGGGATGCTGCAACCATCATAAATACATGCTAGTCGCGATGCGCCTGAATTTTGATGATGGGCGTGGGAATGCTCGCATGGTGGTAAGTGTGAGAAGTGGTCGTAACTTTGATCTGTCACCAAACAAATGGTCGCAAGTTAGGGACTACCTGTATACCTGTACTAGAAAACTGTGCAACCATCCTGTCTTTGTGCTGGGGAGTTCCCCCTCCCGTAACCAGGGGAAGAGAGGGCAAGGAGGACCAGGTGGGCAGAAGCTGCTGAGAGCTGCACTTTCTAAGGGCTCTTCAGCATCCCCAAGAGGGCAGGTTGCCCAGAAGTGATTGGATTCACTGCTTCAAAGCTGCCCATTGTCCTCCTCTGTCTGAAGGACACCCGTGAGCTGGCCCAGGTTCAGATTTTCAAAGGTGGCAGGCAGCCTGCAGCCTTTATGAGGGTAGTCCCAGTGATCAAAAGAGCTGTTGCCTAGGCTCCTTTGATCCCTTCCCTTATGGCTTTGATCAGCAAGTTCTCCGTAATTTCCCCAGTCTAACCTGCTCCAGAAGAGGCAGGGTTAAAAACACGCTAGGAATTTATATTCTGTATTACCTATTCAATATATGTTTCATGCACAATGTTTTCCTTCCTGCACGGTTTTTATTTCTAGAGTATACTGAGAAACAGGATGTTAATTAAACACTCCCAATAAACAAACTGGAAGATTCAGCACCAACCCATCATCTTAACAGATCTACCCCAGAATAACAACGGGAGTTGGAAAGGGATAGAGAGATAGAAGCACTGAGGGGCCCCAAGCCACCCACATTCCTCAACGTTAAAATAATTCTTTTAAAAAAGGCCTTCAAATTCTATTTCCAGTTTCTGGCAGTAGATAAATATTGAGGCTTGCAAGGGGTTACGGCGTCTGCGGAAGACAAGCAGGCCAAGACACAAGAGTTTTCACACAATGCTGCTCAGAATCCACTTTGTGTATCTATTTAGCCACAAGAAGGATCTCACCAAAGAGAAGGGAGGCTGCACTATCCCGCATCAGAACCCAGATTGTTGGGGGCAATGTGCTGACTCTGTGAACCGCTTAGAGAGGGCCGTAAAGCAGGGATCTCCAGCCTTGGCAACTTTAAGACTGGCGGACTTTAACTCCCAGAGTTCCTCAGCCAGCTTTGCTGAGGAACTCTGCACCTCAGAACACACTCCGTACTTCCTTGGCCGCTGCTCTTATTGCAATATGCGCAGTGATGTCTCTTTCAGAAGCTCTGTTCAACATTCCTGGATTTCTTAATTAAAAAGTTCTTGCCAACTTTTAAGAAATGCATCCCGGCATTGAGGGCTGCCAGCTGCTTTCGACCCAACAAAGGAGATGTCATTGCATCACCTTTGCTACAGAAAGCTTGGCCACCTGGAGCCTTTCCTTCATTCATCTGTTTAAACAAGGGAGGCTGGACCTAGAAGCCCCTCCAAGAAGCTGGCTCTACCACAAGAGCCAGGCTAAAATGCTCTGTTAAAATGCTCAGCCTGTTTATTGCTCTCCTTCACCCCATCAACGTCTTTCTTGCGCTTTCATAAAACTCTGCTGCATATAATCAGGTATGTCCATTGACACTTGGAAGATTGAGTTTTTAGGAACCTTTAAATGAGTTTGGCCTCTTGGGAAGGTTTGCTTGTCAGGTTGGCCTAAAGGTAATTATTCAGCTATTCCTACCCGTGGTGTCACCTAGTTTCCATCTAGCCTTTGAATCTTGCACCTAGGTAAGGTCACAGTTTCAGGCTCCATGAAAGAGAACAGCAGAAAACATTTGGAATAAGGTACAAGTAATGACAGACAGATTCATTCTGACACTAGACTCTCTTCAGCACAAATGTATTTAATATCGGAGAAAAGAAAATGTATGGTGGGGGACACATTCCACATTCTTCTCTATTTCTGGAAGTTTTTGAAAGCATTTCTGCCAAACAGCTGAATGGCCTTAGAAACAAGGCAGGGCTGAGAGCTGCTCCAGTCTACCAGACTTGAAGCAGTGGACAATGTCTCAAAGAGCGACCCACTTCTGGTGACATTAAGGGGCGACATTTCAGATCTGTCTGTTTATACTGAATTTCATGGCAATATAAACCCACCAGGGAGCGCATTTGTTCCCAGGACGAATTTGACCCTGAAACAGCATTTCTTCCCCTTCTGTTCTAGAAGGGGAAAGGCTACTGATAAGATGACCGGTGTGGTTCTTCCTCCCACCCAATCCAGGTGGAGTCCAGCGGTTGAGGTGGGTCTCCTAAGAGCTGCTCTCTCTTCCACAGGAGAGAAGCAGAGGTAGATGGGCCTAGGACAGATGAGCAAAACAGAGAGAGGACCAAGAGGAACAGCCTTAGAAAAGGGAAAGTGTAAATGAATGAATGAATGAGCTGGAAGGGACCTTGAAAGGTCTTCTAGTCCAGCCCCATGCTCAAGCAGGAGAACCTACACTATTTCAGATAAGCGACTGTCTAGTCTCTTCTTAAAAACATTCAGTGATGAAGTGCCCACGATTTCTGGAGGTAAGCTGTTCCACTGGTTAATTATCCTAACTTTAGGAAGCTTCTCCTTAGTTCCAGGTTGCTTCTCTCTTTGATTAGTTTCCACCCATTGTTTCTTGTCCTGCCCTCCGGTGCTCCCTCTTCTTTGTGGCAGCCCCTCAAGTATCATAATCCTAAATGCTTGGAGGTGCAAAAAGGCTCTAGGTAGACTTTATTTAGAGTCTGCCTCCTACAAGTGTCCATTTGCACTTGTGACAGTGACAAAAAACCCTTTGTAACAGTTGTCTATAGAGATCCTCAATTATCCAGGTCATGTCCCTCAGGTGCTTTTACAAAAGGCAGCTGGACTTTCTTGGGGTTTTTCCTTGAAAACATTTTGCTTCTCATCCAAGAAGCATCTTCAGTTCACGAACAAGCTTCTTGGATGACAAGTGAAGCCCAGTTGCCTTTTGTAAAAGGACCTTTGGACCGGTCCCTCAATTTATGACCTTCACAGGTCTGTAAAGCAAAGGAAAGCTGAAGTCAGATCATAAGCATAGTTGCCATTTTGCTTAATGACCACTTCACTTAGTGACATATTTATAGTCCCCATTGTGGTTGCTAAACCAGGAGTGCTGATACTATTTTTGTTGTGTTCTTGTCTACAGCTGGCTTCCTCATCAAACAAGAACTTTCATCCCTCTGAGAGGTGCTGTAGCGAAGCATTCAGTCCTAATTCCAGTTACTTTAGCAATTCCAAATGCTAATGCCAGCCACAACTCCTACCTCTGGTAATTTAGAGGCCTGCAGATAACAATGATTGTTCAAAATTAACAGCGCTAGATAGACCTGCCTTCCAGGAATCCACCCAATTCCTTTCTTAAAGCCATCCAAATTATCGGTAGTCAATATCTCTCGCGGTGATGAATCTGCAGGTTAATCACGCTGTGTGAAGAGCCCTTTCAGCTGGTCTCTGTCTCCTAAATGGTGCAAATACCTCCGGGTTGGGGAGACGTAGGAAGCGGAGTTTTAGCTTGCAAGGTTGTCTTTAAATGAGATATTCTGGTTTGTAGAGAACAGCACAGATATGCTTGGAAGAAAATACAATTCTGAAAGAATGCAATACAGGTGGGAGACATTATTTTGCTACATGACACGTGAACGGATGGATAGATGGAAGGCAACAGAAGGGAGGAAAAAGTTATCGAGCCAACCTGAGACCCAAGAATAAATGATAATGGGGCGATCGGGTGATTATCTCTTAGAGAAATATTTGTGTTAAAAGTGTGATTTAAGCATAAGTCAATTCATATACCCTCATGGCAAAGGAAAATATTGGAAATCCAAATGTATAGTATGCACGATTTAGCTGCTTATGGTGAAAGACTGAGAGTATTAGTGAAAGATGTAAGGATAATTAGAGTTCTGAATGGGATACAAGCTACTCTTAGCGCCAAGAGTGGATCTTGGGGGAAAAGGAAAGAAATGAAAGAAATAAGAAGGGAAGTCGAACGACTGCAGGAAGGGAAAAGTATGAATGGGATATGAAACATATTCAAACAAGACAAGACGAATCTCCCAACTGAACAAATGGAAAATGGATGCGGGCATGAGGATTACAAGTAGTCCTCGACTTTACGACCACAATTGAGCCCAAAAGTTCTGTTATTCAGTGAGACATTTGTTAAATTACATTTGCTCCATTTTACAACCTTTCTTCCCATAGTTGCTAAATGAATCACTGCAGTTGTTAAATTAGTAACAAGGTTGTTAAGCCAAGCTGGCTTCTGCAATGATTTTGCTGGTCGCAAAAGGTGATCACATGACCCTGAGACCGTCATTTGCCAATTATCTGAATTTTGATCACGTGACGAGGGGGATGCTGCAACGGTTGTGAAAAATGGCAATAAGTCACTTTTTTCCAGGGCAACTTCGAATGGTCACTAAATGAACAGTTGTAAGTCGAGGACTACCTGTACAAAGTAAAGTCACAGAACTGTATGGACTTACACTAGCAGCAACTATGAAAAAGAATGTTTGGGGGAAATGAAAGAGGTCAAAAGACAGTCCCATCAGGTAGACCAGACTATGCAATACAATATAATACAATAGCAGAGTTGGAAGGGACCTTGGAGGTCTTCTAGTCCAACCCCCTGCCTAGGCAGGAAACCCTATACCGTTTCAGATAAATGGCTATCCAACATCTTCTTAAAGGCTTCCAGTGTTGGGGCATTCACAACTTCTGGACTAAGAAGACTAAGCAACGGACATCAGGCAGATCTAAAACTACCTTTGTTAGAATAGATATAGTTACAGAATCTGGCAAGTCTCTGCATGTGTTATTTTTCTTCCCCCTTTTTAACTTCCGGAGAATGGTTGGGAGCAAGTGGGAATGCCTGTCTGAAGCATTTTCACTACCATATTTTTCGGACTATAAGAGGCTATAAGAGTATAAGACACACCGTGATTTTGAAGAGGTAAATTTAAAAAAAAAGTTTTTGCACTCTGCAGGCCTCCCTAACCCTCTGCACGCGTTTTTTTGCAAAAAAAAGGGGGGGCATGTAGAGCCTTGGGAGGCTTGTAGAGTGCTCCTGGTGGGCTGCCCCCCCAAAACGAGCAAAAAACGGCCTGTTTTTTGCTTGATTTTGCCCTCCCCAGCTCCCAGAAACACTTTGCAAGCCTCCCAAACCCTCTGCACGTCCATTTTTGCAAAGGGGGCGGGGTTTCGGGAGGCCACAAATGTTGTATTCAGTGTATAAAACGCACCCAGATTTTCACCCTCTTTTTTGGGGGGGGGGAGTGCATCTTAGACTCTGAAAAATATGGTAATTACTTTCTTGGTCCAAGTTTTCCTTATCTGGGTGTTTCTCAACCTTGGGTCCTTGAAGATGGGTGGACTTCAACTTCTAGAATTCCCTGGCTGGGGAGTTCTGGTTATTGAAGTCCACCCATGTTCAAGAGGCCAAGTTTGAGAAAGTTTTATCTGATTGTTGCCTTGCCATTAGGCCTCCTCCTTAGGGACACGTATTGGGCCCTATGAGGAGAAAAAGGTCCTCCTGTCCTACATGCAGGCAGTCCTTGACCTACAACAGTTTGTTTAGTGACCATTTGAAGTTAAAAATGTTGAAAAAAGTGACTTACGACCGTTTCCCACACTTACGACCACTGCAGCATCTCCATGGTCACCTGATCAAAATTCAGATGCCTAGAAACTGGTTCATAATAAGGTCACGTGATCATCTTTTGTGACCTTCAGGCAAGCAAAGCCAATGGGGAAGCCAGATTCCCTTCACAGCTGTTACTAACATAACAATTACAGGGATTCACTTAACAACGGTGGCAAGAAAGGCAGTAAAATGGGGCACAATTCACTTAGCATCTGCCTTGCTTATTAGGAACAGAAATGTTGGGCTCCAAGAAAAAGGAAGGGAACTGGGGAAAAGAGATAGGAGGTGGAATGGACAGTTGTGGAATCAGACAGTGGGGAAAGGTAGAGTTGGGAGGAAAAGTTAGATTGCATAGTCAAATAGAGGGAATAAAAGGGACAAATATGGGAGGAAAACCCAAAAGAAAATAAGATTAAAGGTTCGGATGTGAGTAAGAGATGAAGAAGAAGAGAAAATAAATTAATATTTTAATGAAGATATTTCAATAGTGTGTATTAATATCAGAACTATACAGGTTGGATTATTATTTTAGCAGTGTGATAGATATCAGGATAATATTGTACTATAAATGGATATGAAGAATGGGAAAAATAGATCTTGAATGACCGTACTGCTAAATATGTATACAAATATGAATAACAGTGGAAGGTCAGATCTTAACCTTGGGCAATTAGGGAAATATATATATATATGTGTGTGTGTGTGTGTGTTGTATTTGTGCTGATAAATAAATAAAGGGAGACTAGTATGGATCCATTTCAAGCTATTTAGCTCTCATCAGCTAAAGGATGAGAGCTAAATAGGAGTGAGCTCCCTCCCATTTTTGGGCATACCAGGGGTTGTAACACAAATACACACACACACACACACACATATTCTAAACATGTGTATTAATAGAATTATATGGGTTGAAGAACTGAAAATAATATGAATAGAAAGACTCTAAATGTATAAATGATCGTGACTGATACTAAAACTGTATAAGGAGATATTGAAAAATGGAAGAATGAAGGATGGAACTTTGATTTAACTAAGGAAATATGAACAACAAAATAGGTGGAAAACGTGTCTTTGAATATTATAGCCATATGAAAGGGGAAAAAAGTTAAAATAGGGACAGAAAATAGTGGGGGGAAATAATTATTATATATTAATATGTAAAGATATACAAAAGGACAGAAAGATGGTTCAGAATGGAAGGGTGATAATAAAAGACATGTATAAATAATATGAAACAATGGAAATGTAATATTTAGTACTAATAAGACTATGTTTATACGTACGTTAAATGTATGTTACCCAGTTACCACACCATTCACGCAGTGGTATGTGTAAAGAATATAAGTTTTTTTTTTATTTGATTGAAAAAAAAGAAATGCTGGGCTCCATCATGGCCGTATGTCGATGGCTACCTGGGTTTCCATCCTCCCCCACCTTCTGGGGGACATTTTTTTCCTACACCAAAGATATTCTAGTGATGGCTAACCTTTTCTGGACCGAGTGCCCAAAGTGCGCACACCTGAACCCCCAAAATGCAATGTGCGTATGGCCCTCTGCATGCGCCTCCCCCTGCGTATGTGCGGCATAGACCCAAAGACCAGCTGGCTGGTGGGAGGCGCATGCGTGGCAGAATTCAGCTGGGGCGATGGCTTGGGGGCACACCGAGAGGGTGCTGCGTGCCACCTCTGGAACACGTTTGGCATCACGGTTCTAGGCTCTTCTCGTGAGGCGTCTGAGGCAGCTGCTCCTGCCGTCTTTGGCACGTCTTTCTCCAGCTCTGTTGTACCCTTTCCCAAGTATTTTGACCAGAACGGCAATTCCCAAAAGCCAAGTTCTCACTGCAAAGCATCTGGGCTTTCTTTCTTTTGGAGCCTCCCCACTGGGATCTCAAACATCGGAGAAGTCTCCGAACGCGCCCTGCTTATGAACTTCCACAGAGAAAGACTGAGTCCTGGACCACAAGGCCGGACTCACAGGTGTGAGTGGGGGACCCTGTCAGACAAGGGCAGCTGCGGGTGGGTAGCAACGTGGCTCCCCCTTTGCCCTTTGAGTTTCCGGATCTTTCCAGTCCTCATTTGCTCTTACAAAGTTGTCGCACAAGGGAGCATTTGGCCCAAGATCATCAGTCTTAGAACACTAAACACTTTTAATAGCTAAGTTTGCGTTATCATGAATGTGCCGAAAACAACAGCAGCTGCAACATATCGGAAAGCAAAGAGACTTTTTCTCATGAGGTCCTTATTTAGAAAGAGACACAGACATGAGCCCATTAAGTGGGGACAATTATTCTCCCCCAACAGGGCTGCATCTTAAAAAGAGCTGAGGGAGGAAAGCAGGAAGAGAATGAGGCAGGCATTGAGGGAAGCAAAATCTGTAGGGCACCCACCGGGGCCTGAGGAGAAATGGAATTCATCGCCTGCTGAAGGCAGGGAGCCCAGAAGCCAGCGGGGCTTTCATTGCCCCATTCCGCAGCGCGTGGCGCTCGGAAGCAGGTGGTGCTCCTTGGAGCTCCTCGCTCTCGAGCCGCTCACGCGCCCAAGAAGAGGAGCTCATAGTCCTCATGACTGGAGGCAGGGAGCTTCGAGGGTGAGCAGGGCATCTGTTAGGGAAAAAAACAAAACACCGGAGGCTGGAAGAGCAAATGGAACAGAAGAGCGGACACGAGAAGTCCCTGGACTTGTTTACGCGGGCAGATTTTGGAAAATAACCGCTTTGGGGTTGGGAGGTTTCAGATGGGGCTAAGCGTGGGGCTCCTTGTGCAGGAGGCTAAGCATAAAGCTATCCTTGCGATTAGCTTTGCAGTCACACCCATGCGATGTGGTCTCAGTTTTCTCTCACACAAGCACACACGAATACACACACATACCAGAGGTGGGTTGCTAAGTTTTTTACTGCCGGTTCGAGTGCGCCCCCGTGCATGCGTAGAAGCGTCTGGGCAGGTGGGCAGATTCAGTGGGTTGCTGCCAGCATTACCGCTGGTTCCCAACATGCGCATGGCACAGTTCAATGTAAATTGGTGGGGCCCAAGCGGCAGTGAGGGAACTGGTTCGGGGGTGTGGCAGGCCTGCGTCGCTGCTGGTTCTGCGACTCAGGCCTGAATTCCACTACCGGTTCAGCCGAACCGGGCCGAACCGGCAGCCACCCACCACTGACATACACACTCCAGCTCGATGTCTGCAGCATCAACTTGGGGCACGTTCTTCATTCCAGGCCTACAACAACCACAGAGGGCCCTGAGATCTGATCTCAGGATGCTGAGCTCTACCTGGAAGGGAAGCTGCCCCTTCAGAACCCAACAACGGTTGAAGAGGAATTGGCACTTATAAAGATGCTGCATCTGTTTTGAAGACTGAGGCTGTCCTGTCACAAAAGAGTATTTGTTCTGTCCAGGGAGATTCTCCCTCATTGAAATCCCAGTGGTCCCAAAGGTGCTTTTTTCAAAAGGCCACTGGACTTAGTTTTGTCTTGAGGACCTATCTGAACTGAAGAAGCTTCTTGGATGAGAAGCGAAACGTCTTCAAGAAAAAAACAAAGTCCAGGAGCCTTTTGAAAAAGCACCTTTGGGACAGTATTTGTTCTGGTTGGTTGCATTTGAAAAATATCTCCTCTGCCAACAGTCTGTACAGATTCTCTACAGACCTTTAGCTACGCAATTTGGGATGAAGACCCTTGAATGGTGTGGGAGGAGGGAGTGGATTTCCAGAGGAAAAAAAATGGGAGACTAGAAGAACCAGGAGCACCAACTCAGGTGACCCTGAGGACACAGATAAACCTCCAAGTGGCCTCAACGACTCTCTAAAAGGATGCAAATGACCAAGTTGTCTGCAAGGAATGTAAATTCTTCCATTCTCCACTATCCTGTCAGAGCTGAAGAAGCTTCTTGGATGAGAAGTGAAATATCTTCAAAGAAAAAACAAGAAAGTCCAGTTGCCTCCTGGAAAAGCACCTTTGGGTTCTCCTCCACACTTTCTCCACCGTTCTGCTCTCTGTGCCAGTCTGGACTCTGTTACATTACCTGGGTCTCGGCCTATTTCGTGGGAGGCCCTGTTAGCAGGACAAGCTCTGGTTTAACAGAAAAAGTTCTGGAATTCCAAGGCTGTGGCTAAGCACAGGTAGGCCCTCCACCCTCCACTCTCTTACATGGTGTCTCTTCTGAGTAGAGCACTGGGTTTTAGCAGCTTTGGGAGGCTCTCTGGTTTGGGCCACTGTGGTAAAGCAAATGAGCAGCAAACCACCTTTTTTAATTTATTGAAATATTTATAACCTCCCTTTCAACTGAAAACAAGATTTTTTGCAGGTAAATAAAAAGCAAAACCCTATGGTTAATAAATGATTGGTGTGTCTCAGTGGGTGTCAAACTTGCGGCCTGAGGACCGGATGCGTCATGTGTTGGCTCCACCCCCACCCAGTTTAGCAAGGGGGGGGCGGGGAAGTCCCGATTCGTCACAGAACTCTGCCACGACGATGTGAGTTTTACACCCCTGGTGTGTCTAATACTTTAGATGAAAATGAAAGAAGAATTAAAAAGACTTGTTAAGTTTGAGCAGGAGGATGACACACAAAGGATAAATTTCAATGATGAGAAATATTTTAAATCTTCTGCTTCTGCAAGAAAAATGAATGATACAAGCACAGGAAATCTAATTTAGCTATAGTACACTTGAAAAGAATTTAGATGTTTTAGTAGCTTGCAAATGGAACTTAAGTCAATAGCGTGATGAAACTCTTAAAAGATAAATGTTAACTGGGGGAGCACTGAGTCCAGATCACAGGAAGTAACTGCCTCAATAAATTAATAAACTAATAAACTAATCAAAGACAGAAGCAACCTGGAATTAAACTTCCTAAGAGTGAGGACAATTATGGAACAGCTCACCACTAGAAGATGTGGATGCTTCATCACTGGAGGTTTGTAAGAAGCAAGTGTACAGCCAGTTATCTGAAATGGTGTAGTCTCCTGCTTGAGCAGGGGGCTGGACAAGAAGACCTCCAAGGTCCCTTCCAGCTCTATTCTATACCAATAAATTCTCTGCCTTGGTCAGCCCCATACTTGGAGCTCATTGTCAAGTTATGGGTTCTGTGGTCTCAAAAAACATTGACAAGGTGGTGAAATTCTGGGAAGGCTTTCAAGATGGCCGCAATACAGCAACCAAGTCCTATGAGAAATAGTTAAGAAACCGGGTATGTTTAGAGGGTAGAAGAGAAAACTGGGTGGAAGAGACTGTATGATAGCAATCTTCAAATATCTAAAGGACTATTAGACAGAGGGGTGGGTCTGTTTTCTACTACTGTGAAGGAAAGAAGTGAATGAATTACTTGAAACTACAGGCACGTCCAATTTGGTATTAGTAGAAATTTCCTAACAGTCATAGGCTGCTCATGGTGCAATCCCTGTATAATTACCAACCATCATTGGCTTGGCTGGCCCATTATTCTGAGGTGGGACACACATAGAAACTGTAGGGAACATTAGTAGGGTGAGAAATATTAACTTAAATTAACTTAAATATTAACTATTTCTATTATAGTTAAATGTAATTTAAATATTAACTATTTCTTGGACTCACCCAATCCATTCTTTCCTGCTGAAAGACTGCTACCTATGATGAGCAAGGGTCAAGGGGACGAGAATTGGGCAAATCCTTAAAGGTGTCTTGTCTACGTCTTCAAATCATAACAAGTGAACCTATCCTCACAGTTTGCATGAACTCCAGGATGTATTGGGTTCAGAATCAGATCAGAATGTTTTAAATAGCGAAGTTTATCCACTGAAACTCTTTCATGGCATTCAGGAGTCTCCAGAATTTGTGCAAGTCTCCAAAACAGACTATCTCATAAAGGTTCCCACATTCCTGAAGGAAAGGAGAGACCTGTATATATATATCAATAGAATTAATCTTGTCTCAGGTGCTATGGACAAGAATGTGCCAGTTTGACAAGCAATCCAAGAGAGAACGAGTGGCCATGCAGAAATCTGAGTAAGCAGAAATACGGATAAAAAAGGTGTTTCAGCAGAACAAGGGATCCTGTTAGAAGACTGCAAGTGGTTCAAGAATTTGGATAGTCATTGGAGACTCGGTCTTTGTCTCAAAATACAACCCAACAACTCCTCTGAGCAGGGACCTCAGCCTTCTTCAGGAGTAGCTGCTCAAGATATGCCCCGCCCCTCCTTTGTTCACATTGCACTCACAACAAACAAAAGCCTCTCACCTGAGTCTCTATTTTTTCCTCTGGATCCCTCCTCTTGCCTCCAGTGGCTTCAATAACCTGCTCCTGCAGCTCGCCACCATTCCCACTGTTTCTTCCAGACTCCATCCACTGGTTTTCCCGGGTTCCTGAGCTGCATCCTCCCACCTCCCCACCTGGTGGGGGCCGAAGGGAGCTCCAGCCTGTCCTGTTTGATTCCCTTGCTTTCCCCACCACAGAAGGCTTGGAGCAACATGGTCTATCTCAGGGGTGTCCAAACTTGGGAACTTTAAGACTTGTGGATTTCAACTCCCAGAATTCCCCAGCCAGCATGGGGACACCCCTGGTCTATCTGGAGAAGAAAGGAGGGGGGACTCTCAGGCGTTATTTCTGTCCCCCCAAGCTAAAGCAGCAATCAAGGGGTTCGCTGAGTTCAAGGAACGAAGGCCCTTCTGCCACCCCACATACCCTGAAAGGGGCACATCAGCCCCTTGGCTGCACAGTGTCCCCTCTGAAACGCAGGGGCCGACGCTGCCCCTTGTCACCCAGGGGCCTGAGGCAACTCACTGTGGCCCATTCCCCATGCCCAGTTTCCCACAGGACAAGTTGCCATGGGACAATTCAATGCTGTATGAATCATTTCATTCAGGTACTTTTATTATTGGTGGCCACATTTTCATCTAAATTATTGTAATCCTACTATTTCCGGATTGACTTTCTTTATTATTGGCCACGGTGATTTAACTTTTGTACTTGTTGAATTGTCTCGTGCCGAATTGTCTCTTGGCCAGCTGACTATGGGGAGTTGGCAGCAGTGAGTTGTCCCATTCCGGTCACCCAAGGCAGCTGGTGGGCACTTGTCCATGTGCCGAAGGAGGCACCAGCATCTTGAAGCTCCTGCAGGAAACCTCCAGATTGGGATGAAATGGTTACAAAAGGTCCAGATTTGCAGAAGAGACACATCAACCACCGTTTTCTCCCACAAGACTCCTCCTTCCAATCTGTTCTTGTTTACCACTCAACTCTGACCCCCGTTAATGGGGCTCCCTTTTTTTAGCACACCTTAAGCCAGCCTCCTTCAGAAGCCAAATCGCAGCTTCTGGCACCTCATCTGGCAATGCGGGGAGGGGATCAATTAGCACAGGGCTTCTAGGGCCCCTCTTTTCCTTTCCAGGAGGGGGAAGAAAAAGAGAGGGAGAGGTTTTCCTGAAAACAGCCTCATTTCCCCCAGAATTCAAGAGGAAGACTCAGAAAACAGCACAAAGCAGAACAAGGCCACGCAGAGTCGACGGCTCAGAGCTGCACAAGGCAACTTGTCTCGCTGTTGAGGACGTTGGGCCATTGTGCTTCATTAGGAAACAAAATATAAGCTTTCCAGTCCATTAGGGATGACTTTAGGAGTGAAAGCACATAAGACAGCGACTCACCTCATCAACAATGCACTGGAGTAACTGGAGAGGCTGTGATGGAAAGGGGTGGGGGACAGGGGAGAGAAGTATTAGGCTATATGCAATATCTTTACATGGAGTGGAAAGGGGAAAAAATCATTAATGCAATAAAATATAGCAAGATTAATCAACAGCAGCAAACTCTTATAAAAACATCGTGGCTCAGGATGTCCTATTATTTCTAATGGTACCTAATCTAATACAGGCAGTTAAAGGTTTGCTTTTTCCGCAAAATGCAATTTGCTAAGTTTAAAACAAGGCATTCAAGCATGCGAAGAAGCAGCCATCAGGAAAAAGAAAAGTGAATTTTTTTCCCAAACTCATAAAGCTTACCATTAAAGATCCCTGGTTTTTCTGAATCTGAAAAGGGGGGAAAAAAAGGGGAGGCAATATGTAATTAGCATGTCATAATCAAAATGACTCACTTGGACACATTATGATCACTGAGAGAAAATTATTGTATCGCTGGTGGCAATTTGTGGGCATGTGTTAACACAATTTACATAATGAAAATACACAAATGTTAATAGCTCGCTTCTCATTTATAGGCGAAAGTCAGCAGAATGTTAATTTCACACAACACTTTTTAGTACCCTCCAGGTTGTATTAGAATAGGGAGAAAAAGCATAATCCATTTCAAAAGGCTGTTTACGATTCAGATATAAATAATGTTTTATATTGCTAGATGGTGAGCACTGCGCTTAATGTTGCAATCATTGCTAATGTTATGAAGCTCACTCTTTTTAAATTAAAAACCGATTTATTTAAAATTGAAATTAAATCATAGTCAGAAATTAGAATTTTGGATTACTGCCAGGGTCTGCTCATAATCCCCTCTTTTTTTTTTTTTAAGAAAACTTTAATTATGTAGCTGAACTATCTGCCTGTACTTGGTGAATACTAGTTGATGCACCACTTTTGAGAGTTTACTACATGCTCTCAAACCCCGTAGCTACTTTCCGTATACCTACTTTAGGTTCAAGAAATGACTGTCTTTTGGGCAAGTCTCCTACTGCCAATGACCTTGACGGGCGTTTGCAAGACTCAAGCGGAAATCGTACAGGGGTCTCCTGCTTGAGGAAGGGGTTGGACTAGAAGACCTCCAAGTCCCTTCCAATTCTATTATTCTACGTTCTACGGACAAATCAAATCCCTTCAGCAATCTAGCCTTGGTAACCTGCTCAGAAAGTCAGTTTTGCAGACAGGAGACCTACGGATGGACCAAGAGACCTGAAGGTGTCCTTCTGTGGGGGAAGTCTCTGCTAGCTGCCAGCAATCCATCCAACCTTTTGCACGTCTGCTCTCGGTTTTATAGTATGCGATTGGACACCCCTTTATTTATTCACTATTATTTATAGTCTACCCCATGCCAAGGGGAGTTTTACTTTAAAAAGAAAAGTCTAAAAAGTCCAAAAGAAGTAACAAAAATGCTGTGAGATCACAAAACCTACTTAAAAAGATTTCTGGGATACACGGAAAGGTACAAACCTAAAACATCTTTATTTTTCATGCAATGGTTGACCCTTCCCATTCAATATTCCCAGCTCAGCAATGTCAGAAATGATGAATGGCTAGTCTGCTGACCATCGGCTTCATGGGCTCTTTCTTCCCAATTTGCTGGAGGCTTTCTCTCTTAAGTAAGAGTTTGTCCAGGTAACGATCCACAATGGAACCAAGCCCCAATTCATAGCTGAACATGCCTTCCCCCACAAGGGAGTGGGAAGGGCAGACTCAGGAAAAAAAAGGGTTTCACTTGTACATGTAGGCTTCAACCTCTCGACCACCCACTTAGCAACGGCAGTTAAGACAGCGCAGAAACAAGTGACGTACGACGGGTTCCCAGGGTCATATAATCACGATTTAAGCACTAGGCCACTGGTATGTATTTACTTTTTTTCCCCTACTAATTTTATTAAGAAATGTATTGAACAGGTCAAACTAATACAAGAACTTAATACAAAAATACATTAAAAAGGAAAAGGAAAAAGTATAGGGGAAAAAAATGCTCCAGCAAGTATATTCAACATTAAGAACTTATCACTGTCTCTTGAAATACAACCCAATGCATCTTCATTCCATACTTCACCCCATTTCCTTTCAACTTAAATCTTCAGCTCCCCTTAGCAAAGGTCCAGTAAAAATTAAGAGACACCTAGCAACATAAATACATAATCTCTGTTTCCATTTAATCTATATCCTGCTCATCCCTCGCTTTAATAATCAAAACCTGATCCCAATTAATAATTAAGTATTGTAAAAAAAAAAGTTAAACACTACCAGAATTAGTAACCCTTTACATATAAAAAATAACATAGATATTGCAAGATAAGCCATTACACCCAGTGAAACTTTTTTTTAAAGCTATCCAGTCAGGATAGCCATTAAGCATCACCAGAGATAGCAAATTGTTATTTATCCATAATCCAATAAATCAACTTTGTCCTTTTTTTCCTTCTTCCTCCTGGCCATCCTTCAGTCCCACAGATAAAATTCTAATTCCTGTTTTCTTCTTTGTCTCTTTTCTCAAAATCTTGTCCTCTTTATCCATTTGTAGCTTCTGTGTAGAAACTCCAGTGCATTTAGTTTCAAAGGGCAATCCATATACTCCTTCGATACATTATTTATATAGGGTATTTTGTCTGCCATGTATTTATCATCGTTGCAGCTTCCAGAGTCACCTGATCACCATTTAGAATAGAATAAATGAGCTGGAAGGGACCTTGGAGGTGCTCTAGTCCAGCCTCCTGATCAAGCAGGAGAATCTATACTATTTCAGATAAGTTACTGTCTAGACCAGGGGTGTCCAAACTTGGGAACTTTAAGACTTGTGGACTTCAACTCCCAGAATTCTGGGAGTTGAAGTCCACAAGTCTTAAAGTTCCCAAGTTTGGACACCCCTGGTCTAGACTCTTCTTAAAAACTTCCAGGGATGGAGCGCCCACAACTTTTGAAGGCAACTTCTGTTCCACTGGTTAATTGTTCTCCCTGTTAGGAAGTTTCTGTTTAATTCACCTTCTCTTTTTGACTAGTCTCCATCCATTGTTTCTTGCTTTGGGATATAATTTAAACCCCTATTCTTTGTGGTGGCCCCTCAAATACTGGAATACTGCTATCGTGTTGCCCCTAATTCTTCTTTTCTCTAGAGTAGCCAAACCCAAATCCTGCAGCCGTTCTTCCTGTGTTTTAGTTTCCAGGCCTTTGATCCTCTCAGTTGCTCTTCTCTGAACTTTTTCCAGAGTCTCAACCTCTTTTTTGCAATATGGTGACGAAAACTGTTTGCAGAATTCCAGGTGTGGCCTTACTTGGGCTTGATAAAGCGGCACTAATATTTCACGTGATCTTGATTCTATGCCTCTGTTTATACAAGCCACTGGTGACCTTCCCAGCCGGAGTCTGACAAGCAGAGTCAAAGCTGGGTTCACTTAACAACGGTAGACCAAAAAAAGTCGTAAAATCAGACAATCATGTGAGGACTCACAGCTGCATTACTTAGCGATGGAAACTCCAGTCCCAATTCTGGTCCTAAGCCAAAGGACTCGCAGCAAAGAAACCCATGAGCCTTCCCCAGTCTAGGAATCCTGCAGAGCAACTGGGAATGCTGGGAGCTGCAGTCCTAACATCTCTGGACAGGCCAAGTTAGGGAAGCCTGTACAGATAGTCCTCAACGTACAACTACAATCGAACCAAAATTTTCTGTTGTTAAGCAAGACATTTGTTAAGTGACTTTTTCCTGATTTTACAACCTTTCTTGCCACAGTTGTTAAGTGAATCACTGCAGTTGATTAGTTAGTAACATGGTTGTTAAGTGAATCTGGCTTCCCTGTTGACTTTGCTTGTCAGAAGGTCGCAAAAGGGGATCATGTGACCCCCTGGGACACTGTGACCGTCGTAAGTATGAATCAGTTGCCAAGCATCTGAATTTTCATCCCGTGATCAAGGGGGCACTGCAAAGGTCGTAACCGTGAAAAATGGTCATAAGTCACTTTTCTCAGTGCCATTGTAACTTTGAAACGTTCATTAAACAAACTGTTGTAAGTCGAGGACTACCTGAATTACACTGCTCTGGTTTCGATGATCGTAGGAGACAGGTCCATCTGGTGGCTGTGGGGATATGCCACGCATTTTTCTTACCCCACCACCTATCTCCTACATTGGGAACCAGGGGGGGGGGGAGGAGGCTGGCAGCTCCAAGTGGATTCAACCAACCCCCTCAGTTGAATCCACTTGGAGCTGCCTGCCAGGCCCGAAATTTAGCAGAAAATGCCACCTGGGGTTTTTGAAGTGAAGCGTTTGCACGTTTCCTCTTTATTTTACGTGATGCAACGTCCATTCCAGGTATCTGAATACAGTCGGCCCTTCATCTACTTCCAGTCTACTGCCTGGGTGGAGAAAGCAGGACATTTTGGGCAGTTTCAACATTAAGAAGGAAGGGACCCAGCCAGGATGCTCAGGTAATGGAAGAAGATGAGCTAAAGCCCAGCAAAAGTATTGCATCAGGATAACTGAAGCGGTCAGTATACAATATATGGGCCGGGAGGGTGGATGAAGATGTGTCCGCATAGATGCCAAGGCAGGAGGACCCGGAATATCTGGTGGGAGGGAGCATTCGGTGAGTAAACTGGCTTTCAACCAAAATACACAACCTACTCCATTCCTTGTTGTGTGTTACACCTTGGCATTCCTGTAAATTCGGACATCTACAGAAAGCAAGCTGTGGCAAAGTCAGGTTTCAGTAATAATTTACTGAAAATTTCAACGTTTTGCATTGCAGCAGGGGTCCCCAGACTTGTTAAGTTTAAGTTTGACTTGTGGACTTCACCGGGCCAGCTGAGGAAGTCTGGGAGTCCACAAGTCTTAAAACTTGACAAGTTTGGAGACACCTGCATTACAGCATCTGGAACTGGTTTGTTTTGGAATCCTCCAGTACTGTCTTAATGCTGCAGAAAATGATGGGCTGATTTCTCAATTACTGTAAGTCGCCCATGTTCTTCCTGCAGGAAGGCTCAAAAGTTGGTTGTCTGTACAAGGTAGGTCAAGGGCTCCAAATAGAGGTTGGGAGGGCTGACTCTTCATCTGCTAGAAGACCTGATTGGAAGGACCAAGCTATTCTCCAAAGCACCTGAAGGCCAGACAAGGAATAATGGATGGAAACTGAACAAGGAGAGATTCAACCTGGAATTAAGGAGGAATTTCCTGACAGTGAGAACAATCAACCGATGGAACAGAAGTTGCCTTCGGAAGTTGTGGGAGCTTCATCCCTGGAGGCTTTCAAGAAGAGACTGCATTGCCATCTGTCAGAAATGGCGTAGGGTCTCCTGCTTGGGTAGGGGGTTGGACTAGATGGCCTACAGGGTCCCTTCCAACTCTGTTAATCTGTTACCTGTGACCGTATTTTTCCCTAAGCCTTTGCTGGCAAGGTGTTCAAACCTGGCTTCTCTAAGGTACATTTTTCAGTGCAACAGAGGGTGGATTACTTTCTCCAACCCTGCAAACCTGGAACATTTCAGCAAATGGAACAGCCAACTCAACCAACGAAGCCTCTGGTTTTAGGTTATACTGAGGATATTGTTTGGTTAGATGTTTTAACGTAAGGTGCTAGACTGGGAGGGTTCTCCTCTTTCTGCTACCATGAGAAGCTCCACTTGGGCTAGGAGGAATATTCTCCAGCTCTGGAGGCCTCAACTTGGCCTTTCTTTGCAGCCCATTTCTGGAACTCTTTGTGGGCTGTTCTGACTGCCCCGGTCTTAGGCTCAGCTATCCTTCTCTGGGTCCCGTTTGGTGGGACTGAGCCAAGCAGAAACTCCACCCAGAACCTTCAAATAATTCCTGCAGCAATTACTAGTATAACATATAGGAAATACTCAGAAAACTTTTAAACGTTTCTATGAATGATTGTAATCTACTAATATTACTAGTGCTATAGGTAGCCCTTGATGGAGTCCACAATTATAGCTATAAGTTGTGACGTTATAAAGTGGGTCACCACATGACTGGATCAAATTTCACAACCGATTTGGGGGTGGCCATTAAGTGAACCCATTGTTTGTTATGGGGAAAGAAACCAAATGGAAACACCAGTTTCCAGCAAAACTGCTGCCACGTGTCGGCAGGGCTCCGCAAATGGCTGTAAACGCAGGCCAGCTGTGGAGCAACCAAAACGCAGTCATGTGACCGGGTTGGGGTGGGGTGGGGAAGAGATGTTAGAATTTCAGAGCCTGGTCATAAGTAGCTTGTGAGTGTTCTTGTAACTTTGGTCACTAAGCAACCGGTCGTAAGTCAAGGACTATCTGTACTTTTGTTTTTAACTCTGGGCAAAGACTGCACAGACTCAGAGTATGAATAATATACAGAGTGAAACGGTACCTTCTATAGACTCCCTGGAATGCTCAATAAAACACATTCACATTTATATCCAGAAGGAAGGGTCTACGCAGATCCTCAGCCATCCAGGTCACGGTTGCCCCAAAGGCGCTTTTTCAAAAGCCAACTGGGTTTTGGTTTTTCTTGAAGAGGTTTTGCCTTCTCATCCAAGAAGCTTCTTGGATGAGAAGCAAAACTTCTTCAAGGAAAAAAAAAAGCACCTATGGGACATCCAAAAGGAAGGTTGGGTGGGAAAACTGGTTAAAAATGCAAGCGGTTTCGGATGTTTCATGTAATAGTTAAATTCATGGACGTTTTATTTTTGCAAAATATACACTTGACCTGCACCCAATTCTAGTTCTTTATTTCCTCCTCTGTTATTCTTCCTTGAACAACGACAACAACAACAACAACAAAAGCCACTTTCTTCAGTCAAGGGACTCTAAAAGGGTCCCTTCTTTTGCAGCTTAGGGAACAATCCACCACTGTTATATCCTGCTTTCCTTAATATTTGGCTCCTCTCCTGGAGGTTTCCTTAAATACAGTTGTTACAGCTCCTCAGTAATAAATCTGGTGGTATGCCAGATTAGCAGATCATAAAACAAAAAGCGAAAAGGAAGTGGAGTAGAATAGCACAAAGTGCAAAGTTACACTGGAAACATACCTGCAGCACGTTCTTAGCTCTAAATACTAAAAATAAACCTGCCTTCCTTTGATTATATTAACATGACAATTCACTTCTATAAATAACCTGTTTTGGGATCAAAGCAACACTTGTTCTTTTGTTCATGCCAACATATAAATCTCATACTAGTTGTGACAATGTACTTCTGCTTCCCCCCCTCCCTCCCTCCCTCCCTCCCTCCCTCCCTCGCTCTCTTCAGCTACCCAGTTATGGAAATACATGTAAAGCTATGGAAACACTTGGGAAATAAGAAGATAATCCTTCAAATGCCTTGTTCTGAACAAGGCATTCCGAATTATGCCACAAAGCAATCCATTTTCTCCCACAGATCTTGAGCTCTGTAGGTGTACTATGCCAGAAAAAGCTACACTGGGTTTCACTCTATTTCGATAGCCCATGCTGTCCCAAACAAAGAGAACGATATTATGCATTTCCACTATGTTATTATACTGAAAGGGCATAATCTACGGTTAATTATATCAGTACCCATTCCACTGACTCACAGAAAATGTATCTAAGCCAGTCTTATGTGCTGTAATGCAACAGTGTCATGATTTATTCTTAAATAGGAAAACTATACTGAATTTTAAACTATATTTTGGTAAGAACAGAAGGTATCAGTTCATGAAAGTCTACATATTTTTAGGTGTTTTGCACATATTCATTGAGAAAACTCTTATAAAATGAACTTTAGGTTTTTTTAAAAATTGAAACAGTAAATAATAGATTAATTTCTTTATTTTCCGTGAAAGCTAATAAAATATAGCTTTTATTTTCTTACAATTCACCATGGAAAACAGCATTATTTTGACATCAGCATGTGAACAATGTTTAATGTCTTTTAAATGTTTCCGAACAGTTATACATTAAATGGCAACAGATTTCGCAGTTATTTTGAAACTGGCTGTTTGCTGCTCTTCAATTATTCCACAAAATAAATGTTTAAATGATACTTCAATCAATTGAAAAGGGAAAATATCAGCGAAGCAGCTTTTCTAGTTAAACAAAATTATATGTTCTTTCTCTCTTCCTTTGACAAGTGGCTCCTACATCAAAATGAAAACAGGCCAAACATGGTCAATAGTATGGATTACACACAAGAAAAAGAACCTTGGAGGTTCCTAGTTGCACCAAGGAGCTGGAGCAACAGCTTCAATTAAAACCAGCCAATTACTCAGCCCTTTTAAGATGCTGCAAATAAATGAATTGCTTTTAAATGGAAGTCCTTGGATGAAGGGCTCTTTGACCCACAATTCAATTGCACTAACAGGAATCATAATGAGGGAGGAATTGCTGAAACAAAATATTTCTTTTCTTCTCCGCCCCCCCCCCCAAAAAATGGGAAAAAGGCTTTTGAATCAAGAGCTTTTTGCAAAATGTTTGGTATTGCAAAAGGAATGAGGTCTATGGAGATTCCCAGTCATCCAGGTCATAGTTGTCCCAAAGGTGGTTTTTTATTTCAAAAGACAACGGGACTTTCTTTTGTTTTTGCTTGAAGACGTTTTGCTTCTCATCCACGAAGCTTCTTCAGTTCTGACTGAATGTGGAGGATGGAAGGATTTATATTCTTGCAGTCATCTGGTCATTAGCACTCTTTCTGAGAGTCCTTGAGGTCACTTGGAGGTTTATCCCTCAGAGTCACCTGGACAGGGCAAATGGAGCCTTCTTGGAACTGCGGAAAGGACAACAGAGTCCTTTTCTTCCATTCTCACACAAATCCTTCCATTCTCCACCATTCTGTCAGAACTGAAGAAGCTTCTTGGATGAGAAGTGAAATGTCTTCAAGCAAAATCAAAGAAAGCCCAGTTGCCTTTTGAAAAACTACCTTTGGGAAAAGGAAAAAGGGCAAAAATAGAATTTGGTGGACCGGTATAGATTACTTCTCCGTCCACTGGATTCCTGCCTGCTTCCTTTCCTTCCTATTGCTGGGCAAACCCTCACCCCAACCTGGTGCTTCCATGTACAAGGTTTTCTCACACCTCTGCCACCCCCTGAAAATACACGGATTGAAGAAATTGGGCCGCATGTGGGCATGTAGCGAAGGGCTCCTGGGAAGTCTCATCAGGAATCATATTGGAGATGCCAGATCCCCAGCTCCTTGGACCCATTTCAAATGGGAATCTAGGGTTTCACATCCCCCCCCCCTCCAAAAAGAGGAGTGTGCAACTTGCCTTTTTCAGGTGCCAAAAAGCTTCTGGTCGGTTTTGTCAGCAGCGCCCCTCCTGGGATACTTTGGATCCAGCCCCTCCAGACAGAATTAAGGGAAAACGTCGTCCAATCGCTGGGTCTGCCCTTGGGAGATGGCTTGGGACCTTTGATTCATGCAGGAAGCAGTGGTGAAACCTCTAGTTGGTCGGTCTTAAGCAGGGGTCTCAAACTCAATTTCATTGAGGGACGCATCATTGTTGTGTTTGACCTTGGGGGGCCGTGGCCAGCTTGACATCACTCAATGAGGCTCTGTTTTCAGACGGGACGACCTCCTGCAGCCCTCTGCTAGTGAAAACAGAGCTTGGGAGGGCCACCTGCGTCCCTCCTGAGCTCCATTTTCACCGGCAGAGGGCTGCAGGAGGCTGTCGTGGCCAAAAACGGAGCCCGGAAGGGATGCACTGGTCCTCCCAAGCTCTGTTTTTGCAGGCAGAGGGCTGCAGGAGGCCATCCCAGCCGAAAACAGAGCCCAGGAGGGCTGCATGTGGTCCTCCGGAACTCCATTTTCACCGGCAGAGGGCTGCAGGAGGCTGTCGTGGCCAAAAACGGAGCCTGGAAGGGCTGCACTTGTCCTCCCAAGCTCTGTTTTTGCAGGCAGAGGGCTGCAGGAGGCCATCCCAGCCGAAAACAGAGCCCAGGAGGGCTGCACGTGGTCCTCCGGAACTCCATTTTCACCGGCAGAGGGCTGCAGGAGGCTGTCGTGGCCAAAAACGGAGCCTGGAAGGGCTGCACTTGTCCTCCCAAGCTCTGTTTTTGCAGGCAGAGGGCTGCAGGAGGCCATCCCAGCCGAAAACAGAGCCCAGGAGGGCTGCACGTGGTCCTCCGGAACTCCATTTTCACCGGCAGAGGGCTGCAGGAGGCTGTCGTGGCCAAAAATGGAGTCCAGGAGGGCTGCACTTGGTCCTCCCTAGCTCTGTTTTTGCTGGCAGAGGCACCGTGGGCCGGTCCTTCACTGTTTCCAGGAGGGGCCCACGGGCCAGATTTAAGCACCCCACAGGCCGGATCTGGCCTGAGGGCCTTGATTTTGATACCCCCGGTCTTAAGAAAGCGTTTTCGCATTGCTTACATGTCTTACATTGGCTGTCTCCTTCACTGTTGGTACTGAGGATAGAGGGTGATTTTAAAGGCCTGTTCAGGTGGACGTCTTTCCTTTGAGAAGATCAGACAGCAGACCCATTCCTCCCATGGAAGAAGATGCTTTATTCAGAAGCCAAGAGAGGGACTTCAGAGGAGGAGACGAGATTCCACCATTGTGCAATGCTGACTCGGGATGGGCTTTAAATGCTGGGTTTTTAAAAACCTATATTTGGGGGTGATCTCCTTCCTGGTGCCTGTCCAGTTTTCTGCATCACACTCTCCATTTTGCATAGTTGCAATGCAGGGGTGGGTTCCAGCAGGCACTAATGTTGGTTTGCTCGTGGGCACGGTGGGCGCACTTGATGCACACTATGCATGCATGCGCAGTTAGGCGGCATGCCTACCACTGTTGCAATGTTTCTTTGGTTGGCTTTGCAAGGTAGTTGTAGTGTATATAATTTTTATTCTTAATGATCATTTGAGATAAAACTGTGCTCTACCTCAATGAATGAATTCAAGTATTATGGGACAGATGATAATTTCATCATTACAGACCTTCAAATATGCACATTTCATCTCTCTCTTTGACTGATTTAAGAGTCTGTTGGGGCCCATTTATAATCTCTTTTTTAAGTAAAGAGAAAGTCCTGGAGACTCAACTGAAATTACATAGACCAGAATGACCAAGAAGCTCCTTGGAACAGGAAAAAGTTTCATTGTACATTTTTTAAGATGAATTTCCAGGATAAAGAGTTTTGCAATCATCTCTTGCTCTTTGGATTGTGGATTTATAAACTGTTAATGTGACTGAAATGGAGACATTCTAATCTAGGGAGAACAGCTGAGCAATGTCCCCATTTGGAGGCCAGAGCGTAACTCAGAAGACGAAGAGAGAGGGAGACGGAACGACCCTCGTGATTATCCATCTTTGTGAAGGTGCAACCTGGGCTATGGCTTTCTTCCCCAGCAACAGCTGCCTGCTTAAGGCTCCGTTTGTGCAAAAGATTCGCTCCTCCACCTTGGTCCATCACGTCGTCCACCTCCATGGTGGGCTCTGGATCAGAGGCCCAGCCTAGTTTCCACCCACAACCTCTCTCAATTAGCTGCCCTTGGGAAGGCGACCTCCCTTTGCAAAACCAACCTAAACAAGGCCCTGTGTCCTCAAGCCCTCTCGATTACTCGCACTTTTGTTTCCCTGGCACTGGACCTTCCTGCCTCTGTCTGCAGCAAAGCAATATGTCATCATTTCGCTGAGCTAACCGGCCTCCCGGTCTTGTCCCTTTGAGTTAGGCGCAAGACAGCAACACTTCATCAAACCGTTTGGCCACAGCCAGGCAGGGAAAGGCAGGCAGGCAGGCAGGAGAGATGGGAAACAGCCCTCTTTGCAAAGCCTGGCTTGCAATTGGCTGTCATTAAAAAGGAGACCAAAAGTTGCCCTTTGGAAGGCAAAGTGCAGACGAGGCTCCTTGCGCTGCTCTCTCACCTTGGCAGATTTGCAATCAGGCATTTCAAGGCTGGCTTGATGGTTGTGTGAAAGGGCCCCTCTGCATTTGCCACTTCTTCCTTTTTTTTGTGGGGTGGTGGGGGGAAGGGGAGGAGGGGGAGAGCTTCTTCTCTCCCTCCCGTCTTCTACTTACCATGCTCCTTATTTGAAACAGATTTTTAACAGATAATCTTGCTCATTATAACAATATCTCGCTTGCATTTTATTCAAATAATTCTTAAAAACAGCTTTAAAAGCCGTTTGGAATAAACACCAAGCTTCCCATCAATCAAAAGCAAAAAAAATTTCCGCTGGCGGTTGTATAAACATCAGATCAACTCACTGATGTCTTCAAGGATTTCAAACTGAACCATAAAAAACTCCATTAACTTCTGACAAAGAATGCAAATTAATCGCAACATGGGGTGAGATGAAATTAAAGGCTCTGTTCTAATCAATGACAAGGCAGGATGAAATATTTACTTCTCTCTCTCTCCTTCTCTCTCTCTTTCTCTCCCTCTCTCTCCCCTCTTCTCTGGGCTTTCTGTATTCAGGTTGGATTCCACAAAGTGAAGCTACATGGGAGGTGCGATTGTCTCAAACTTGGGGCAAAATCAGCTTGCAGAGATCCACCAGCCACCCACACCCTCACCCAAATCTCAGGTGCACACAATTTGTTATTCACACTCTTCTCTGGTGCCAGTGGAAGAAAGCTTGGCACAGACAGATGCACAAGGAACCCGAAATGACAGCTCTGCCCTCCGGAAGTGCGATCACTACAGGAAAATCTAGTACAGCCTCCAGGTGAAATGTCTGGTGCTCCATATGGAGCAGAGAAAATTAACAACAAGATGGAAATCTCACAAGCAGCAGGGAGCTGGAATTTTTTTTTATGGAAAAAAAATGAAATTTAAAGATGAAGGAGAAGTAATAAATTAATGGGGTGTGAAAACATTCAAAGCTTTACAATACCAGGGGCACTATTTACTCAGATTTTTTTTTTAAAGAAGGAGGGGGCCAAGCATCCTCCCTTCCAAATTTCAAATCGTTTGATGTAATTTATTAACAAAGATCTGCAAGTGTATCCGAAAACAGGGGGAAGGGTCTTTAGCCAGATTCAGAAGAAATCACTGGAATATATTCCACACAATCTCTGGCAGCCCAAAAGCAGAATCTTCGCTCAAGAGATTCGCCCAGTCTCTAACCGGGAGCATTTTAAGCACCAGCAGGCACAATTTCTAACTCTCGAAATTTCCTGATGATAAGACGTGGCCCTGCCTTGTGCCACCTTTTGATCTAACCGAGACAGCTGGTAAAGGGAAGAGGCAACTTTTATTTCCTGCAGGTTTCTCCAAAACCTGACCCTTGCAAGAATCCTGCACAACTCCATATTTGGACCAGGAAGATTATGTCAAAGCCACACTAGCACCACAAATGCACAACCAAGAGATTTGGGGGACAAAGGAGAAAATTGAAACTAATTTCAAAAGGAAGATTCTACGGTTTGTTTGTTTAGATGATTCACTTAACATGTGAATCATCATTCTATATCTCTGTCAGGATAGAAGGATTTGTCTAAATCTCTTTTGGGGGGAACAAAACACTTCAAGTCCGGAATTTAGAATGGCTAAAACTGCCATTCTTTCAGAACATTTTTTTATCCTAGCCAACAAATGTGCGACAAGATCACAATAAGCACCAAACCTCTCCGCAATTTGCTGGATTTAGCAAACGGTGGCATTTGCTTGTAAAAAACACCTGGCGGTAGAAGTGTTTCATCTAATTATCACCATATTTAAATGTTTTCTATGCAAACTGACAATTGCAAATAAACTGCAAACGAAAAAAAGGACAATAAAATTCACCCTGCATCAGAAACATCATCCTAATATAAACGTTTTGACATCTTGTTTTCATGCCTAGGAAGAGGGAGCGCGTCATACACAAAGTATAGACAGAATTTTTAAGGGAGGTTTTTGTGCCCTGGGGGTTCTCCCACAGACCCTGGAGGCTCTTTATCCCTCTCTCCGATCGAGTCCTCACATGGTGAAAAGCAAACAGCCTGGTAGCTGTTCTGTCTGTTACCAAAACAAAGAACAGATGGAAACGGGGCTTCCTGCCCCAAAGAGATTCACTTTTAGACTCTTACACAAAGCAGCAGGCAAGAGAAAGAGGGGCTGGTTCAAAGAGAAGTCGCACTTCACAGAGCTGTCACTCACATTCTTTCCAAGAGCTTTTTGGGGTGTGTGGTTTCTTTTGGGCGGGGGGGAGAGGTACCTACCCCTATGTTGCAGTCCAGCTTGCTGAGAAACCTGAAGTTGTTGCAGTGCGATCCTGAAATGTTTTTGAGCTCAACTGTAGCTTTTGCTCCCAGGCTGATGTACAGGTAGTCCTTGGGTTCTAACTGGCCGCTTAGCGACTCTTCGAAATTATAACCAATTCTGAAAAAGGTACTTATGGCCTGGATTTGGAACTCTGAAGCCTTCTCCCACCCTCCCCCGGGGCCCTGTGACCGAATTGGGGGCAGTTGGTAATTGGGCTTGCATTTCCGGTCATTTGCAGAGCCCTGTGGTCACATGACTGTGGTTTTACTTTTCTTGCCGGAAACTGGCATTTCCTTCTGGTTTCTGGGCAAAAAGTGCCCATTGCAGACAAAGGGTTTGCTAACTGAGCACGGTGTTCACTTTACAAATGCCATGTCCACTTAATGACCATGGCAAAAAGGATTACAAAACTGGGTGCTATCACTTGATGACTCGCTTAACGACCAACATGATTTATGACAGGGGTGTCCAAACTTGGGAACTTTAAGACTTGTCCCATTTTCTTCTGCACATTTTGAATTTGTCCATGTTGAAAGCCATCACTCACCTGTTGAACAGACACCTGGCTACTATTCAGCGTCCTTTGAAAGATCTCATTCACTCTTGAGCCTTTCCCTACTTTGCTGATCATTATAGTAAATATTCTTCCTCTGCCACCAGGTGCTTTTGGATCCAGTGTGTAGCATTTATGAATGAGAGCTACACAAGGCCTCCTCCACACCAGGCAGCTGCTGGTTTAAGTACAACCACCCAAGAGCAGCAAATTGAGAGTAAGCATGGATTGAGCTACTAAATCTTCAAGTATCAGAGAATTAGTTCCATTTTTTTAAAAAAAAAAAGGTATTTCTAAACACAAGGAAGAGATCAAATTGCTTCCTATTATTCAATAACCATAGTGGTGAGGCATCTGCATAATCTAACCTTGCATAAATTAGTATGGTTCATTTGCATAATAATAACAAGTTAATAGATGCTTAAAGAGCACAGACCAACACCGGTTTTAAATCAGAGATGCCTCCCGGCCCTTTGGCCTGTATCAACGGGGAGTTTAGGGAAAGAGACTGCCATTCACCCGGGGAATAGGCGGCTGCTTCCTCTGCCGGTGCAGGAGAATTGTAACTTTGCAGTATTGCAACCGCCTGAAATGATAAATGCATTTATGCCCCCAACGAATACAACGAATGCTTTCACTAGGGTTAGGTATGGGCAATGATAAATAAACAATCCACTTCCAGTAATTAAATTTTGATCTGAATATCGCAGGGTTTCTCATACTCTTAAGAACCACAATTGTCATCGGAGGGTTTGCGCAGTCAAAGCCGGGAGCAAAAATGGGCACCCCACACCTAGGGAGCGGTCTAGGCCAACTTGCCACGACTGGCCAAGGGACAAGAGTTGCATTAATATCAAAGAAACGATGGGATAGAATCTTAAAGAAAGGATGCAAAAGGAGGGGTGGATGAAATGTTGAATGACAAAAATTACAATACAATGCTCTTGACGTACGACCACAACTGAGCCCAACATCCTTGTTGTTAAGTAAGATGTTCATTAAGTGAGTTTTGCCCCATTTTATGACCTTTCTTGCCATGGTTGTTAAGTGGATGGCTGCAGTTGGTGAGTCAGTAACCCCGTTGTTATGTGAATCTGGCTTCCGCATGGATTTCGCTTGCGAGAAGCTCGTACAACCTGTTTTAGTTGTGATGGATATTATTGTAGAGAATGAAACCCGTAAAGATTCAACTAAATAATACAATCCGGCCTGGGGCCAGGGCTCTCTTTGGCTCCCCCATGTGAGGAAAAGGCTCTGAATATTTGAAGAAATATGTGGAATGTTTCCATACGGAACAATTCAAGTGAATTGTTCTTGGTTTTTCATTTAAATGAGATGGTGGTCAAGGAACGAGTGGTTTGGAAGGATAAGGAAACTGCTCAATATGGAGTGGTAACTATCATTTAGGGTTGATGGAGCAGCAAAACCTGAGCTTGGCCTATCTAGTTATTCAACCTTGGAAACTTTTTGAGGTGCGGACTCCAACTCCCAGAATTCCCCAGCCAGCTGCTGGCTGGGGAATTCTGGGAGTTGCAGTCCGCACCTCATAAAGTTGTCAAGGTTGAAAAACACTGGCCTATACCATTAATTGGCCAGCTCCCACCTATCTCTCCACAGGTAGTCCTCAACTTATGACCATAATGAAGTCTGCTCATTACAGTTGTAAGTCGTGACTGCCGTAAAGCGGGCAAATCCACCTGACCTACCTGAGTTTACAACCTCTTTTAAGCGAATGGCTGTGGACGTTCAGTGAACCCATTACTCACTATTGGGTGCTTTTGCCAAAAGCCAGAAGTATATGCTAGTCGTTGTTGGCTGCCTTGTGACTCATTATATTATTCCTTATGGGAAACATTTGCTTGATATTCATCCTTTTCGGTACTCATTACGCCTCCCGGAATCAATTAACAATGATTACCGAGGTCCCATTGTAGTAGTACAGGTAGTTCTCGACTTACAGCAGTTCGTTTAGTGACCATTTGAAATTATAACGGTGTTAATCATGTGATTTATATTCAGACGCTCGACAACTGATTCATATTTGTGACGGTTGCAGTGTCCACATATCATGTGATCTCCTTTTGCAACCTTATGACAAGCAAAATCAATAGGAAATCTTAACAACAGTGTTACTAATTTAACAACTGAAGTGACTCACATAACAACTGTGGCAAGAAAGGTTGTAAAAATCAGGCAAAACTCATTTAACAAATTTCTCACTTAGCAACAGAAATTCTGGGTTCAATTGTGGTCATAAGTCGAGGTGGCCTACCTCTCTTCCACCATCAACCCCACCCTTTTATAAAGCATGGCATTCCTGCAGAGTCAGTGGTGGCTGAACCTGTGTGCAAAAAAGACTTTCTGCAACCTCCAACCACTGCTATCTGTCAATCCTGCCGGTGATTTGATAGAGGGGGCCTATAAGCAGAGACAAACTTCTTTTTTCAAGTAATTTTCAAGGCCAATCCAATAACCAGAAATATGCACAACCAGTTCTTCTTTCTGAAAACCAACACAGACGTGGAAAAGAACGACAGGAAAGCTGTGGAGGCTCTGGGCATAAGCCTCAACCACCAGTAACCGTGGCTGGGATTAGTGGTCTACGTCCTCTTCCAACCACATCTTCCAACCATAACAAACTCATATAAAGAGCTTCATATAAAGAAGCGCTTGTGATCGCAGTTGCTTTCTTCTTTTTCTAAAACAAAATATGAAATTCTCCCTTAACAGCTGTGGACTTCAAGTCCCAGAATCTTCCTGGTCGAGATCTCGCTGCTTTAGCAGAGTAAAGAAGATACTCAGAGATGATTCACACCCTGGTCAGTGTCTCTTTGCACTTGTACCATCAGGTGGAAGACATCAAAGTATAGCCAGCCGAACAAACAGGTTTAAAGATAGTTTCTATCCTCGGGCTGTGAGACTTTTAAATACAACCACAATCACTCCATGCCCACGCTAGGTTTTTTTTTCGTTTCTGTTATAATTTTGCACCAGTGAGGTTAAAACCAATTTCGTTGTATTTAAGTACAATGACAATAAAGATTATACTTTAGAGCAGCGTTTTTCAACCTCGGCAACATTAAGATAGGTGGACTTCAATTCCCAGCATGCCGGCTGGGGAATTCCGGGAGTTGAAGTCCACGTATCCTTAAAAGTTCCCGAAGGTTGAGAAACGCTACTCTAAAGAGACGGGATTTTGACACACATCACTTCCAGCCAGCGTGTTGACGGGAATGCAGAAAAGCAAATTTGCTCGGCTTCAAACTCACTATAAGCTCCACTCCAGGAAACAGCCTAAGAGGGATAAAAAATAAATCCTGGACCTTAAAAGGAGAACAGAATCCAGGGTGGTTTTGGACAACCCCGAAGTGATTGCTTTTTGATTTAATGGGGCAGATTTATATGAAGCAGGTGGAAAAACTGACACAATTGCTTGTTGCAACTTCATCCACAGGAATCAATGAGGCAGCAAGGAACGTCTTACCTGAGGATAGGGGAACCTCCCGAGAGCAAGCTGGAAGAGAAAACAACGGTCTCGTTAGAGAGATTTGCATTAGGGGTTGAGCAAAAGGAAGGGGGCTGAGAGGGGGCTCAAGATTCAGAATTGCTCTGAGGGCAAAAAGAGAGTGAAAGAGAGAGACAGAATAAAAAACAAACAAACCTTAACGCGAATAAAGCGAAATGGCAATATTTGGAAAGGCTATCCATAAATGAGCAGCAGATCTGTTAAAAACCTCTATTTGTCTGCCTGCCCAGCCAAATTCTCTGCTCGTAAACAAAATATGGGCCTTTTTCAATTCTGTGGCCTCCCTGTGCATTTCAGTTGCTAAGAGATTCGAGCCATTTGGACGAGAGCGGAGGGTCGCAATGAGCATGGAGGAAGGGCCAAGCCGCTTGGACAGCCTCCATCCACCGTGGAAGCCCAATCCTGGAAGTCAGCATCCCAGAGACCATGGCGTTGTGCCCCCTCCAATCTCCACTGGCTCTCAACTCAGCCCCACGGTGACGGAGTCAAATCCTCCCTTCGAGCTCAGGCGCTTGCTGGTACTGCTTTTCGTTACGGCGTTGATTTTGAGACAGAGGGACTCAAAGGTTAACTGGCCCAAGAAGGGCACCTCCTCATTGCCTTGCATCCCATGGACCCAGGAAAATGGCACATTCAATGGCGGTCCTTGAGTTGCCACCACAATTGGCACCAGAATTTCCATGCCTAAGGAAAGTGAGTCGCATTCAATTTTACGACCTTTTTTTTTTTTTGCTCTCGTTATTGAGTGAGTCCGGGCACTTGCTTAGTTCAGGGGTGTCCAAACTTGGGAACTTTAAGACTTGTGGACTTCAACTCCCAGAATTCCCCAGCCAGCATGGCTGGCTGGGGAATTCTGGGAGTTGAAGTCCACAAGTCTTAAAGTTCCCAAGTTTGGACACTCCTGGCTTAGTGAATTATGTGGTCATTAAGCAAACCGGGCTTCTTCCCCCATTAACCTTGTGGGCAGAAGCCAAGTGAAAAGGAGGCAAGATGACATGACCCCGGGGGGGCTGCAACCTGATTGACAAGCATCACGTGACCTGGTGATGCCATGACATAAATCACTTTCTTCTGTGACATTTTGACATCAATGGCTAAAGAAATGGTTGTCAGCCGAGGGCTGCTTGTATACATTCCTTGGCTTACAACAGTCCGTTTAGTGACTGTTTGAAGTTACAACAGCACTGAAAAAAAAGAGGATTTATGACTGTTTTTCAGCCTCCCCGTGGTCACATGATCAAAATCCTTGGCAGCTGGTTCACATTTATGACGGTTGCGGAGTCCCAGGGTCATGGGATCCCGTTTTGCGACCTTCTGACAAGCGAAATCAATGGGGAGCCAGGTTCACTAAAGAACCATGTGGCTAATATAACAATTACAGGGTTAACAACTGTGAAAAGAAAGGTTGTAAAATGAGGCAAAGCTCACGTAACGAATATTTCGCCTAGCGACATAAAATTTGGGCTGAATTGTGGTTGAAAGTTGAGGAGTCTCGGCAGTGGTGGGTTCTGGATCCCAGTGCAACCGATATGGTGCAACGGGTCCCGGCGTCCACCACATGAACGGCACAGCACACGTGCACACATGCGTCCTTACTTCCTGCGACGCTCCGCAACGCCTCCGTGACACTCCAGCTGCTTGGCAGAGCGTTGCACAGGCGCAGTACGCTCCGTGTGTGTGCACAGACACACCGAAGACCTCAAATACAGGTAAGGAGGGTGGGCGGGCGGAAGGGCCTTCCGGAGCACCGTACAGGAACGGTACCCAGCGCTCCTGGCAGGCACTGGTAGGCCCGTACCGGGGCGTACTGCCTGCAACCCACCACTGAGCCTCGGGTGCAAAGTCTGGACTGCTTGCTCTTCTTCTGCATAGAAGCCGCAATGGCAGATCAACATTTAGGATGAAAATGGCCTTTTCAAATAATACTCAAATGAATGCAGATGAAAATTTACGCAAATCACCCCACTTTATGCAAATATATTCTGAATGCAGAATTGGGTTTTCTCGACATAGAAATGATTGCCGTGGACTTCTGATGACAATATATTTTCAAAGTCCAAAGGCTCTGGCTTGAACAAGGCAACCCTAAAGATGCCAGCCGTGGCAAGAACCTTTGTCTCACTGGGCTGTGCTAAGGGCTCCCCCCCCCCCACCATCACCCCAGTCCAAGATTGTCAAGGTAATCTGTAATCTCCCCGAAATAGCCTGCAGATATGTCACTGTACTAAATGTGTTTCAGATTTAATGAAGCTTTAATGTCCTTTTTAATTTTGCCTGTTTCTGTATCACCAGGGGTCGAGCAAGGCAATCAACACTCAAGAGGATGGTTTGGTTTAAAACTAGGAAAAACTCATTTGCTTATGAGTTGCACTGTATTTTCTTAATTAAATTTACTGAGTAAAATGGTTTTAAGTTCAGCCAACCAATGACCTCTGTATGTAGATTTAGATTTATAAATAGGCTAACAGCTAAAGCATGGAAGCCAAAAGATGGGGTGGGGAGGGGGGGGTTGGGGAGCTCTTACATAAAACAAATCAGGGCTTTGCATTGTTCCTGCATAACACGAGCAGTGTGGACCTCCACTGATTTATAATCCTCAAAAGGGAATTGAAAACAGGAAAACGCAGAAGAGAAGGCAATCGGGAAAGTCTTGATAGCACTTCGTAAGTTTGAGAACGGAGTCTTGTTTTCCGCTTTGCCTCTGGAATCCTCCTGGCTCAGCCACTTACCACATCTGTTCCCCAACCCAGAAATATCTTTATTTTGAATCCTACTCATATTAATTTGTCGCCCTCTGCTCCAGAACCTTCTTTTAAAGCAGAGTTGCCTGGGGTTGCAGGAAGAGGCTGCTCTCTTGACAATTTGCAAGACAATGCAGAAAACAAAGCAGTGGCTGGACAATAGCTTCATTTGACCAAATGACAGGCATCTCCTCAGCTTCACCTCTGAAAGTCCTCAGGGAACTACCCAAGTAGACGATGTTGGTAAATTCTAGAAAGTGTGACCTCTGCTACAGGACCAAGGACACCAGACCAAACCACGGGCGATAGGAAGAAACTGGTAATTCTAGCTCTAAGCCAAAACAAGGTAAGATCTGAGACAAAGGAGCCACTGAAGACATTTCTGCGTCTCAGTGAGGTGTCAAGGTATGTACCGCATATTTTGGAGTATAAGACGCACCTCCCCCCCCCCAAAAAAGAGGGTGAAAATCTGGGTGCATCTTATACACGGAGTACAGCCTCCGGAAACTCTGCCCCCTTCACAAAAATAGATGTGCATAGGCTATGGAGGGCCTGCAAAGTGTTCCTGGGGGCTGGGGAGGGCAAAATAAAGCAAAAAACAGGCCCTTTTGTGTTTGTTTTTGCCCTCCCCAGTCCTCAGGAGCACTCTACAAGCCTCCCAAAGCCTATGAAGGCCTTGTTTTTTTGTGAAAAACGGGGCCGTTTTTTGCCTTCCCACCAGCCCTTAGCAGCACTTTGCAGGCCTCTCAAACTCTCTGCATGCCCGATTTTCCACAAAAATTGAGGCATGCAGAGGGTTTGGGAGGCCTGCAGAGTGCAAAAACCTTTTTTTAAAATTTACTCCTTCAAAATCTTGATGCGTCTTTTACTTCGGTGCGTCTTATACTCCAAAAAAATACGCTAAGTGTGTGTTTGACAAGAAGGATACTGAACTGATAGGTAGTATCTGCTTTTTAGGACTAACAGAATAAAGGAGGCAGCAGTCAAGAAAGGAGCCACAGACTAGCACTGCTACTGAGTCCTTGGGAAAGATATCCACATGCCATTGAATGCTACAAAGTTCAGTTACATCTGAACTTTGTAGTGCAGGTGTAACTACAAAGACCGGGCTTGTGCAAGCAATGGCATTCCCTGTGTCACTCCACGGAAGCGAGAGTTGAAATTTGTAGAAGTAAGATAGGAAAAGTACTGTATTGTTGGAACTTTTGTGTTGGAAAAGACTCCTGAGAATACTGTGGAAAGCCAAGAAAACAAACCAATGCATCATTGAACAAACCAATCCAGAGTCCTCAGTTCTAAGTCGGATCTCCCTTTAATGAAGTTAGGGTTAGGGTTACCCGTTACTTCTTGTCCTGCCCTCAGGTGCTTTGGAGAATAAATCATATTATTATAGAACCTCAAGTACTGGAGGGCTGCTATCATGTCACCCCCTGGTCCCTTCTCTTCATTAGATGAGACATATCTAGTTCTCTGTTCATCGTATGGTTTAGCCTCCAGACCTCCCATCGTCTTCGTTGCTCTTCTCCATACTCTTTCTAGGCCCTTAACATCTCAAGAAGCGACTGGACAGCCATTTGTCCCCAATGACACAGGATCTCCTACTTAAGCAAGGGGTTGGACAAGAGGACTCCAAGGTCCCTTCCAACTCCATTGCTTTATGTTCTCAGTCAAGGCTAAAATAATCCTACATCAGAAACCTTAGGCAAAGGATCCAGTTGCCTAGAGATGCTCCATTTAAATCAAACTCCACGCAGAATCCCTTTCAAGTGCTCTACAAGTTGTCCTTGCTTAGCAATTGCCTCATACAGCAACCTATCGCTTGGGACTTTTTTTCCCCATCAGGTAGTGAGGCTCTTTCGTGCCCTACCGGTATTTTCCACCATTATATTTAAGAGCAACTTTGCTGCTCTCACCATCAATGGCTCATGCAGGAAAAAAGGAGCAAAGAAGTCACTGGCCCCTGGCTAGCTGAAGTACATCTGGCTGGCTTAGGCCAAGGAAGGGAATTTAGCTGCCAGCCTCTGTGCTTTTTCGGTTCCTTCAAATCTTGTGTTGACTGATGACTGCACTGACTAATTCCTCCGTTTGGGGGCAATATTTCAGAAATAGCTTCCTTCCTAGGGCTGAGAGTGAGGCCACCAAGCTGGCTTTGTGCCTGAAACTAAACTAGAACTCCCAGTGTCCTGGTTCCTAGCCTGCCACCTTAATGTAAACGTTGCATGTAGTTGGATGCGTGTTTGAAGCCAGCAGCTGTGTGGGGAAAAACTGGTCTAGGAGGAACCATTGTCTTGTCTTCCAGCTGCATTGGTTGCACAACTGAAAGCCATCTGAAGGGACTTTAGCTGGAACACATTAGACAAATGTGATCCAAAGCAAAGTTGCTAGAACTTTTAAGGAAACGTCATCTGGAGTTTTATAGGGAGCATTGCTTGTCCACTTCTGATCTCTCAGGCAGGTCTCTTTAATTCACTATCTGGGCTGGACTAGATGGTCCAACAGGTTGAATCCCCGTTTTTATTTCCCTAAGGTTATCCATCTGAAATCAAATGCATTTATTCACAAAATGAATAATTATTAGGATTTGAGCCTGATGCACTTTGCAATGCTGTTTTTAAGGACAATGGTGCCATAAAGCCTCCCCCACCTTCTACGCCCCCAGATTACTCTGTGCGACTTGCAAGTTTTTTTTTTTTTTATTTACAGTTATTCTGAAAAGCAGATGATGGCTTTATTTAGCCACATTCCATGTTTCTCAGCATAACTGCAAATTGAAAATAAGCACTTACAATACTGCTTGTGATCGAGCTAAAGAAGTACTTTATAGTCTGAAATGTTCTAAAATTTGTTCTTAATTACTTTGTGCACATTTTACACAATTAAATTTCCATCTCAAGATTTTGCATTTAGATTGCGCACTGCCGTTAAACTCTCAATTTAGAGGAAAAAAGCGGCACTTTTGGAGCATCCAGACGCTGGAAAGTGATGTGTTTTTTCCTGTCTCTCTTTCAAACCCAAACATAACAACTGGATTACCTGAAACCAGGGCGTAGAGATTTCATTCCCAAGATCAATTTGTAGATTTCCAGATACAAGATTTAAAATCACCTTAACAGTCCCCCGACAAAAGCCCTGATAAATATTAAATACTGCAAAGAGAAGCCATGTCATTTCCCCTTTTCATCTCCACCAATTCCGCCGTCCCCTTATGGCACAATTTTAAAAAGAATCCGTGAGGATATAACTGCAATTTACCCACGTTTAAGCGCTCTGGAGGTTAAATTGGGAAGAGAGCAGCAGCAGCAGCAGAAGCCACCTTGAAATAGGGTTTCAATTAAAGGGGAAGGATTTACTAAACCCCCTCCAAATGGGGGGGAAAGGGTTACAAATTAATTTAATCTTCTGCCCCGAACTGCGAAGCTGCATTCCAAAGTGCCTGGCTTAACAACAGAGCCCACCAGGCAGCCGTGGGAGGAAAGCTTCCATTTTTTAACATTACAAGACCTTCGGTGGGTGACTTGTGGACTGTACCACACTTCCTAAGGGCTGGGGGACTGGGGGATGGAGACAGGGGAATGGGCAGGGCTGTACCAAGACAGGAAGACCACCACACAGCAGGGAAAACAGGCTCACTTGCCTTCAATTAAAAAGTCCCAATGTTTAGTCATTGATTCTCAATTCTGTAATGGTATGGGGGATCACCTGGGGAAGGAGATGCGGGGGGGGGGGGGGGAGAGATCCTGCATAGGGGATGATCAGATAAGAGGGGGCACAGCCTTTATCAACCCACTCAAGATTGCAGGGGGCTCCAAGGCCACATGCTTTGTTTGCTATATGGCTATTCAACAGTTTGAAAGAGGCTGTGTTCTTTTTGTAGCCTCTCAAAAGAATCAAACATGCCGCTAACAATGACCTGATCTAGGATAAAAATTCCCCTTTACAGCCCAAACATAAACAAGTTATTGTCTACCTAATAAGGATTATAGCTCATCCCTCCTGGGAATAAGAATGGAATGTTAATGTCTTTCCCAATGACGTCCAGTCCAACAGGCTTCAGGGTTGGGAAGAGACTGCTGTATAATCCCTACAATAATTAAAACCCAGACCTTCCCGGATGGTTTCAGTGTCCCAAACAGGGTTGTGGCAGAGCTGGCGGTAGACTCGGACGATGAGGAAGTTAGGGAGGAACTTGGACCAGTTCTGGAGTGTGAGGAAGGCTCTGATGGATGCTCTGTGTTGGAAGCAGAGATAGAGCCAGGCATGTCCGACATTTCCCAGCCACCGAGAGGCAGTTGCCTTTGGAGGCTGAGATTAAGTGGGGAGGAAGAACAGCTGGGGTCTGTTCCAGAAGCAGGTATGCATAGAACTGTTAGGAGAGGTGATCAGCGGAGGACAAGGAGTTGATTCGGGAAGCAAGGCACACTGAATCCCTCCCCCGCCGCTGAGGAATAGAAAGAAAGGGGAGTGGTGGTTGTAGGAGACAACAGTTCATATTCCTGAAGATTTTGCTCATTGTGTTTCATGCAGCATTTTGGCTGGGAGCTCACAGCCTTGCAATTATCGCAAGAAACTGATACGGTCTGTACTGCAGTTAACTCTTTGAAGGACTCTTGCCTGTACCTTTTGATGGGTGAAGGCAATTAATTCACAAGAGGTAAATAAAGAGCTTTTCATGACAAGAAGTCTGTTTCTTGCTTCTGCTAAGGCTGGGTCAGACAAACGGAAGCTTCCATCTGCACTGGCTTGTCCCTGGCTCAAAGGTGACAAAAATATACGGTACTCAAAACATATGTCTAAAAAAGGCAACGTTTTAATTGCCTTTTTTAGATCCCTGCTGCTGCCCTGGTCCATTCTAGAGACTGGGCAGCCAGAATGGTGTAGGTTGTAGGGTGTCCTGCTTGGGCAGGGGGTTGGACTAGAAGACCTCCAAGGTCTCTTCCAACCCTATTGTTCCATATTCCCCCCACCCAATTTTCACATAATGTATACTCAGCTTTAATAGAGAATCCTTCCTCTCAAATCATCTCTTGAACTTATACTGGCACCTGTCAATTCACTTCTGTCTATTAAATTCCTCAAATACGATTTTTAAATTAAAACCATGCTTTTGTTATTATTAATTCAAATTATGATCATGCTTTTATTTTAAAAAGGAAGTAAAGTTAAAGAAAGTATAATAACAAAGGTTGTATTTTATTATTGATTTGAGGGTTTTTTTTTTGCTAAAAGAGAGATTGGCATGATTAAAAAGTGTGGAAAGCTGAAGGTTTCTCAAAATGATGTCAAAAAAGGTGGTTGTCCCTGGGTTCAAGAAAATGATGGAAAGTAACAGATTCAAAGAAACACAAAATTATTCGTGGAAAGAGAAATCCAAAGATCATGTATAGGTACTCCGACTGCAATTGAGCACATAATTATAGTTGTAAGTCACTGGGGTTGTTTAGTGGATTGCCACATGACCAGACCTGGGGTTTTGGGTAGCAATCATTAGCAAAAGCCACAGCAGTTTTGCTAGAAACTGGAAAGTAAATGTTGGAAACTGGCAAAACAAAAGAACAGCAACAAATCAACCATTGAAAATCGTAATCGCATGATTCTGGCACACTGCCAACAGCTGTAAAAAGGTGAGTTGGTATCCAAGGGCTCAAAATAGGATTACACGACCTTGGGTGGTTTTGTGTGAGTGGCTAATCGTAATTTCAAAACCGAGTATAAGTAAGTAAGGGGGTTTTTGGGAGGGGGGGAGGGGCTTGTCAGTTGTCATTTTGAATGGTTGCTAAGCGAAGGCGCTTAAGCCAAGGACTTGGAGATCTGCAATAGAAAGAGAACTTCTGGGAAAGGGCTGGAGTAGGGTGTGTGTCAGGCTAAGCCCAAGAACAATTCAGCCGTCTCTTTATTTGTTTACCGTGATCAAACAGAATCCTGCCAGAGTCTATTTCTTTGTATGACCCTATAATCAGGGATGAAATTCAGCAGGTTCTGACCAGTTCTGGAGAACCGGTAGCAGAAATTTCGAGTAGTTCGGAGAACCGGCAAATACCACCTCTGGCTGAGTGGGGAGGGAATGGACATTTTGCAGTATGCTTCCCCTGCCACGCCCAGCAAGCCACACCCAGCAAGCCACACCATGCCCACCACAGAACCAGTAGTAAAAAAAAATGAATTTCACCACTGCCTATAATCCCTTGTTTCAAGGTGGAGTTGGAGCTGAGCATTTACTGGCCAGATGCCCTTCCTGACGCCTACGCGGAGTTCACAGTAGATTATTTTCTCTTTGCACCCAGATAAACATCTGTTGTTGCCTAGGATTGAACTGTCATTCTGAGTGTGAGGCGAGCGTTGTAACCTCTAGGCCACCGCTCTGCTCAAAATTTTCAAGGGTAAACCATTGCTATTCTTGCCTAATGAACCCCTATTGAAGATTTGTGGAAGGGGCGCTACTTACTCTCTTCCTCTGTCTTCAGATGTGTTGCTTCTTCTCCCCCCCTGCCCCCCACATTATCTGGCATGTGGCCCCTCCTTCCTGGGAAACTGACACTTCACTATAGCCCACCCCACCACTTCCCCTCTGTGAGCACCATGTCTCATAGCAGGAGTCAGGCATGTGTCATACAGTAGCTAAAAAAAGGCACATTTCAAAATCACGGGAACTGCAGGTAGTCTTGACTTATATCCACAATTGGGACTGGAATTTCCATCGCTAAGTGAGGCAGTTCTTAAGTGAGTTGTGCCCTATTTTATGATCTTTTTTCCTGCAGCTGTTATGCAAACCACTGCAGGCATTTAGCGACATGCGCAGTCTTTGAGCAAATCCAGCTTCCTTCATTGGCTGCGTCTGTTGGACGCCCCCGGGAGGGTTGGAAGTAGAGATCACCATTGTAAATGCATGACAGTTGCCAGGCGCCCAAAGTTTGATCATGTGACTATGGGGGATATTACGTCACCCACTTTTTCAGCCCCAATTTTGAACTGCCAAATTAATGACGATAAGTCACGGATAGCCTGTTATTGTTCCTGCTCTGCTCTGCTCTACATTGATCAGAAGGCCCTTGCATTTTAAGGAGGATTCGGAAAAATCAATACACGTTTAGGGAGTAATAGTGCAGCTCATCAAGGGGTCAGAAACCAGAGAAAACTGGAGTTGTACGACGGAAAGTTGAGGGAGCTAGATGTGGCTAGTCTAATGAAGAGAAGGACTAGGTGTCAGGACTGTAGTCATAGTCCTTTTAGGATCTTTGGCCTGCCACACTTTCTATTATTTTTCTATGCTGTTTATTAGTGTAGTAATTGGGAGGGGGAATAGTAAGGAGTGGAATGTTGTTGTCATAATAGAACATTCCTTTCTAGAAGCCCAAGGTCATCCTTTGTCTCTGCACCCCTGCACCTGACTGGAACTAGATGGGTGGAAATGCCAGCGTGGCAGAGGAAGATTGGACTTGTGGGTGTGGGGGGCAAGATCATGAACTTTCAACTGGGTGGAAAACCCAGGAAGCTTTCAGATTCGGGTTTTCCACAGATGTACCAACATGCCTCTCTTAATAAATTGGAACTTTGATGAAAGTTATGTCTTGAGCTCTGATTTAATTCTGGATGATATTTGGAACGCTGACACGAGGGCTGACATGATAGCTGCCTTCCAATATTTGAGGGGTTGACACAGAGAGGAAGCGGTCAACCTCTTCTCCAAGGCACCTGAGGCAGGGCAAGAAGTCATGGACAGAAGAATAGTCAATACCTTTACAGGAAGGGAAACTCTAGAGGGATTAGCTAATGGCATAGAGCCTGCGGAGCCCTCTCAGATGGTTGTGCTGGCACTCGATGTGCTATCTGCCAGAGGGTTTGGACCGAATTTGTGCACTGACAAAATTGGACTCCATGCCTCAAAGAGCTCCTTCCAACTCTACAATTCTAAAACGCCCCGGGCAGGGATGTCCTCAAGATGTGGTCAAAAAAGTCAAGATGGTGTCTTCAACCAAAACTTTGCCTGGCGTTTGTGCGCCATTCCACCTGCGATGCACATCAAAGCTTTGATCTCACCATTGCGACTCCCATCTTCACTTCCATTCTGCGGACATCCCAGCCCAGAGGGTTTCCCACTTTTATCCCATTTCACCTGCGTCAAATTTTAGAATGTTTCCCTTGCACTCTGGACCTCACTCTGGGTAAGAGTTTGGGCACTCCGTGTCCCTCAGCCCCCTCTGAGGGCTGCCAGAGCCCACCACAATCGTGCTACTGATCTTGCCAAACAATCACTCGTTTTTGGTGCCAGGGTTTCTCACGTGCCGCTTCCAAAGAGGTAGTGGGCGGGGTCTCTGAGTTAACCTTTTTTGAGCAAAACAGCATAATCAACACTTTCCCCCTCAAAAACCAAGGATTTCATTATTTCTCCAACATGCCACCTGAGGCTCATGAAGGCCTAATCCCCCTAGCCCCCAAAATATTTGATGGCCCCTCTGGCAAAACATCCCCAGAAATATAACATTGGCATTATTACTACTATTATGAGATGAATTTTAAGCCAACAAATATGAATGTCCTAGTAGGACATTTGACTTACAAGACTGGATGGTAACCCTCTCTAATTAGGGACCTGATGTGCAATTAATGGATGAGTCAGTTCTCTACCCCCTCCCCAAAGTCACTAGTGAGGTTTTCTTATTTATTCTAGCTTTGGGGGGGGGGAGGTTTCTGAAAAGAAAGGGCCCGGGACATTCCCCCAGGGAGACCAGAGAATGGGCTGATCCATCTTGTTATCCTCTTTCTACAAGTCAAAATGCAGTAACACATTTGCCTGAGTGTGAAGCTTTATGGATTTGTACCATCTCTGTGTATCTTCCTTCCTTTGCTCCGTTGAAGTAATTACCTTGTTTGTCTCCCTGGAACCCAACCTGTGTATTGTTCCCTGGCAAGGAAGACAAGAGGAAGATGGATAGTTTGAGGCCTCAACCTGGACCAACTTTACCTAAACTTTCTGCTTTATTGCAGTTTAGTTCACAACGTTCCCCTAATACATGTGGGGTTACTTCCCGGTGCACCAAGTGGATAAATCATGCTGGAATATTACTCCGGCTACGTTCTGCTGTGGCTGGAGCATATGTGCTTCCGAGCCATTGAAGCAGAGCCACATAAAATACACTAATTACTAGAAGTTCTGGTCACTGGGTGATTGATAACACTCTGCGAGGAACCTCTTCCTGCCCAGCTTTTCTGATGGGTCTCACCCGCCACGGAGGCAATTACTTATTCATGACTCAGGCCTTGGGCACTGGACTCTGCTTTCCCTTCTGCCACCAGTGAACCACCACAAAAGGTCACGTAGATGACCTTCATTTGGCAAAGTCAACCCAGAATAGCTAGCCTCTTCCTATCTCTCATGTGCTCCATCATTTACCAATCTAAAAAGCAGCGGTTGCCCCCAATACAGACCATAGGACCTGGAAGGGAACACCCCAATTCTCCCTATCTACTTCTTAGAACTTTGCTCTAAAGCAGTGTTTCTCAAACTTGGCGACTTTAAGTCCTGTGGACTTCAACTCCCAGAATTCCCCAGCCAGCTATGCTGGCTGGGGGATTCTGGGAGTTGAAGTCCACAGGACTTAAAGTCGCCAAGTTTGAGAAACACTGCTCTAAAGGGGTGTTTTTGTCCAGTTGTATCTAACATAATTTTCTATTCAGAGGTCTTCCTCTATGTCAGGGGTGTCCAAACTTGGGAACTTTAAGACTTGTGGACTTCAACTCCCAGAATTCCCCAGCCAGCCTTTCCCTTCCAGCTCTATTCTATTCTGATGCCTGCAGGAGGAGGCCTCCCATGGTCTATGGCAGGGGTGTCCAAACTTGGCAACTTTAAAACTTGTGGACTTCAACTCCCAGAATTCCCAAGCCAGCTGCTGGCTGGGGAATTCTGGGAGTTGAAGTCCACAAGTCTTAAAGTTCCCAAGTTTGGACACCCCTGCTCTATGTCATACCATTTCTCCAAGACTGACCAAAAATGCCCTCTTCAGCTTTCCATCTGCATGAGGACCATAAACAAAGGCTCCCAAAGAAACCATATTTTTATGGTTTTTCTCTAGCTCTTCCACTTAAAATTAACCAAAAGCTGAGCACTTCCCCAAAGAGTCAAAAGAGATAAGACCAGAGTTTAAAGTTTGGGCTTTTAAAAGTAAGCTCATTCTATTATAATAAAAGCCCTTCTTTTATTCATGAAGGCCCGATGTGGCCCAACTTCTCAGAAGCATCTTTTCTCAGTGGGAAGTGGGGTGGAGCCCAGGATTCTTGGTCTCCATTACATTCCTTAAAGCTAAAGAATGGCATTTTAAATTTAAAGTTGTGCTTTGTCCCAGAAAGTTAGCTTTTAACTTGTCATTGAAGATGCCTATCAGGTTGAGACTTGATCAATTTTCTTCCTTCAAATTGCCTCATGCAGAACTCAAAACGCTGGAATGCTTGCTGGCTGTGGAATTCTGGGAGTTGAAGTCCACTGGTCTTAAAGTTCCCAAGATTGACAAGAACTTAATTGAATTGATGAGCCCTGGCCACCAATTGTTACCCAGACAATCCTTCTTCCTACAACAGGGGTGTCCAAACTTAGGAACTTTAAGACCTGTGGACTTCAACTCCCAGAATTCCACAGCCAGCATAGCTTTTACAACCCTCTCTAAGCGGTTTACAGAGTCAGCCTCTTGCCCCCAACAATCTGGGTCCTCATTTTACCCACCTCGGAAGAATGGAAGGCCAAGTCAACCTGGAGACTGGCGAGTTTCGAACTGCCAAATTGCACCCAGCAGTCAGTAGAAGTAGCCTGCAGTACTGCACTCTCACCACTGCGCCACCCCGGCTCTTATAGTGACCATTCAAGGGCACAATGGCACCAAATAAAGTGACTTATGAGTGGTTTTTTGCACTTATGACCATTACAGCATCCCCATGGTCATGTGATCAAAATTCAGACACTTGGCAACCAACTCATATTTATGACGGTTGCAGGATTCTAGGGGTTATATGATCCACTTTTTACGACCTTCTGACAAAATCAGTGGGGAATCCTGATTCACTTCACAGCTGTGTTACTAATATAACAACTGCAGTGATTCAACAACAATGGCAAGAAAGGTCATAAAACGGGACAGAATTCATTTAGCAAATGTCTCGCCTTGCAACAGAAATTTTGGGCTCAACTGAGGTTATTAAGTCGAGGGCTACCTGACCCGTCAGTGGCAACTTCCTGACACATCTCACTCCAAAGTCAACATCCTTAATCTTTCTGCCCTTTAGTGGAACACAAATAACCCACTTATCCTGCCTCAGTTTTAAATGCTAGTTTCTTATCAAGATATTCTCCAATTCTGGCCGTTGAATTCTTCATAGATCAAGATGGCTCCATTAACTAGTTTTCATAAGGATGTGAGTTGGGGGGAAGCCGCTTTCCACGCTTTTATTTATCAAGATAGTTTAATTCATACCCTCTTCCTGTTTGCCTCATCATTTTTAATTGCTATTCTTCATCACAGTTGCTTCATGCTACTATTCTGCCATATTTTAATCGTTTTTTAAAAATATGTTTGCTGTACTGTTACACAGTCTTGGAATTCTGATCCAAAGAAGAGTTTTATTAATGTTATAAATAAAAAGCATATTGGGGCATATGTATAAAGCTGTTGTCTGTCCTGAAGTAGGTGAAATATAATTCCTGAATAAGAATAAATGACATTATCCAGTTTGGAATAAAAATATAGCCTGTTAACAACAATACAAAGCATGCTATTTATATGCCACCTTTGTGCCAAATAAATGGCTACCAGTGTTAATTTTATGGAGAAATATAGCCCGGTCAATGATGTGAGACAGAGATCTCCAAACTTTCCAGCTTTACGGACTGGGGGGGGGGGGGGGGGGATGGTTCAACCTTCAGATCCACTTGCGCAGCCTGGTTACAAATGGCTCTATCAACCATCCCATTCGGCACATCCAAAAAAAGGAAACTCCTGGCAGGTAGGAAGTACCAGAGTAGAATCATTTAGGCACAGCAGAAGCCAAGTCAGCACTGAGGTTTCCCCTTGAAATATTGCTAAAATCCCATTTTCAGCCCTGTGCCGCTCACAGTTCATTGTCTACCAATTACACTCAGTACTTTTGTTTTGGGAAGAGACTGTGCTGGCTGGTAGCTCCAGGAACGTGGCCTTGTTGAGTATCTCCTCTCTGGTGGCAGAAGGCTCTCATGTGTTCCTTAGGCTCCCTCCGCCCTAGGAATTTACCAAAACCCTCACCCGTTTCTGTTTGGCAAACTGTGACCTGGAAGTTGATGCAGACAATGAAGAAAGCCAGTCACCCTTGACAGGCTCAAAAACCCTGGTAGTGGGCTGCGACTTGGGGCGCCCCTGATGTGAGGGCTTTGATCCAATTTGATCCCCCTTTTTGGGGATATCTTAATTCTGTTTAAGGGATGCGGTGGCTCAGTGGCTAAAACAGCGATGGCGAACCTATGGCACATGTGCCACAGGTGGCACGCGGAGCCATTTGTCAGGGCACGTGAGGCGCTGCCCTGTGAGCTGGCCAGCGCGCCAGCTGAGTTCACTCTTTTTTAAAGCCATTTTTCGCCCTCCCCAGGCTCCAGAGGCTTTATAGGAGCCTAGGGAGGGCGAAAAGAGCCTCCTCCCCACCCCGAGGCCCTCCGGAGGCTTCATGAGCTTCCCTGAAGCCTCTGGAGTGCAAAAAACCAGCCCTACGGGTAAACTGGAAGTTCGGGAACAGACTTCCGGTTTGCTCGGGGGGTCATTTTGACTGCTCCGGAGGCTTCAGGGAAGCCTCCTGAAGGTCCCTGAAGCCTCTGGAGGGCTTCCGGGGGGGCGGCTGTTTTCGCCCTCCCCAGGCTCCTATAAAGCCTCTGGAGCCTGGGGAGGGCGAAAAAAGCATGCAAAAATGGGGGGGGGGTTGTCACGCATTGCATTATGGGTGCGGCATGCCCGCACACGACCACCCCTGCGCTCCCCCCACTTATGGCACGCGAGCCAAAAAAGGTTCACCATCGCTGGGCTAAGACATTGAGTTTGTTGATCAGAAAGGTCAGTAGTTTGGCGGTTCGAATCCCGAGCACCATGTAACAGAGTGAGCTCCCATTACTTGTCCCAGCTTCTGCCAACCTAGCAGTTCGAAAGCACGTAAAAATGCAAGTAGAAAAATAGGGACCACATTTTGCTGGGAAGATAGCAGTGTTCCCTGCGCCTTCAGTGTTGAGTCATGTCGGCCACATAACCACAGAGACGTCTTCGAACAGCGCTGGCTCTTCGGCTTTGAAACGGAGATGAGCACTGCCCCCTAGAGTCGGGAGCGACCAGCAACATATGTGCAAGGGGATCCTTCACCTTTATTCTGTTTCAACCAGTCTTTCACCGTTTTACATGATATGGCTGACGCCTTCAAGGAATGGATATAAGATCAGCTAAAGTTGCAGGATTGCTGTTGGGCAACCATACTTCCTGCCCTCCCCTCCCTTCCCTTTTAGAGATTCTGGGGGTCTCATGTACATGCCGATCAGGTGGAACCGAGTTGAGAAGTGGGGACAAAATCCTGGTGAAGAGATGGACAATTAACCTCTAAAGTTTCTCAACCTTGGCAACTTGAACATGGGTGGACTTCAACTCCCGGAATTTCCCAGCCAGCAATTCTGGGAATTGAAGCCCACCTGTTTCATAGTTGGCAAAGTTGACAAATGCTGTTATCAGGGCTCCTGAAGTTATAGGAAGGAACGGCTTCCGAGCTATAAGGCATTTCATTGAAAAAGTATTTTAAAGGCTGCCACATTTTTTTTTAGTCTGTCTCTTATAATAGAGTGATTTAAAGCCACCAAATCACTGATGGTTCCTTGGATAGTTGGTTATAAAAGGATGATTTTTATTAGTCTGGGGAAAGTTGAAAATGTGGTAGAGAAAACAGTTAAAGCAATTTAAAACAAATCATACCGTAACTACTGAAATGTGCCTAAATCCATCTAATGCGTTCAATTAACAACTACTTGAAATCTTTAGACTAAGAATGAGGAAATAATGCTATTTTAAATGGGATTAGTTAATACTGACCTCCCTATCTTTCAGAAACAGATGCTGAGTGAGAGTTGCGCAATGCATGATTAAGGTTTACAGGAGTGGAACGAAAAGGGTTACAAGTCATGTCACCTGGTCTAGTAATGCATCAATTCTAGGCCACTATAGAGTCATGGGCATCAACTTTACCCCGTCTCTGAGATGCAAAACCCTGCCTGCTTCTGTTGGGATGCCAGTCAATCACCAAATTTGACTGTTGAAAATGTAAGAGATGCCCAGGCTGAATCTGAGGGAAGGGTCAAACATGTCATCACTCATGAGTCCCTGCGCACCCAGAAGAGATCTAAGTGCATCCTAGCTTCAAAGCCTTTCTTATCTCCCACTAATTTCCCTTGATCATTAGTAGTTCAGATTCTTATAGAGTTGCGATAACTCTTTATACTCATTTCAACTGCCTGAATTTCCTGGCATTTGACAGAAAATGGTGAAGAAAACCACATTAAGTCTACAACTCTTCAGGACCGTGGCATATCACAAATGATGACTTCTGGTTTATCAACCAGAGCCTGAACGCAGGGGCAAAGAAACAAATAGAACAATGCCACAGTTGGATGACAGAGGAATGCCAGAAGTTCAAATACAACCCAAAGAGTTGGGACAAGGAGCTGCGGGGGCTATTATGGCGCAGAGATAAAAATGCCGGTCCCAGCACAATATTACAGGATTCATAACCAGGTCCCCCAAGAGGGTACATCTTGTTCTCATCTTTTTTCTCCTTCTTTCATAATCTCTTTTAATAGAACCAGAAAAAAGGAAACCCACTGCCCCTTATAGTTGTTGTATTTTTCTTTCAAGAGGTACATTTCAAGACAGAATGCTGACCATAAGTAGACTTGATATCCAAAATGAAAGAGGGTAAGGTTCAAATGCTCTTCAACATCTTCAGAGATGTTTAAGAAGAAGGCATGGAAGGGATGCCCACACAATCTATGACTGGCACACAGAGCTATGGGAGGGAGGGAAGCCAACATCTCAAAAGAAAGGCTCCGGGTCCAAAAGGTACTGATAGACTTGACAATTCGGCCCTATCCAACGGACTACTCTTTAGTGGTGAGGTTCTCCCAGGTTCTGTTTTTGGCAGCGACGGCCTCCTGCAGCCCTCTGCCAATGAAAACAGAGCTTGGGTGGCCACGCGCAGGCCTCCCAGGTTCTGTTTTCGGCTGCGATAGCCTCCTGCAGGCCTCTGCCAGTGAAAACAGAGCTCAGGAGGGCTGCATGCAGCTCTCCCGTGCTCCGTTTTCACTGGCAGAGAGCTGCAGGAGGTGTCATAGTCAAAAACAGATCCTTGATGAATGACATCAAGCTGGCCACACACCCCAGTTCCCTGAGGTCAAACCCAACCCTGATGTGGCCCTCAATGAAATTGAGTTTGACACCCCTGACCTAGTGAACCAAAACCAGAACTGTTCGGAAGAGGCATCTGGAAATTCCAGCATCAACTCCGGGTTCTCTGACTTGTCTGAGCATTCAATAGCCACGACCTTGGGCAATTTGAGAGAGAGAGAGGCACCTCGCCTTCTGCAACACATTTTCCCCTCACTGTGCTCGTTTAACCCGTCACTCAAACCACTCCAATAAAACAACGATAGTGCTGAAGGGACGTCTCAGAGGAGGAGGAGATGACACACCAATTAACAAAACAGAGAGACAAACTGTTTCATGCCTGTGACTCATGAGACCGATAAGGCAGACAAGGAAAGAGGAGAGCTGGGCAACTGTGTAAGGAGAGAGAATAAGTGAGACCTCCCTTGTCAACGGGAATGGGGCTTTATCCCCTCCATCGCAACCCTGGAAGATCAACCTGTGGTTGTTGGGCTATTTCTGTGGGGTGGGGACACAGGAGGAGGAAGCTCCCTGTCAGCCTCTACCTTACGTGCTTGCTATCAACTGCCATAGTAACGGGGAGGGTGGGGGCTCATAGTATTTGGGAGGGGAAAAATGCTGGTGGGGATATCTCAAGAAGGGAGTTTTGTTCTCACCATCTTCTGCGCATGCTGAAGGCTCGTGTTTGGGTTTGGTCAAGGCCAACTGTCTCTGCATACCAACTGAATGAGGCCACTTGAAGATGCGCCCCACATGACACCTTTGGGAGCTGGAGATTGGACATTGGGTTGGGGTAACTGGGGGAAAGGTTTCGGGTAAACATTTGATATGTGCAAGTTTGCCTTTTTTTGCTTCAGATCTTGCTTGACTTTCACGGTTTTCATTTTGTGTCCAGTAAAAGTACCTTTTCTCTAATTAAATGGAGTTGGGGGGTTTTTTCTTGGATACTGAGTGAGGCACACCTGAACAGTCCCTCCCATTTTTCCATCACAGATATATCTATGGATATTCTCATTCAACCAGGTCATGGTTGTCCCAAAGGTGCTTTTTCAAAAGGCAACTGGACTTTATTGAATTGGTAGTAGCGATTAGGCAGAAGTCCAACAGGGCTCTGGGCTGAGGTTGGTTCTGTCGCCTAATGTGCTGAGTTGTATCAGTCGTTTCTTCACTACCGTGAGAGCTTCAGGTGTGGGAATGCAGGTGAAGAGTGAAGTCACATCATAATAAACCACAGACTCATCTGGATCCAATTTTGTTTCTAAAACTTGCTGACAAAGTCCTGTGAAGTATTGATGTGATGCGTGGGGTTGCCAACCGGAAGAGTTAATAAGGGGGTTAAATGTTTTGCAATGTTGTAGGCGATAGAATTGATGCAGCTCACAACTGGTGTGAGTGGAGATTTCTCTCTGTGGATTTTGCATGGAGTGGAGAAAGTCCAGAAGGCACCTTTGAGACATGATATGAGGCAGAACAAGGATTGCCACAATCAGGCTAGGAAACCAAGGCAGCCAGAAGCTAGAAAACAATTGCTTGGCCATCTGAGTCCCCCTTTCCCAAAGAGTTCCCATATGACAGATGGTCAACGCATCTGATAGGGGAAGGAAGACCTTCCAAAATGCTTTATGGGGAGGAAGGCCTGGGGATATAACCTCTATGCAGTATGCTAGCAAATCTTGACAAAACAAATACTCTTAATATGAACTTTCACAAAAAGCTGGATCCAGCGATTAGTCCTGATCAAATCCCAATCAAAGACCCTCCTCTGTCACCAGAAACCCCCCCCCCCCATATACAGTACATGTTAGGGAAACACAGTGTAACACTTAGCATTGGGAGACATTTTCTCCATTCCTATTCATTGGTGAATTAAATAGCAGGTTTTCATTTAAAAAAAAAGGCTTAACATGGCCAGGAATAAAAATGCAGGCAAAATTTAAAAGTTTATGAAATCCCTTTAACACCCCCAAAATAAACCGCATCACCCAAAGCAAAACATATATTAAGGAAGAGAAAAAAATGTCTGGAGAAAAGTCTGTCTGGACCGATTGGGCTGACCCTGCATTGCAACCAGGCACAATTGCCGAACTCAGATGACAATCGCAACTGTTCACTGCAATTCTGCCTCTTGGCCCCCAGGTCTTGCTTGTACTTGTGGAAAACCCAAGTGGATAGAGCTGGGGGGGGGGGGGGCTCACTTGTCCCCAGTCACATTTCAGATAGGAGCCAGGCTGGCCCATTTCCCCACATTGATGGCATTCTGATTCACCAACTTGGCATCCAAAGAGGAAGACTGGCAACCAGGCTGGGCAGGAATTCTCCCCTGGGAGGGAACCTGAGAGCCACCAGCCTTCGGCCCTCTCTCTTCCCCACAGGGTGCAAGGGCCTCTCCCTGCCCTCTGGCTGAAGACCTGAAAGGCACCAGGAGTCTTTCACATATGCGTTTGAAAGCCATCACTACAGGAATTGCCCAGGAACCCTGTGGATGGAGAGTCTCAGTCACCCAGGTTCAGTTCAGAACTGAAAAAGCTTCTTGGATGAGAAGTGAAATGTCTTCAAGGAAAAACAAAGTCCAGTTGCCTTTTGAAAAAGCACCTGTGCAGAGGAACCTGCGCTCAGGTGCGGTCACACTGTTGGGTGTGATTTGACCACTGCAGCTGTAATATCTCAGCAGTCCGTTCCCTACCATCCAGACAGAACTGAAGAAGCTTCTTGGATGAGAAGCGAAACGTCTTCAAGGGTCCTGAAAAAGCACCTTTGGGACAACCGTGACCTGGATGACTGAGAATCCCCACAGACATCTCAGCAGTGCAACGCAAGATTTGGCAAACCCTCTACGAACCCCCAACCAGGTACTTTCTCTTCTTGGAGAGACCAGGGAGCAGCTAAGAATGAAGACCTGGACATCATCACAGGGACCCGGCTTGACTGTTCTTCTCCTAGCCAAAGGCAGATGAAAGATTCTTTTTTGCTATTTGTTTCATTTGCATTTCAGAATTAAAGGTGTTATTTTTTGGAGGGGGGAGAGAACAACCAAAGAAACAGGTAAACACCCACCTCCATGAAGGAAATTCCTAGACTCCAAACGTCAGAATGAATGCCGTACTGTTCTCCGGAAATTCGTTCTGGCTGTTAAAAACAAACAGAGGAAGGGGAGAGTTGAAATGCCAAGAAACAGGAGCACGATAGCCTGTAAATTATGCAAGAAACAAAAACTCGTGTTTCAAACATTCATGAAGTGCCTAAAGGCATTCATTGCCTCCATTTACGCTACTAATTAATACCGGCAAATTTTAATTTTGATTCCCCCTGCTGCTCCGGCAGAATGTGGAGACTAAGCCTTAGCCATGATGCACCTGAGAACAGGCCCTTCTCCCCTGTGCCTCGGTACCCCTGAGGAAGTGCTTGAAGAGGTTCACCTGCACCCTAAAACCCTGAAGCCTGGCGAATGTAAAACCTAAAGCTGTGAGGTTGTGGCAGGCGCTCTCAGATACAAATACAGATTAACAGAGCTGGAAGGGACCTTGTAGATCATCTAGTCTAACCCCTCACCCAAGCAGGAGACCCTACACCATTTCTGACAAATGGCAGTCCAATCTCTTCTTAAAAATCTCAAGTGATGAAGCTCCCACAACTTCTGAAGGCAACTTCTGTTCCATGGGTTGATTGTTCTCACTGTCAGGATTTCCAGGTTGAATCTCTTCTTGTTCAGTTTCCATCCATTATTCCTTGTCTGGCCTTCAGGTGCTTTGGAGAATAGCTTGACCCCCTCCTCTCTGTGGCAGTCCCTCAAATATTGGCAAACTGCTATTTATGTCTCCCCTGGTCCTTCTCTTCACTAGACTAGCCATGCCCAGTTCCTGCAACCATTCTTCATATGTTTTAGTCTCCAGTCCCCTAATCATCCTAGTTGCTCTTCTCTGCAGTCTAGAAAGAGTCTCAACATCTTATTTCTGGCGTGGTGACCAAAACTGGATGCAGGATTCTAGGCATGGTCTTACACACTTGCTCTCATCTCACCCTCTCCTTGTCAGGTGGCATAATGCAGCTTAACATGCTGGGCAAAGATACTGCTGAAGTTACCACTGGAGGAGCACCTGGGTCAGACAAAGCGTCTCTTCTGCAGCCCTTTCAATCCCAACAACTCAAGAACACCTGTCCCTCCATACAGGTAGTCCTCTACTGATCACCATTCATTTAGCAATTGATCCAAGTTACAATAACATCCCTGAAACAAAGTGACTCACAACTAACCTTCGACCCCTGTAAGCATCCCCATGGTCACATGATCAAAATTAATAATGGTTGTGGCATTATGGGGTCACTCGATTGCCATTTTGGGACCTTCCCAGGGAGCTTCCAACAAGGAAGTCAACAAGGGAAGCTGGATTCACTTAACAACTGTGAGATTTGCTTAATTGGTTGTGCAAAAATCAAGCACAACTCACTAAACAGCCACCTTGCTTAGCAGTGGGAAATCCGGTCCCAATGATGCTGGTAAGTTGAGGACTGCCTATATAAAATCTACAACAGTCCTGTTGACAAGAGCTTCCGGGCTCCAATCCCCGCATTCTCTGCTCTTTGACCAAGTGTGTTCTGGATCAGGGCTCTCCAACCTTGGGAACATGAAGACTCAGCTTTGCTGGCTGAGGAACTCTGGGAGTTGAAGTCCACAAGCCTTAAAGTTGCCAAGGTTGGAGACCCCTGTTCTAGGCAATGCCATAACTGATGCAATAGTCAAAGCTCAATAAAAGCCCTTCTAGATCCACTTTGTCTAGGAGGACACCAGGAACACAACTGTATTCGGAGCCAATGTTGGCACCATCCTCTTAAGCTAGTGAGGGCGGGAAAACTATGGCACCTTAATGACTTGTGGACTTCAACTCCCAGAATTCCTCAGCCCACAAAGCTGTCTTCACTGGCTGAGAAACTGTATTTAAAGAACTTCCAGAGAGGCCCCTAGAAGCAGAGTATGAATTCTGTATGAGCAACTTCTGCTCGGGTTACAACCTCATTGTCCCAAAGCTGCTTTTTCAAGAGGCAACTGGACTTTCTTGTTTTTCCTTTCTTTCTTTTTTAATTTTCTTTTTTTTTTAATGTAGTAATTCCACATTCAATTAAACAGTGTGTCATCTGGGTACAAATATCTTTGTAAAGTAATAATCAAATAATCCAGTGTTTACAGCAATATTCCTTCCATTAACATTAATTCTATAATATTAAAATAATAATATTAAACAGAATATTTGGAATATTTCCTTCCTCTCTTAACATATCTTCTTTATTCTTTTCTTTTGAAGACATTTTGCTTCTCATCCAAGAAGCTTCTTCAGCTCTGACTGGCTAGTGGGGAATGGAAAGATTTATACTCCCTGCAGAAAGCTGGACACAGTTGCATTCTTTCATACAGTTGTTGAGGCCACTTGGAGATTTATCAGAGTCACCTGAGTGGTGCAAATAGGTGTGGAGCCTTGGAACAGTTGAAAGGACTGTGTTGTAGATTGGAGATAGACGATGTCTATCCCTCCCCCTCTGTTGAGCAAAGGCGGTCCAATTTTGACATAGATGGCCTCTTTGACCCCCTCTTTCAAACCAGTGGTCCTCTCTGCCCAAAATGTGGAACTTTGCCAGGAAGTCCAGTTGCCTCTTGAAAAAGCACCTTTGAGACAACCATGACCTGGATGACTGAGGATCTCCATAGATTTACAGCCCACTTAATTACATGCAGTCTTCAATGACAGTAAAATATGGGGAAGCCACTCAGAACCTCATTTCCTGGCTTCTGCTCATTCCCTGCCTCCTCCTCCTCGTCAGGCCTGCAGCCAGGTTCCTTTTGGGATCTTTGGCCTGCCACACTTCCATCTACTATGCTGTTTCTATAGTAAGTTTAAGTTTTATTAGATTTATAGACCGCCCCCTCTCCCCGAAGGGACTCGTAGGGAAATGGGAGGGGGATAGTAAGGAGTAGGATGTGATGCAACCAAAACAATCTCCTCCCTGACTCCAAGTAGAAATAGAATAGAATATATCTTTATTACGGTCATAGACCAGCAATAGACATCACTTTTTACAATATATTAAAAAAATAGTACTGACATTAATAGTGGATAAAAACATCCCTGTTAAGAAAATACATGTTCTCAAACTGTTCGGGTCACTCCCTAGTTTGCGTGGATGAAAAGCCAATAACTATGTGAATAAATATAATGTTCCACAAATTGTTAGAGATATCTCCCAAAAATTGGTACAAGTTGACAGCTATAATTCTGTAACCATGTTTTTTCTTGTGGACATTGCAGCAACACAGAATTTTTCCACTGCCTGCGTGGTAGATGGGTTTGAGTCCTGCAGGAGAAAGCCGACATAAAAATGGTCCTGCCCTCCCTGGCAATCTTCCTAGTAAGGGGAGAAAATATGCTGACCTGTATAACTCACCGTACTGACTCCATGTAGGAGTTGTAGCTGCCTGCCTGCCTGCATTAAGCAAACAAGAACCCAGCTTCCTTTGAAAGGCTCCAGAGCTGATGTGGACAGCAACCTCACACCAATTATGGGACAGTTTAATACCATTTGAGCCAGCTGGGGATGCCAAATAGTCAATCACTCCTAAACTTAGAAGCCGGGCTGGGTGCCCTGCGGAGGTCAGGTGTGGTGTGAAACGCAACAATAAGACAAGGAGGCGAGAACTTCCTCCCCACTGTGCTGTTAATGCACCTGTCTAGTTGAGGCACCTTGTACAACTCCTCCCGGGCGCCTGCAAAGCCCGGAAGCCTTTAGAGGAAAACAAATGGGCCCAAATTAGTGACAGTTCAATGTGCTCAACAAGTAAGTCCTTGAAGCTGTTAATCCCAGGTCAAGAGCTTTTAGCGCCAAGTAAATGTTAAGTAAAAAACACTGAACAGAAAAGCCTTTAAGTTGTTGCCTTCGAGACGGGAGAGAGGCTTAAACCTCCTGCAAGCATCCGCCTGCAGAGATACCAGAGGAGGGCGCTCGGGAACTGAATGCCAATCACTTCAGGATCTGGATTCGGGTCTTTTCGGGTTCTGCAGCTGGCAGCCTGGGGGGTCCGTCATGAGTTCCCTGCTTTCTGTGCTGCCATTGCTGTCCACTCACAACCTCCCTAGCCTGCAGCCTCCTCCTCCTCCTCCTCCTCTGCCTCCACCGGTGCCCACGATGCTTGCCAGAGAAGATAAGGAGACATCCTAATAAGGGCTGCACCAGCCCAGAGCTGGGAAATAACCAACCCGTCTTGGCTGGTGCAAAATCCAGCCAGGCTTTGGTGTTTCTGCTGGACATCTCATCAGCTTTCAGATATTTCTGACCCAAAGAGTCTCCTTGGATCCATGCTCTGCCCTTGCACATTTCATGCAAGGCTCACCACTTTTTGGCACCCTTCGAATTGCTTGCTGCAGAAGTACAGGTAGTCCTCAACTTACAACAGTTCACTTAGTGACCGTTCAAAGGAACATCACTGAAAAAGTGACTTATGACCATTTTCCTCAAACTTAGCAACTGTTGCAGTATTCCCCATGGTCATGTGATCAAAATTCAGGTGCTTGGCAATTGACTCATATTTATGATGACCGCAGTGTCCCGGGGTTATGCGATGCCCTTTTGTGACCTCCTAACAAGCAAAGTCAACGGGGAAGCCAAGCTCACTTAACAGCCATGTTGCTAACTGAACTACTGCAGTGATTTTCTTAACAACTGGGGCAAGAAAAGTCGTAAAATGGAACAAAACTCAGCTAACAAAGGTCTCGCTTAGCGGTGGTTGCACATCAAGGACTCCCTGTACAACGATAAGCAAAGAATTATGTTGAGGAGCAATTTCACAGCATCGCATCTGCAGTCCTGTTGCTTAGACCTCGTTTTCCCCAAAGCCAACCGCTGGGACTTGCTGAAAAGGCAGAAGGTTAACCGGCCATTTTCGACCTCCTAAGCCAGGGGTGTCCAAACTTGGGAACTTTAAGACTTGTGGACTTCAACTCCCAGAATTCCCCAGCCAGCATGGCTGGCTGGGGAATTCTGGGAGTTGAAGTCCACAAGTCTTAAAGTTCCCACGTTTGGACACCCCTGTCCTAAGCCAACCTTGGCAACTTTAAGACTTGTGGACTTCAACTCCCAGCTTCGCTGGCTGAGGAACGTTTTAAGCAACATTTTCGAGTTGCTCACATCCAGGGCAACAGCAGGCCGACTGCTCCAACGCTTGAGATGTGGCTCTGTGAATGCTTGAGAGCAGCTGCCGTGAGGCAGTTGGCACATAGGCTCATTCACGTCTGTAAAAGAATTGCAGAAAGAATCATATCTTTGAGACGCGCAGCTCCTTGGACATGTTTCATGAAGGGGCTTCTGGTCACAGGTAGAGTCTGAGGGGACACTGGAAAGGGTCAGAATAGAGAGTTGGAAGAGACCTTGGAGGTCTTCTAGTCTAGCCCCCAGTTCAAGGAGGAGACCCTATACCAGGGGTGTCCAAACTTGGGAACTTTAAGACTTGTGGACTTCAACTCTCAGAATTCCCCAGCCAGCCATGCTGCCTGGGGAATTCTGGGAATTGAAGTCCACAAGTCTTAAAGTTCCCAAGTTTGGACACCCCTGCCCTATACAATTTCAGACAAGTGGCTGTCCAGTCTCTTCTTAAAAGCCTCCAGTGATGGAGGACCCACAACGTCTGAAGGCAACTTCTGTTCCATCGGTTAATTGTCCTCACTGTTAGGAAGTTTCTCCTTAATTCCAGGTTTGCTTCTCTCCTTGATTAGTTTCCATCCATTGTTCCTTGCCTTGCCTTTGGGTGCTTTGGAAAATAAGTTGGCCTCCACTTCTCTGTGGCAGCCCCTCAAATACTGGAAGGGTTTGGTTAGGAGCCTCTAAAGGCAGAGACCTCTCTACCAGTCTTGAAGTCTGTATTTTATTCAGTCCCATGTCGGCAATCTGAACTTGGCATGAAGCCTCCAGAAAAGTTACATTTTTCAATCTCCTCCTGATGGCACCAGATGGGATGGGATACATTCTCTGCCTTCACTGAGTGATATACATGTTTTTCTTTTAAGATTCAACCCACCTCCCCAAAGTAAGAACTTGGATGAAACAAATTATTGTTAAACACAAAGGACATTGAAGAACTGAAGAAACATCTCACGGCTTTAATCCTCTGCTTTTTCAATTAACAGATGGACGCGTCATCCATAAACAGTATGAAAAAAAAGTAATTTCTTTAAGACACACCTGGGAAATGGATGTGTAATCGAGGTTTGTACATTAAAAGAAATAATACAATTTAATTACTACTTCTATTTAAGGCCAACAAGAAGAGGGACTGAAGAAAATGAATTATTTGAAATCTCTTCTCTTTTGAAGAGGATGCTTATTGTTTTGGAGACCAAAGATAGACCAAGCACTTCAGCAGACAGCCCAGGACAAATACACCCGAGCTTCTTTAGACATTCTACTGCCCTCACTTGAAAGTTAGCAAAGAGAGAGACAGAAATCAGAATAAGATAAATACAGGTTGTCCTCGACTTACAACAGTTCATTTAATGACTTCAAAGTTGCAACGTCAATGAAAAAATGACTTATGCTCATTTTTCACACAACCCCTGCAGCATCCCCACAATCACGAGATCAAAATCCAGACAGTTGGCAACTGACTCATATTTATGACGGTCGCAGTGTCCTGGGGTCATGTGATCGCCCTTTAGGACTACGGAGATTCTCAGTCATCCAGGTCAACGGTTGTCCCTAAGGTGCTTTTTTCAACAGACAACTGGACTTTCTGGTTTTTCTTTGAAGACGTTTCACTTCTCATCCAAGAAGCTTCTTAGGTTCTTTAGGACCTTCTGACAAGCAAAGTCAACGGGGAAACCAAATTCGCTCAATAACCGTGTAACTAACTTTACAACTGCCACAATTCACTTAACAATGATGGCAAGATAGGTGGTAAAATGGGGCAAAGCACAACTGTCTCACTTAGCAACATAAATGTTGGGCTCAGTTGTGATCATAAGTCGAGGACAAACCTGTATAGAAGGGGAAAAGTAAGAATCCCTGAGATGACCATAAATTCAGATTCTCCATTTTCTTGCTTGCACAAGAAGAGCGTGGGAAAGATCCCCCCTTTGGGGAGAAAGTCAATGGTAGGAAAAATCCTGCGTGGATTTCATCACTCCTGTGCAGGTGGTGGCTGCACCTGATGCCCTCACCTGTCTTTGTCCATAGTGACTCTCAAGACCAGGGGTGTCCAAACTTGGGAACTTTAAGACTTGTGGACTTCAACTCCCATGGCTGGCTGGGGAATTCTGGGAGTTGAAGTCCACAAGTCTTAAAGTTCCCAGGTTTGGACACCCCTGCTCAAGACCGACTTTGTTAGTTTGCCCAAAGGCCATTTACGACAAAACTTTATTCAGACTGGGACCAAGCATCATGTGGCTTTAAGGGCTTTAATAAATAAATCCCAGTTATCTGTGTCCGCACAACACAACTATGGTGTGGGAACCACACTGCTCTCCAAAGTCAGATAATATTCAAGCCAAACCAAGAAACCACATAATGGCTTGTTGTTATGCGGAGCCCATAACTTTCTTTTCCCTTAAACGTTGGCCTGTGTGCCAGAGGAGGAAGAGAATGGGGGGTCTCTCCGGCAGAGAAGAAGAATCGAGCAAGATCTCCCACACAATTGAAAAACCTATTGCCCATCAATTAAGCACCAAGGTAGACCTGTCCCCTTGAGGCTCCAGAACCTGAAGGGTTCACTAGATTATCCACGGGCCTCAGGCTCAGTGGTTCCCGATTTAAGTCCCACAACCTCTGCTAGAGGGGCATCGAAGATTACTGTCCCAGTAAGCCCTCTTCAATCAGCCACCCACATGGAATAGAGGCTACATGGGATACCTTTTCAACCTGTCAATTTCTGAAGGCAAGCAAGAACAATCTGTCCTTGGTTTCATGTCATCCTAGAGCACATTATTTCTATAGCACTTTCCAGCATGATGATGCGTTTCAGAGATGGAAGCAATTTCCTTAGACCATTTAGTTAGGGAGTTAAGGAAAAGGTCAGGTTAGTAAGTTTCATGCTATAGCAAAGAACCTTCCCGGGACCTTTATGGATAAAGGACTTTGAACTACCTTGACTTCATTTTGAGGGTCCCATGTTTTTATACACACACACACATACGGTGGCAGAAGAGCTGGGCATTTTATTATTCCTTTCTATTTATTTATTTTAGAGGCTGCTGTAATTGTCATATTGCATGTACAGAAATTCTGTTTGTGTGCCTTATTTATTACACCCCTTTTCAGCTGTCTGTCCATCCATCCCCTCCCTTTTCTCTCAACATTCACCCATGGGTCGGGGTCTTCTCTGATTTTATCCTCCAAAAATAGGATGTCCATCAAGGTCCACCAGGATGTGTCAGCTGCTCTTGATTTTGGGGGTGGTGGTGTTGGGGAATCCGAGTCCAAGATCTTAATCGTAAATTTCTATGCCAGTCTGTTATTTTCACGGATGTGTTATGTATCAAACAGGTCTTCCTTACTTGGCAATTGGAGAAATAGTAGAGAAACTAATCAAGAAGACAAAACTGAAGAGCCCACTCCAAGTGTAATTTAAACCAAAGCATCTTCATAAATTTACTTACGGCCATATATGCATTCGTCCCGACGTATGTCTTTGCTATGGAATTCACCAGCTGTCAGACAAAACAACTTGTTAGGACCATATAAAGCACAAGTAAAGCAGGTAATTATTCTTCATTTAATACTAATCATCTTATATATAAATCAAGAAAAAAATATGTAAAGTGGGGAGGGCACAAATTTATCAGCAAAGGCATTAAAATCCACTCCCCTGGCTTTCTTCGAGTTCTCTTGTAAAATATCTGTAATATTTCAATTTACGGGAGAGAACAAAGGCAACTCTGAAATCTGAAGGAGGGGCTTGGGGCATTTAGTCTCCTACCAAGCAGCTGGATCCGTCGATTGGAAAGGGGGTTTATGAAATCCAGCACATTCAAATGGTTCTCCTCCTCCTCCTTCTACTGTCAGCTGGGCCCAAGATGTGAATAAAGCCACCTTGATTATCAGGCTGGAATGAACACTAAATATGCTGAGGGACAACAGATTCTGACAACCTATAATGCCGCCTGACCTCCTCTTTGGTCCTCGTGTTTGGCTGGGAGGAGAGGTGGCTGCAATTCAATTCAACATCGGGGAGAGCGTGAGGGTCAGTTTCACGCAAGATTCTCAGGGGAAGCCCCAAATGGAAATTAATTAAAATTTGTGCTGCACATTGTTAAAGCCCACCACCATTGTTGATCCCAATATTAATTTTTACTATGGGCCAGTCGGTCTCCCCAGACGCCCCTCTCGTTCTGCCCTTCCTTTTGTTTGATCCAAGCGCTCTCGGAGCCAAGCTGCATATCAATGAAGTTGGCCATTTGTAAGTAGTAATTACAATATCAGCAGTTTTTACTGTCACAAAACAATGGACAATCATATTCTGATGAAGAAAAGTCACCGGGAGATTAAAAAGGAGGGATTGTTCTGTTCCCAGCAGAGGAAGCTCTGGGCGGGGAGTCCGTTTGCCTCCTCACCAGTTTGGAAAGCAGAATTAGGAGGACGGGACAACCAAGGGACGTACCTGGGTGCTCACTCCAAAGTCACATAACTTGACCTGGCCTCTTGTGTTCACCAACATATTCGAGGGCTTCACGTCTGGGTTGGAGAGAGCAACAACAAAGGCAGGATAAATCCAGAGAGCATTGATTTAATAGCAAATACAGCTGATGGCCGGCTAAAAGAAATATGAGCCTGTGCAAAAATGTAATTTGAGGAAAGCATCTTACAGTTGACCCTCCATAGCTCCCAGAAAGATAAAGAGAGAGAAGCACATTCAGACTTGCAAGGTTCCCTTACTCTAAAGTTATCCTAAAAATAATATTAGCTTGTGTGGCTTTCCTGTTTGGCTACTATGGAGGACTGGCATAAGATCAAAAGGAGGGGTGGAGGCCAAGAGGGGTCCTTTAAGAGGCTGAGGGTAGGTAGGGCTCTGCAGGCCAGAAGGACATCAACTCACCTAGAATAAGAATCTCCTAAAGAAACCCAGAATGGGACAATGATGAAGTATGTCTAAAAGATTTAAGCCAGGGGTGTCCAAACTTGGGAACTTTAAGACTTGTGGACTTCAACTCCCAGAATTCCCCAGCCAGCATGGCTGGCTGGGGAATTCTGGGAGTTGAAGTCCACAAGTCTTACCCAAGTTTGGACACCCCTGATTTAAGCAATAGGAAGCAGGGAATGTTGCCGGTTTCATCCCCTAGAGAGATACACCTGGTAGGACCCAGAAGAAGGTCCTTCTTCATAATGGCCTCCTCTGTCTGGAACATCAAACCCCCAGAAATTAAAATCCCCCCCCCCCTCTAATACTTGTCATGCCTGCAAGCCATCTCTTCTTTTGGACTTCGGGCCTGCCACACTTTCTACTGTGGGAAAATGGGAGGGGGTGATTATACGGAGTTGGATGATATGTAGCCATAACAACATTCTTCTTAGAAAGTCAAGGTCATCTTTGTCTCTGCACCTGGCCGGAACTGGATGGGTAGAATCTGTGTTCGTGGCAGGGGAAGATTGGACCATGTGATGAACTTGTGCGTGTTGAGGCAGGATCTTGAACTTTCACCTGGGTGGGAAAACCTGGAAGCTTTCAGATTCGGGTTTTCCCAGATGTGCCAACATGACATCTCTAATAAATCTGAACTTTGAGGAAACACAACCCTCGGAGTTTTATTTCGTTGGGGGTGTTTTTGGGAACCCTGACAATACTCTTACAGTAGGTGCTGAAGACCTGGTTCAGCAGAGGCCCTGGGGAACCCAGAGCAGGATGGAGCCCGTTAAATGGCTTGTGTAAGGTGCTGTCACCATGACGAGGGGTGAATTTAGTATAATAATTCATTATATGACTCTTCTTTTATTAGCTTTATTGTTTTTATATGGGGTTTTATACTCTGTAAGCCGCCTTGAATCGCCATGTGCGAATAGGTGGCAATATAAATTCCTTAAATTAAATAAATAAACAATTATGGAGGCACCTCGAAAGGCAGTCTTCTAATTACCAGAGAAAAATGCAGAACTTTTGTGAATAGATCTGGAGATGATGATGTGGTCCAGCCAAAGCTGCAAAGATGCCCGGTCAATGATGGTGTCTGAAGGAAGGGAGAGTCCTTGCTTTCCAAGGAGACTCCCAGTTGGAATGAGGAATCTGAGAAACAAGAACCTTTGGGGAGCTTGAAACGGCCAAAGTGGAAATGCAATGTTCCAAGTTGGGTATCTTGGGAATAAATGGAACGGAATGGGCCATTTCAACTCAGGTGACTACAAGATAGACTCTTCAGGGCATGCATCCATAGAAAGGAACAAAGTGGCAAGGACAATGAAAAAGGGCTTCAGCAAACTTGTGTTCATCTATAAACCAATAAACAACGAGAACATATTTCCCAGAATTAGCGGTTATCAAGTGAACATCAATGTTATACAAATTTATGCCATTACAAAATGAAGGAAGGCCCTGAGCAATTCCATGGGAGGTGTTAGATGCAACCTCAGAAAGGGAGGTAATTCTACTAATGGGTAATCGGAATGCATCAACTGGAGAACTGAAGAAAGCTATAATTACAGGGAGAGATCAATTTAGTAAATACAATTACATGGAAAGTGGGTTAATAATTTTGAAAAAAAGAATTCTTTATTGCTGCAAACACCTGCTTCAAATACTATAAACAGAGATGCCGTAGCTGGATATGACCAGAAGGATGATGTCAGAATGGAATAGATGACAGAACAGGACACGGAAGGGCAATCCAGCCAGCTGAAATTTCATCAAGTGAGATTGTGGAACAGAACTTGAATTTTTGGTGTGAAATACAGGTAGTTCTCGACTTATGACCACAATGGAGCCCACATTTTCTGTTGCCAAGTGAGACATTTGTTAAGTGAGTTTTGCCCCATTTTAGGACCTTTCTTGCCACAGTTGTTAATCACTGTAGTTAAGTTAGTAACAACGGCTGCTAAGTGAATCTGGCTTCCCCATTGACTTTACCGATCAGAAGGTCACAAAAGATGATCACATTCACCTGGGATACTGCAATCGTCATAAATGTGAGTCAGTTGACAAACGGCTGAATCTTGCTCATACGACCATGCAAAACGGTTGTAAGTGTCATAAGTCACCGTTTTCATTGCCACTGTAACTTTGAACGGTCACTAAGTTGTAAGTCGAGGACTACCTATATAGCAATTAACTTGAAAAATTTAAGAGACTAAATATGTCACTGAAATATGATTTGAATGGGATCGATGAAAGGGATCGATCAATCTGCCTTTCTGCTCACAAAGAGGAGCCAGGAAATCAAGTCATAGAAAATGGGAGGCTGAGGGGAAAAATTCCCCAACATTCGAAAGAGGAGGAGACTCAACAAACTTTCAGAATAATCCAGGAAAAGGCAAAGGATGAAAAGGGGGGGAACAAGAAATATATATGATCACTTAACTCAGCTTTGTAAAAGGAAAGAGAAGAGCAGGAAAGATGTCACAATCCAAGTTTCTTAAAGGCCAAACAAAAATTAATCGACACAATGTGAATATTAAGGATCCCACTTTGAGTTCCTGGGGGAAACATGGAACATAAACCTAACACTGAGCTATTTTTACCAGACGATGAAATAAATGTAGCATTGGTGCTTTTTCCTTGCCGTTATGTGAACTGTCAACAAGATTCAAGCCATCTATTACAAAAACATACAGACTGCTTTATTTAGAAAACACAATGTAGTCTCTTCAAAATCATCTTTTAAAAAACAGACTCTCTTCATCATCTTGTATGTGTAAGGAGGAGCATGCAAAATATTTCATCCTCAATTGTTTCAAGGGTGAAACTCTGCAACCACCCTGCCTTAAGCAGCCTGGAAGTGTTTTGAGCTAAAAAGCCGTGGCATTTCCTGGACCTTTTGCATTTGAAACAATTCAGAATGAAATGTATTGCACACCCCACCAGCACAGCACAAATTCCAGAGTTGGAGAAACCTGTACAATACCATCCCCAGTGAGAAATGCAAATGAGCTCATTAGAACTAGCAACACAAGGTTTCTTTTCCTTTCCCCAGGGCTGTGATGGCCAACCTATGCCATATTTGCCGGCATGGCAGCCCTCGGCTGATTTTCGGCTTTCCGGAGGACCAGGGAAAGTCGTTTTCACTGTTCCCAAACTTCCAGTTGGGCCGTTTTTCACCCTCTTCAGGCTCCGGGGGCTTTCTTGAAGCCTGGGGAGGGCGAAAAACGGCCCAATGAGCAAACCGGAAGTTTGGGAATGAACTTCTGGGAAAACATCTGGGAATGTTGGGGAAGGGGGGTTGCGCACACATGCGCAGATGGGTGGGCAAGTGTGAACGCACAATAGCGTGCAGGCACACAATTTTGGCACACCATTAGAAAAAGGTTAGCCATCACTGCCCCAGGGTGTCAAGACTGCTGCCCTGGACCTTGCTTTTTCTAGAGAGATGGCTAAAATGCAAGGCACATATAATCCCTTCCACAGGTTAGGTGGTTCTCCCTCTTCTTGGCAAAATATTCTACCTTGAATGTTTTTCACTTCCATGGTGGAAAAATCTACATGTTTTAGCAGCAGCTGACGGAAGAAGTATGGATTCCCTATGAAAAGGCAACCCTTAGCAAAGAAAAAAAGATCTGTTCTCTCATACACTAGATCAGGGCTCCCCAACCCCCAGTCCATGGACCGGCACCAGGCCTCGGCATGCCAGTAACTGGGCTGTGCAAACAAGCAAAGCCCCATTCATGGGATGCTGGCAGTACACAAAACCACACCCCCTCCGGTCCACAGTAAAATCTCTCTCCATGGAACCAGTGCCCAACAGGTTGGGAGCCACTTCACTAGACCACTTGAGAGTTGCTTTCTATGCCTGGTCAAATGGTTTGGGCAGTGGGCAGCAGGGACCGGTATGGCACTGTATGGCACTGAATGCTGGGCAGCAACAACAGGGGCCAAAAGCTCTCTCCATGCCATGGAAATGTGAAGGCTCCGTTGGATATCGGGCATCTCCCTTCTTGACCACATCAGCACCAACAGCATTTTGGTGTGGCACCAATTATAGAGAAGATGAGAGAAGGCCAACTTTAAGAAGATGTTGGATAGCTATTTGTCTGAAACGGTATAGGGTTTCCTGCCTAGGCAGGAGGTTGGACTAGAAGACCTCCAAGGTCCCTTCCAACTCTGCTATTGTATTATTGTATTGACTCCACCGGTATGGACATGTCCAGCGAGAGGCACTTTCCACTGTGGCCAAGACTGCCTACCAACTAGAAGTCAATGGCTGGCGACCTCACAGGCTTCCAGAACAGAGATGGCAAGACAGCATCAACAAAGATAAGCAAGCCTTGGGGCTGCGCCCTGCAGATGCAACTGGCCATGCAAAGTGGCGTTCAATGATCTGAAAAGCGGACCCTACACTTGCAGGAATACTCTAGGAAGAAGGAAGGAGGAGGAGGAAGAGGAGAAGAAGAAGAAGAAGAAGAAAGCAACTGGGGACTGACAAAAGATCAATTCTCCTCCCCCCCCTCAAGAAGTCTGGCAAGATAAGGAAACAAAGAGAAGAAGGTCTGTACTATAAAAGCTCCAGGAAGATGCCGGGTGACAAAAGCAAGTTCATCTATTATTATTTAATTGGCTAATATTGAATATTCCAAGTACAAGTGAAACCTCATAAAGGTTCTATCTGGAAACCTTATTTTGTTCTGGCTCTCAACCCAGTCTGTCCGGAAACAGATCTTCATAGACCAGGGGTGTCCAAACTTGGGAACTTTAAGACTTGTGGACTTCAACTCCCAGAATTCCCCAGCCAGCCATGCTGGCTGGGGAATTCTGGGAGTTGAAGTCCACAAGTCTTAAAGTTCCCAAGTTTGGACACCCCTGTCATAGACCTTCACTGAGGCAAAGAAAAAAGGCAAAGGAGATAAAAGATGGATTTTACTCCACTAATAATTCCTGACTCTAAAGGGACAGAGCTCATCTCCATTTCAAGGCTGCTGAGCCAGCGCTGTCCAAAGACCTTTCTGTGGTCAAGGGGCCAGCATGACGTCACAGAGTGCTGTTAAAGAGTCAGAGAATGTGTTGCCTTAAATTCCACCACAAGCTGGTTGGTTTTAAGATTTCAAAATTCCTTTCCTGAAATTAAATCTGAGTCGTGACATTCAGTTGAAACATGAAAGAACAAGCATGCAACTCACCTCTATGCAAAATTTTTAAGCTCCATAAATATGTAAGGCCTTTAACAACCTACAAATCAGGGGAGGAAAGAAATGGGTTAATATATTTAATACAAAGATAACATGGAGATGCATATTTTCATTTTCAAGAGCTAGGACTGAAATGCAAAAATTGCACAAGAAAGTAAATAAAACTGCGACCGTCTCATTTCCACTGAGTTGGTTGGTTCAGGACTCAGCAGAGAGTAAATCTGCTTTTCCCTTTGAGGATCCTCTCCATTCTTACCTCGTTGACGTAGCTAAGTCTTTCTAGGGATGTTGGCCACACTGGAAAGTCAAAAGGTTTGGAAGAAGGCAAGAGAAAACTTCTTCCCTGGAATTTTTCCCCCTAGTATTTTTTCTTGCCTTCTTCCAAACCTTTTGACTTGTCCATGAAGTTCAACAGGAGTTGAGCTTTAGTCAAAGAAGCATTTCTCTTTTTTCCTCTTGGAGTCTAGAAACCACCATTTCTCTCTTGCAATAAACTAAGGTATGAGAATAAATCTTCACTTATTTTTTAAAAAATGGCCACCACCTATAGACTTTATGATGGAAAGCAACCAGTCTTATGTTTTCAGAACAAGTTTGCAAATATTTTATTATGAGAGAGAGAGACAGACAGACAGAAACAGAGACAGACAGACAGAAACAGAGACAGACAGACAGAGGGGGGAAATAGTGATATACATAACGAAGAGGTAATTAAGTGCCTTTGCTTTTTACTGCATAATAGTGTAGCAACATGTCAGCTCACCTACATCATGGAAGTAGCATTTTCTTTTTATTACAAAGAGTGACACAATTTGCATGGATTTGCAATGATGGATTTTTAACATTAAATGTAAGAATGCGGTCAAGGTAGAGAACAGAACTCCCACATGTAGAAGTGCAGAGACTCCTTTAGAGGTTGGGTGTATCTGTTGAATGAATGGCTATAAAAGTGTCCTGTTACCTAAATAATAGAGTGATTTTCATTTCTGTGTTTAAGACTGCTTGATAAGAACAGGTCCAAAGATCTCCCACAGCCTCTCAGGCATCGATCAGACATCTCACTATTCATTTACACGAAACAAAAGGACATTTTCCAATCTGGGGCACATACACACAAAGTATTAAGCGTTCAGGTGTTAAAAGAGATGCCAGCAGAGAACAGCTCTTCACCAGGTACTCTAGAAGCTATTGGAGGAACTCGGTATATGGTAGGTTAGATAACAATGACTTGACAGAGCCTTGACACAAGCAGTTGTTGTACCTGCGATCAATCACTCATTTTCTTGACAGTTTAAGGACACATCCAAGGGGGGAGGGGGAGAAAGAACCTACAATCAATATTAGCACTTCAAATACAGTGCAAGGTGTCTCTACATCAAGAATGGAAAGAAAAAAGATGGGTAAAATGGCAAGCAAAACCCAAACCCACGTTAACTTAGGCAAGATACTGATGGGAGATGCTTGGAGCTGGCCCTTCTCTGCTGTCTTTCTTTGCTGTAGCAAATACACAAGGAAATAAATCTAAGAGAAGGCATATCAAGACACATATTTTTGTGGTAGGGTGACTGCAATAGGGTAGGGTAGGATAGGGTAGGACAGGACAGGTTTATTGGCTAAGTATGATTAGACACACAAGGATTCCCCCCCCCCCCCCCGGAGAATAAGCTCTCAGTGTACATGTAAAACAACAAAGTAATAATAATCCCAATAATGATACCAATAAGAGAAGGTAGCAGATCAGATGGGAAGGGTAATAGTATTACAGCCCTACTACATCGGTAAATATCCTTAGACATAATACAGCATTGTGGGAATTAGCTGTTCAGCAGAGTGATGGCATGAGGAGAGAAGAGAAAAAACCTGTCCTTGTGTCTGGTTGTTTTGACATGCAATGCCCTATAGCGGCGTCCAAAACGAAGGAGCTGGAACAGTTTATGTCCAGGATGCGAGGGGTCTGTATATATTTTCTCAGCCCTCTTTCTAACCCACACGGTATACAGGCCCTCAGTGGAAGGCAGGCAGGTTGCAATTGTTTTTTCTGCAGTCCTATCTGTTGGAGTCTGTATCTGCTCTGTTTGATAGCTGTATCAAAGTAGACACTTATAGAAGCAGTACAGATGGCAGACTCTAAAGCAGGGGTGTCCAAACTTGGGAACTTTAAGACTTGTGGACTTTAACTCCCGGACAGACACTGGTCCTGCGTCCGCTTGCGCACATCGAATGATCAGGAGGCCATCACCCCGTGGGTGCATCATCAAGCCATTCTTGTGGCTGGGAAGTTTTTTGGGCTATAGTTCAGCTGAAATTTGTTTCCCTGTAACTCAGGGGTGTCCAAAGTTGGGAACTTTAAGACTTGTGGACTTCAACTCCCAGAATTCCCCAGCCAGCTATGCTGGCTGGGGAATTCTGGGAGTTGAAGTCCACAAGTCTTAAAGTTCCCAAGTTTGGACACCCCTGCTCTAAAGCAAGTACAAATGAAAGAGTCAAAAGCAACTGGAAAGGTTCTAATGCTAAAATAAACCTCAAGTAAATGTAGTTTAGAATTCCTGGATTCTCTTAGCATTCCCTTCTCGGGTCTGTTTGCCAAAATCCCTCTCACCGATATGCTGTTCACTGATGGGGGTGGGAGGGAGGAGAGGATTAAATTGTCCCACTCAGCCTCTGTCACCCCAGCAACTGGATGGGGCTTCTCTCTTAGAATTAGAGAGTCCTGGCCATTTCAAAATATAAGTCTTGATAGGCCCTTATTCTGAGTTCATGCCTTAAGATTTGGATGCGTGAGAGCCTTTCCTTTAAAGTCCGTTTGTCAAACAGCGAGCCAATTCATTGCACACTAGGAATTCTTTGCCTGTAAAACATTTAAAAGACGCCACCTGAAATTCTATCTTGTCAGAGTGCACATGATCCCAAGAAGTAGGAAGTCTTTTTAGTCAAATGAAAGTTACAGGCGTAATTATTTAGTAAGTTGCAAATTATCCCAACAGGAAAATGAAACACTTTTCAGCTCGCTGAAACAGGCCACTTGAAAATCCCCAGGCTCTCCCACACCACGAGAAACCACATTGGGCTCAAAAGTAAAGCCACTTGGAACTGTTCCAGAGGGAGCGCATCTGATGAAAAGATGCTCTTTGCGCATGCATCTGAAGTGCAGAGGATGAAGCCGAGCTGTGAATTACAATGAAAGTAGACTAAATAGCTGTCTGCGTTAGATTAAAGGGTTTCAGTTGTCAGCTTGATGTATAATGAGTGTGGAAAACAGGAATTTAATTAAGTAGTGCATTACAGAATAACTCTGATATGCTTTAAACCACTTAAACTATCAAAGCCTGCCTCCGATTTAGCCATTGTGCAGCAATCCCCTTCTCTCAACGGTCAACCGGGTGTCCGTTCTTTTGGCCTTTGTTCAGCTCCCAAAGACGATGGTGCGCTCGCTCCAATTTGGTCAATTGTGCTTAAGAACACCCTGCACCGTGTGCAAAGGCACATGAGGCAGAATCGGAGCATTTTGCCCTCTTTACCCCAGAAATACAAAGAGTCTTGTGGCATCTTGAAGATGGTTATATAGTGTATGCTTCTCTGAATTCAAATACTTTCGTTATATGCTTGTATTCTACCGAAGCTTAATCCATGCTGCAATCGATCGATTTGCTTTCCAAGTATTATAACAGTCTCACATTTCCCCCATTTTTCTTCATTGTTTCCCCCCACCCTCCCACCCGCCAATTGCTTCTACTGCACCTGCACACTTCATTTGGCAACTTCATGATTGTGATTAAGCCATTCCACATTTATTCAATATTTCAAGAACGGATGTGCCCCACCCATGGTACTCACAGCTACAGCTATTCTTCCCAAGACGTGTTCTGGAATTTTTCTGTAGACATCTAAGGAGCCCCCTGCAGGGAGAACAAAATCCGATCAGCTAAAGCTAAACTGCTCTTCTCTAAAAATATCACGTCGATCAGGGGTCGCCAAACTTGGCAACGTTAAGACTCGTGAACCTCAACTCCCAGAATTCCCCAGCCAGCATGGCCTCCAAGATGATTGGGTGCACACTTTGCTGTCCAACCAATTGGTGAGGAATCTGTGGCTGGTTTGCTCAAGAAATTCATCCTGAGGTGAAAGTGCCAAGAAAAGCAATCTTTAAGATTGTCATTACAAAAACCCAACAACCCTTAAACTGCCATTCCAACCCTCAAGAAACATGTAGGACCAAGAAGGAAAATCTGTATTGGTGACTAAAGCTATTAAGATGACGGAACAGATGTTTTGTCAGTTAATACAGAATGCATGGGATTGGGAAATATTAAACCACATATAAACCACCATTTATCATCTACCATATCTAAATTTTCAAAAAATGTTTGTGCAACTCTATTGAAGAAAACAGAACCAAGAAATAACTCTTGCTTGCCTGATGCATTAAGCCTCGTGAATGTTATTCCCAAAATACCCCCTTTAAAAAAAAATCACTATCTGTAGGATTCGCTTCATGACTCTAAGGCAGGGGTGTCCAAACTTGGCAACTTTAAGACTTGTGGACTTCAACTCCCAGAATTCCCCAGCCAGCCATGCTGGCTGGGGAATTCTGGGAGTTGAAGTCCACATGTCTTAAAGTTGCCAAGTTTGGACACCCCTGCTCTAAGGTATAATAAACCAATATTCTTCAACCATTTCCTTTTTTCCAATTCCTTTTATTAAACAATGGTCCTTCACCAATGTTATAGTATTTCACTTACCATCCATAAATTCAGTACAAAGGGAAATCCGGTTTTCTACAAAAAAAGCACCATAAAATCCTATGATGTAGGATGAAGCGCACTGTAAAAAGAAGAAAAAGCAGGTGAAATTATTATTATTTTATAGGAAAAACAGCATGATAAACAGAATTGAAAAGGAAGTGCTGGAAAAGCATTACCTTATAAAGGATTTCTAATTCAGACATAATCTGTTTCTGAAGTTCTAGCGTAATATCTAAAGGAATCACCTGGAAATAAACATAAATATTAAATTATTTATTTTGCTACAGAAAATTGGGCAGCATTGAGCAAGAAACATTATTGTACCATTTCTTTTTTTTTAATGTATAAGCTCCAGTCTGCATTGAGAAAAAACAATCACGTGTTTTCGATGGTACAGCTTTTGTCCTCACTGTTATTGAACGCTGACACAGTTCTTAAGTGAATTTTGCCCCATTTTATGACATTTCTTGCTATAGTTGTTATCACTGCAGTTCTTAAGTTAGTAACGTGGTTGTTAAATGAATCTGGCTTCCCCATCGACTTTGCTTGTTAGAAGGCTGCAAAAGGGGATCCTGTGACCTTGGGACACAGCTACCGTCATAAGTATGGGTCAGTTGCCAAGCTTCTGAATTTTGATCACACTATCATGGGGGATGCTGCAAGTGTGAAAAATGGTCATGAGTCACTTTTTTCATTGCTGTTGTAACTTTGAATGGTCACTGAATGAACTGCTGTAAGTCGAAGACTACTTGTATTACTTAAATGTCTGTATTTGTACCACAAATAATTTACTGGGAACACCTGGAAACTCTGATGATGAGACTAGAAAATGTGAGGATAGATCCCACCTGCTCTGAGGGTTCTCTGTACATGCTCAAGAACCCTTCTCCAATCCTGAGGTAAATGCTTCTCTCCCCCACATGCCATCCCTGCATGGGAAAAACAGGATGCAGGCCTACATTTCTCAGAATCTGGATGGAGATTTCAAGATCAAATACGCTTTGCGGATTCAGCACAGCCAACGCTCCGCTGCAGCTTGACTTCTAATGGAAATTCCTTTCAATCCCTTGCTCACATCCAGCTGATTTCCAAACCTACATTTTTAAAGTATTGATGTCTGTCTAAACAGGGGGAAAAAGTGCACAACCCATTTCTATCAAGAATTTGCTTTAGGGTTATTTATAAAAGTTGCAACTGTAATAGAAACGCTGCCAAGAAAACATTTAACACATTTCTCCAAATCAATAGTCATTTGCCAACAATATTCACTTACATTTTTTTCCCCTGGATGGAAAGCTTAAAACAAAGTAAACTGCTGGAACCGCTGTATCAATTTTACTCCTTCGAGTAAAAGGGAAATTTAACCCTCTCCGGACTCTAAAAGAGGCCATTTCAAAATTTTAATGTTCCTTTTCACTATAGTAAGTTCAGCTTTCCTCCAGACAAGCTTGCCCACTGCAAAACCTTCGGCTGGATATTGATCACAGAAGGCAAATTCAGTATCAGCCACGATAGGAAATGAAGCAAGGAAGCCTGAAAGTTGCTGTAACTTACAGGCATATTGATTTTTAAGAACGCAGCCCCACTTTGTATAAAAGAGAGGGCCACAGCTGCTTCCCCAAATTACAAATTTACATTATATACATCACGTTGTGCTACCCAGGCCGTGTGTAAAAAGTCTCTGTATTAAAAGGCACAGATTAGATTAATAGGTGGAGATTATTAATACTGGGTATTACAGGTACAGATTAGGTGAACAGCAGGAACTGTGAGAGGGATCTTAGTCTTAGTGGATAATCATTTAAATATCAGCCAACAGTGTGTGGCAGCTGACAAAAAAAAGCCAACGAAACCTAGGCTGCCTAAACAGAGGGGTAGACTCAAGATCACACGGAATATTAGCACTGCTTTACAAGGCCTTGGTAAAACCACACTTGGAATACTGCATCCAGTTTTGGTCACCATATTATTAAAAAAAAGGATGTTGGGATTCTGGAAAGAATGCAGAGAGGAGCAAGAAAGATGATTAGGGAGATGGAGATAAAACACATGAAGAACGGTTGCAGGAATTGGGTATGTCTAACCAAGTGAGAACAACAACTAGGGGTGAAAGGATAGCAGCCTTCCAGTATTTGAGGGGCTGCCACAAAGAAGAGGGGAGCAATTTATTTTCCAAAGGTCCAGAAGGCAGGACAAGAAACAATGCGTGGAAACTAATCAAGGAGAGAAGCAACCTAGAACTAAGGAGAAATTTCCTAACAATGAGAACAATTAACCAGTGGAACAGAAGTTGCCTTCAGAAGTTGGGGCTGCTTCATCACTGGAGGCTTCATCACTGGAGGAGATTGGACAACCATTTGTCTGAAATGGTCTAGGGCAGGGGTTCTCAACCACTGTGGGTCGGGACCCCTTTGGGGGGTCGAACGATCCTTTCACAGGGGTCGCCTAAGACCATCAGAAAACACATATTTTCGATGGTCTTAGGAACCGAGACACCAATTTTATGGTTGGGGGTCATCACAACATGAGGAACTGTATTAAAGGGTCACGGCATTGGGAAGGTTGAGAACCACTGGTCTAGAGTGACTCTGGGCCTTCCGCTTGAGCAGGCGGTTGGACTAGAAGACCTCCAAAGTCCCTCTTTTCTGTTAAAGGCAGTGAGGATGCAACTGACGGCATGGATCACACACGGTGCAGGATTAAGGAGCTACTACAGAAGGATTTCTCAACCTTGCATGGCTGCACTCTCCCCTAGCAGGTCAGGGATGTGGCAACCACCTCACCTTTACACCAGTTGCAGCATTCCATGGTCACATGACCACAATGTATGGCTTTTTGGCAGGTTTCCAGGAAAAAAAATGAACATAGGAATGATTCACTTAACGACTATGGCATTCCCTGAACGATGCCGCATAAACTCAAGACTGGTGGGAAAAGGAAGTTTTATAAAATCAGGTCCGATCTCATGAATGTTATGACAGTCATGACTATGATGGAAATTCCAGGCCCCACTGCAGTCGTAAGTCGAGGACTGTCTGTAGGAGGTGGCTGAAAAGAGCAGAGGATTCAAACTGTGGTCTCAGATGATGTGGGTGACGTTGGCCTTTAAAAATGAGGCAAATTCTTCAACGTCTTCTCAAAGTTTGCTAAAAAGGCGCCTGTTTGGGATTACGCGGTTGGGGTATTTGGACTGGCAGGTTCAGAATGCCTGGATGCCCAGCAATGAATCTGAAGATGGTTAAGAAATAGGAAATATAAATAAATACATTTGATTTTGATTACTCTCACTGGAGAAAGAGATCATGGCTCCTATGAATTTGCATTAGGGTTCAAATCCTTATTTCAGTTTATCATTTTCAGGATGTAAAAGTGAATCAGAGACAACAGAAGCAGGGTTAGGAAAAACAGCCCTGCCTGCAACAGGCGTCCTGCCTCCTGATTTAAAATGGCCCGGCCTGATGCCATCCGCTCTGTTAAATAGCCACCAGGCCACAGAAAAGGGGTTTCTCAAGCCGGATTTCACGGAGAAAGGGTTAAACCTCCCCAGAAATACCTGAGCCATTCTCTCTGCTACACCTCCAGGACAAACAAGGATGAGTTGTCAAGTTAAATACAAGCACTCAAGTGACGGAATTATAATTTACTTGGTGCTCAATTTAAATTAGTGAGAGGCTATTAAAATATACAGTATAGCGATGGCAATTCATCACGGGCTGTCATGGATGACTTCATCTATTTGCCGGAGTTGCCTGTGTGCCACTAAAGGGAATGAGAGCAAAATCACAGGTCAAATTAAGCTGCAATTCCATTTTAATTCACTTATTTAATCTGCGGCAATATAATTGTCTTTTACAGTATGTACAACTCAGAGGAAATTTGGGAGTTCGATAGGCAGTATACAAATGATTAATCAAATGGACCATTTAAATGCTAGTTAAGAGCGGAAGAAACTCCCAGGAACTGCAGCCTGGCGCACAGAAGCACAGGTTGGACAGCCGGTGCTTCATTGCTGCAGGGAAGCCTCTGGCATCTAATAAGTCTTGACCACGGTGGTGGGATGGAGGCCTTGGAGAAGATGGCCAGGACCTGGTCCCAGACCCACGTTTGAGGTTTCCTCCACCCTGATTTCTTACACTTTTAACACGATGTAATGGATTTTTTTATTGCCATCTATAAATGGAAACAATTTATTCAGGGGTCAAAGAGCCCCACCTAAGTATATGCAAGAGGGAATATTTGAAAGGATTTAGAGCCACTGACCATCAAATGCAAGTAGCCCTCGACTTATGTTTAACAAAAGTCCTCCTACGTCCTTTCGTTCAGAGTTACGTTGGCACTGAAAAGCGACGTATGACTTGTCCTCAAAGTTACAACCATCGCACTATCCCCACGGTAACATGATTGCAATTTGGGCGCTTGGCAAAGGGCTTGCATTGGTGATGGCTGGAGTGTCCTGAGGTCACGTGATCATAATCCCAGCTGGCTTCCAATAAGCAAAGCCCAATATTGACATTTTGGTTCTCACCACCCCCTGGGGCACAAAAATGGGAGTGATCAGAACCTTACACCGCCAGGCTGAAGGTCTGCCTACCATCAAAGATGGGAAAGACATCGATTCCCTTCTTTGTCTGTTCTGGAGGAGCCCCTGCTGGGTCTTTTTTTGGGGATTTGATGAAGGCCCACTTGGAATAAGGGGCTTCCTTAACATGCTTTTTAGCTCTTTCTCTTTTGCTGGTAGATAGACCTTCAGCCAGGTGGTGTAGGGTTCTGATCACTCCCATTTTGTGCTCCAGTGGGTGGTGAGAATCAAAATGTAAATACTGATCTCTGGGTGAGGGTTTTATGTAAACTTCAGTGTTAAGGCTTCTGTCTTCCTTAGTGTGGACCTCACAGTCCAGGAAGGCCAGACTATTTTCCTTGACACCTTCTCGTGGGAAATTGATCTATCTGTCTACAGAGTTGGTGTGTTTGGTGAGGGCTTGCAATTCCTGTGTTTTGTTCTTGACCCAAGTATCACCCACATACCTACACCAGTGAGTGGGTGGAATTCCTGTGAAGGAATTTAGGGCTTTGGTTTCTACCTCTTCCATGTAGAGACTGGCCACAATGGGGCACACAGGTTAACCCTCGGCACAGTTGTGTTTTTGTCTGTAGAAATCAAAGCAACTGGCTCAAATTTATGACGGTTGGTGTATTCTGGGACCACGTAATCAACTTTGGTGACCTTCTGAGAAGGGGAAGCCAGATTCACTTCACAATCTGGCTTCCCCAACTGTGTTACCAACTTAACAACTGCAGTGATTCATTAAAAATGTGTCAAGAAAGGTAAAAAAATGGGACAAAATTCACTTAACAATTGTCTCGCTTGTCAAAGAAATTTTGGGCTCAATTGTGGTTGTGTATGCAGTAAAAATATTTGGGGATGGTAAAAAATGAATCTTAAGAGGAAGCAATTTTAAGAAGAATTTGTTCTTCTACCAGAGCACCACGATGAAGGAGAAGAATTTGGCAGGGAATTATTTGTAATTCTGAGTCAGAAAGAAGTTGGAGAGACAGGCATCAGTCCTGGAGCAGGCCTAAAAGCCTGAGCTTCCATTCTTAAGTCTTTTAAGAATCTTAATTTTTAAATTCAATCAAGAGGAAAGGGGAGAAACCACAATTTAACAATCTGAGAAAACTTATGGGATATACTGAGATGCTGACTTCAGGTAGTTAAATAATCACACCATCAAATTAAAAACTGCACTGGAGAAAGCCCCCCTGAACACTTGTAGAGAATCTGTAGCGGTGTTTTTTTTTTAATGCTAATATAAAGCCACCATTGTCAGTTCTGCAAGAGATTAAAAGTCTTCCCTGCCGGTATTCCTCTCAGGACCAAGTTGTACAACCAAAAAAAAAAAAAAAGGAGACGAGATTGTCTTGTACTTCCTCACTTATAAATTGTGCCCTTCAGTCTGGATGTGTGTTCACTGCAAAAATTGGCTTCCTATAATAAAGTCCTGGAAAAAGAAGACTGAGGCAGGGGAATCTTTTAAAGCAGATTTGTGAACAAACTTACCTTTACGGCTAGTATTTTCCCACTGGGGACGTGGTTTGCTCTGCATCCAAAAGAGAAGACAGTCAGTTTAAACTAAAGCAAAGAAAAACCACGGTCATATTTTAAGTTTTACGTGATGCTTGTTAAAGTTTCTAGCTAATGGCATCCCTGAGCAATTGAAGTTGTATGCTCGAGTGATATATGCAACCAGCCCAGTTCCAGTGAAGCCGGCAGTTCCTGAGCAACAAACAATCCTGCGTAATGTGTGACTTATCAAGCTGAATGAAGCCTATCAGCCATGTTAGCTGAGTAGCTAACAACTCCTCGACTCTCCCATTCCTGCTGTCTTTGCAGAACAAATGGCCCAGGGTAGACATGACATACTTCAGAACCAGCGGTGAGATTCACTTAGGTTTAACATCAGTTCGCAACTGTGAGCGTGGGTGGGAATAAATTGCCCATCCGCAGTTGGCCGCTACTAGTTCGGGCGAACCGGCCCGAACCAGCTGAATATAAACCTCTGCTCAGCACAGAAAGTGAGGACCAACTTAAAAAATTATCCTTGCTAAGCTAGTTCTGGGCCATCAGAACATGTTGTGTCCGTAAGGCGGACCTCTCTCACCATAAGGAAATGCCCACAGAGCCAACGGGCTGTTTCTGTCTTCTCAGCTGAATCATGGAATCCAATTTGGAAGTGGCCATTGCGGCACTCAAGTCAAACTCCCTGCTTTGCGCGGGGATCCAAATTAAAGCATCCCGGACAGACACTGGTCCTGCGTCCGTTTGCGCACATCGAATGATCAGGAGGCCATCACCCCGTGGGTGCATTATCAAGCCATTCTTGTGGCTGGAAAGTTTTTTGGGCTATAGTTCAGCTGAAATTTGTTTCCCTGTAACTCAGGGGTGTCCAAACTTGAGAACTTTAAGACTTGTGGACTTCAACTCCCAGAATTCCCCAGCCAGCTGGGAGTTGAAGTCCACAAGTCTTAAAGTTCCCAAGTTTGGACACCCCTGCTGTAACTTAAAATAACTTTCACGTCCTTCACTCTGCAACAAGAGAGCACAAGTCTTGAGTTCTCTTTGTGAAGGATCCTTTCAGGCATTGGAAGAGGGCTCCCCACGCCTGTTCCTCCTGAAGGCTAAGCATACCAGCTTCCTAAGACTCAACTTCTGGTCCTCTCGTGATCCCTGTTCCTCTTCCAAGGCCTCAGACTAGATCTTAAAATGTGGTTAGTGCCCAGAAGTGCGTACAGTACTCAACATGAGACCCAGAAAAAAGTAGAATGAAATGGAATGATGACTTCACACAGTGTAGAAGCCACACATCTTGGAATGGTATTTGATCATTTTTGCAGTTCGTTTGTCCTACTGACTCCATTCAGTTTTGTAGTCAGCTACCATCCAAAGCTTCTATTGGAAAACTATGTATTCTTCATTCCAGATATAGGGAAGCCATGCATCTGACTCTTGCCCTTTAATGAATTTTAAATAGTCTCCTCCTCTAAAAAATACATTGCAGAGAAACAAAAATTACTGGTCGTCACAAATGGAATTTTAGTGTCAAAAATTAGCAATCTGTTAAGTAAATCCTAAAAAACACGGTAAGAAAAATAATTTCAGAGCAAGAATGAACTTTCCTCCAGGGATTACTGAGAGGCTGATGGTGGAGAGAGCAGAGTCATTACATCAGAGGAAGTAAAATGAAGCCTAAACTATGATCAGTGGCAAAACATTTTGACTTTCAGATCAGCAGAACGCTAACAAAGCAGGCTGCTGAGAGAGCTCCGTGCTTAACGTCTGTTAGCTTAATCTGTCCTGCACCGGGCAGTTTGGCAACTTAATTAGCTTGTCAAGAAATCCGATCTTTTCGTCCCCTCCCTCCTCTCTGAAGGGGAGGGGTGGCCTCTTGTTTTCAAGTGAATTAAAAGGAAAGACTTGATGATTTAATTATGATGCACGCCAAGTCATCCGTGGAAGTTTGGGTTAAATTTCCAGCCAAGAGCAGTACCTGGTTTGGTTTACAGAGCATTGACACTAGCAATTTAACATTTAATTATCATTGTGGAAGGGATCACAAAGCGGATACTGTGCCCGAGGGGCGCAGAGCACCCCTGGATTCTGCAAGCAACACAACTCGCTGGAAGAAGAAAGTAAATGGGCTTATTCCAAGCCGCCACGACATTTACCGCTGTCTTGACCTTCTCCAGCGCATTATCCGTAAAGTGATTAATGGAGTCTGAATGGGAACTTTGGTTACTCGGAAAGAAAACTGGACACCTTAGCAAGGCTTTAATTAACAGCAAACTCTTCCAGGTCGGCTGCAGCTCCTGCAGTAATTACCTGTCCCAGTAAACCTGCTGGAAAACACATTCAGTCCTAACTGAAGGACCAGAAGTTGACGTTGGGCGTTTAAATTATGAACTTGCTCTCGTGGTTCAACTACCCACCCCAAACTAGAGTTACCCAGAAGATTGCTCTGGTGCAACAATCCCACGCCACTGGCTTCCTTGCATTGGCTTCCAGATCAGAATACTGAATAATAGACTTGGAAGGGACCTTGGAGGTCTACTAGTCCAACCTGTCAGTCCTGGAAGCCATCTTTTAATTGAGCCTTCAGGCCTGCCACATTTTCCACTGTGGGAAAACGGGAGGGGGGATTATATGGAGAATGGGTGATATATAGTTTAAATCACATTCCTTTCTCAGAGAGTCAAGGACATCTTGCCCTGCAGCTACGATGATGTAACTGGGAGGTATCTCCAGTTATGGATGGTGCCCGATTGGGCCATAGGATGGACATGGGGGTGCTGGGCAGGGACTTGGACTTTCGTTTGGGTGGGGAAAACCTGGAAGCTTTCAGATTCGGGTTTTCCCAGATGAGCCAATATAACATCTCTAATAAAATGGAACTTTGAGGAACTTCAAGCCTCGGAGTCTTCTTTCGTTGGGGCTGTTGCTTGTATCCCTGACACAACTCTTTGCTTCAGCAGGAGACTCTATACCACGGGTGTCAAACTCCTGGCGTCCCATTGCCATCACGTGACATTTTCCCCTTCACAGAGCTAGGGTGGGCGTGGCCTGCACATGACACATTCGGCCCGTGGGCCGCCCGCTTGACACCACTGCCCTATGCCTTTCTGGACAAATGACTGTCCTCTCTCTTCCTAAAGCCCTCCAGTGAAGGAGATGGCCGATGATGCAGTTATGGAGACCTACAGATACAAGGGGGTGGGCGGGCTGCTTCCCCTAGCAAAGCAAGCAGGGAGAAGAGATTCAGAGCCTCGTGGACTGTAGCAAGCAATGGAGCTGCATGGCTGATACACTTTTGGATGGTTTCCATGCTTGCAGTATTAATACAGCCCCTCCTTGAGGGAGACGGGCCATCAGAAACAATATAGTTAATAATGTAATATAATATAATATAATATAACATAGTAATGTAATATAATAATGTAATGTAATGTAACGTAACGTAACGTAACACAACACAACACAACACAATACATCCTTGGTGAACCTGCTGCAAGCCAACCACCAAGCTCAGACAGCACCAAGGGCTCCACAATTTGAGCTACAGATATTTTCTGTATACCCTGAGTTGCAGGTATTTTCTTCTACTGGAATATTAATAAGATGAAAATATAATTTGTGACAACTACGGACTGATTACTCCAAGTATATAAAAGCCAGGAAAGGTGAACAGATCCTTCGAGGGAATGTGGGGTATGAAAGAAATCACTGCCACAAAGAAAGCAGAGCTTCTGTGAAATTAGAAAGGCATCTTCTAGTCCCTGTTCCTGTGAATCTCATTCATTCATTCATTCATTCATTCATACATACATACATACATACAGTACATTCATTCATTCATTCATTGTCAATGGCCACCCATCTTACCTCAAGGCAACTCTTGGCTCTGGAATGAAGGGAAAAGGGGAGAGTTCCTGTTTCCACAAAGCATTTGGTGGGTGGGGCACGCAGCCGTAGCAGTACAGCTCAGGTAGATTTTTAAAATCCCTTTCTTAGTATGAACCAAGCGTAAGAAAGGCCATTTCCCCCATCAGGAAAACCACGGCACAGAATTCTCTTGCCAAAGGCTACCCATCGGGGTCTGTTCTGCTGAGCCTTTTCTGCAAGGAAAAGAACCGCTTTAAGCAGCACTGGCACAATTGTGTCCAATATTTTATTAAGCGTGACTATTGCCCACGTCTACCAAACGCTACTTGGCATCCAGGAAGGTCCCCTGTCTGTTGGGCATCCCTTGGAAGGCTCAGAGGCTTCTCTGCAGGGCCTTCTGAGGAAGCAGTGTGCCCAGAGGTGGCAGGAGAGCTATTTTGGGCATTGAAAGACAGGCGGTGGGATGCAATGCATGCACACTTCGTGCGAGCAAAACCTGCCACGTTTTCCCTCCCCTCCCCTCCCCCCTAAGAGGAAAGGTACAACAGGATAGATCCACAAGCAGGACTGGTGTAATAGACAAACTGATGAAAGCTTTTTACTTCTATGGCTTCGACTGCAAACTGCACTTAAAGGCCAAGAATGTTGGTGGCTTAGGCAGGGATGGCTACCCTTTTTGTCCTTGCGTGCCAAAAGGCTGTGCATGCGCGGGGGCAGCCCACATCCAGAGTGCAATGCGTGCGTGACACAGACCCCTGCCATGCACCTCACCACCCTGCCTGCGTATGTGTGTGACCTCCTGCGCTCCCCCCGCCCCCTCTGCGTGCACCCGACCCCCTCTGCCCCGTTTTGGGCCTAGCAGGCTTCCCTGAAGCCTCCTGGGACCAAAAATGGGGGGGGGCACCGCCACCCCCACCCCAACGCACAACCCCCTGTGCTACTGCGCATGGCAGAGACCTGAAAATCAGCGCATGCAGTGGAGCTGAGCTGGGCGATGGCTTGCATGACCACAGAGAGGGCTGTGGCACGCGGGGCATAGGTTCGCCATCACGGGCTTAGAATAAGCTGAGTCCCTCGAAGATGGGCGGACTTCAGTGCTGGCTGGGGAACTCTGGGAGTTGTAGTCCACACAGCTTCAAGGAGCTGAGCTTGAGAAACACTGGTTTAGAAAAACCATCAGCCTGGAATTGCAGGAGGTCCTCGACTTACAACTGTTCTTTCAGTGACTAGCAATGGCACTAAAAAAGTGACTTATGGTCATTTTTCACACTTATGACCACATCCCCAAGGCCACGTGGCCAAAATTCAGGCGCTTGGTAACCGACTCACATTTATGATGGTTGCGGTGTCCTGGTGTGTTTGTGTGTGTGTGTGTGTCTGTGTGTTTGTGTGTGTGTCAAGTGCTCCCCTTTTGCAACCTTCTGAGAAGCAAAGTCAATAGGGAAACCGGATTCATTTAACGACCGTGTTACTGATTTAACAACTGTGTGATTCACTTAACAACTGTAGGAAGAGAGGTTGTAAAACGGGGCAAAACTCACTTAACAAATGTCTCGCTTAGCAACGGAGGTTTTGGGCTCAACTGTGATCGTAAGTCGAGGCCTAGCTGCGCTCCCAGCACTGAGGTAAAGGTTGGGTGCTTCTTTAACCAGATTGTTGAAAGCAGGCCTGAGGGAGGGGTGAGCCAAAGGAGGCCCCTCTCCCGATTAAAGCTCTTCTTCTTCTTCAATGAAGGGCCAGGGAGCATCGGGGGATCTCAAGCCCCAACGTTCGGAAGACAAAGAAGGAACGGGAAATGGGGAGCTGTGGAGGCCTCTAGCAAGCGAACACCTTCCCGATCATCTCCGGCGTTTGTTCTGGATGCCACACGCTATGGTGGGCAGCTGTTGCCTTGGCTCCATGAAGCATTCCTCCCCGAAAGCCCTCAGTGCTCAGAAACCCCTCAATCTGACACACATGGAGGCCGGCCCTGCCAACTCCGAGCGGAGCTTTTGGTGAATGGAAAGCCCATCCATCTCGTTCCGGAGATGTTCAGTGTCTCTAAACATTACACATTGTGCAAAGACAGGAGGGTCACCAGCTGTAGATGACCTGCAGCAAACCATACCCAGACTCCGTTCCAGGCCTTCTCTGGGCAGATTGGATTTAGCTCCCCGCTAATGGCCAGAGTTTGAGAGTTTTAAACAGCAATATTTCCATGTTACCGAAACGGCCGTGTGAAAAGGAGGAGAGGTTTCCAGAAAATTAGCACTTTGACAGTTGTTGCCTTCTGTAATAGGCGAGCCCATTAGCTGACTTGCTGGCTGTTAAAAAAGGACATTCAGAAGTGAGCAGCCTCATTGGACCTCTGCTCATTCAAAGCCACAAGCGATGCCAACCTGCCTTCTCTCCAAAAATCCCACCACAGATGCTTGAATGATGACCACAAAATGATTCATTATTAACTTGAAGGCGCCCTCTGGCCACAGGCTGTTTGCCTCTAAAATGGACTTTTCCAAGAATGCAAGAGCAATACCCCCCACCCCACCCCGCAAAGGGCGGCAAAATAAAGAGAGTCCTGATGTAACAGACAGCCCCATACTGGGGAGGGGGGGAGCAGTGGGGAGGAGAGGACCCCAAAAAGAGGAACAGAGGTTCTAGCCTAGAATCTCAATCTGCTTCGTGTGTTCTCGACATGGAGTTTTTAAAGCATAGAGTGGTGATGCAGGGTGATTATTTCTTATCAAAGGAACAGGGTGATATGCCCACAAACTACACACAGTCCTGCTTCTTTGCCAAACTTGACAAGAAGATGTTGCAGAATGTTTCTTGAGATGCCAAGAGGCTAGGTTAGCCACACCACAAGGGTCTTGCGATCTCAATTCGGCGCACATCAAGGGGACTTGCAATTGTCCTTGCTTAATCCACAGAGCTAATCTCCGTGCAGGACAGGAGAAAAAAAGGCCTTAGATCAAATTTTGTGAGGTTGTCTTATGACGTCTCCTTCTGTTCCTTAGCAAAACCCCTCGTTTATTTTTCAATCGAGAACAACTTAACTTTTTGCTGAATCTTCAGGAGGAGGAGTACAGAGTGCAACAAAACAAGTTTAATTTAAGAATCAACCAGTTTCTAATTAAACTGCCATAGGCAGCTGGTTGGATAAGTTTTAATCAGTTTCAGTCACCTATTGATTGGGATGCTGAAGCTTAAAAATTAGAAGTAAAAGTAAAAGATGATTTGGGAATTGCTGCATCTCAGAACAACAGTGCAGCCCTCGGTAAATAACTCCTCTTTTAACCATCAGCTAAATGAACACTTCAATACCGCAGCACAAAGTCTTCTGCAAAATTACTTTAACTAACAAGCAGAAATTTATCAGCTTCAGCCAAAATCAATGCCGAAATCAATTTGAACACTGGTTGTGTCTAAAGGGGCTCATTGGCAATTTACGGAAATTACACCATGTAAATGTCTGTGCTTTAATTGAACAGTTTCATCAACCAGGCCGTGATTGCTGTCCATTTATTTATTTTCTTTCACCGTGGCACTTCTTCAACAGAAGCGATGGGTTTTGTCAAGGCGAGGGGAGACACTTCGTCTTCATTTTATGCACTTCTGTGCGTAACCAGTTTTATGAGCTGGGCCACCAAGGTACAGCTGGGGTCAGTGGAAACAAGGGAATTGTAACCCCTGGTCCGACTTGCTTAACCTGTAACGACGCTCCCTGCAAATTCTGGGGGAGGGTGACTCGTTAGACCAGGGGCCTCCAACCTTGGCACCTTTAAGCCTTGCTGGCTGGGGAATTCTGGGAGTTGAAGTTCCCCAGGCTTCAGGTTGCCAAGGTTGGAGACCCCTGCATTGGACAAACACAAGAGAGCAGGAACAGAGGAAGTACGGAGAGGCTCAAGATGTCCTGGAGGACAAAAAGAAGAAGGTTGGTGGTCTGGAATACAGAAAAAAAAAAACAAATATTGTTTGCTAGGTCAAATTAAGAAGGATATAATGGAAGAGCTGCCCTGCTGAGCCAAAAGGCTCTTGACCAATTATGATGCATTTACCCTATGATGAGAACATGGCCATGAGAAGCAAACATGTACACACAATCCACATAGCTACATACAAAATGTCGGTGTGGGGTGCAGCAGTGGCTTCAAAACTGGATATATTGCGATCACCTTCTAGCAGCAGTTGCCACCTGGACCCACAAGAGACGAGGCCAAAGACTGTGCTCCTCTCCTTAAACAGAAGGCGCCCCATCAATTCATTCTGTCCAAGGTAGATGTCTAAGTTGCTTTCATCACATTCACACAAACACACACACTTTCTACTTGAAGACTTCATGGGAAGGTGATATTTTGGGCCATCTTCCCTATTTGGTTAGAACTTAGAATAACAAGAGTCGGAAGGGGCCTTGTAGGTCCTCTAGCTCAACCCCCAGCTCAAGCAGGAGAGCCTATACCAGTGAGGACGAACCTTTTTTGGCTCGTGTGCCATAAGGGGGGGGGGTAGCACAGGGGGGTCGTGCATGGGCGTGCCGCACTGCGAACCCCCCTGCACAACCCCCCCATTTTTTGCATGCTTTTTTCGCCCTCCCCAGGCTCCAGAGGCTTTATAGGAGCCTGGGGAGAGCAAAAAAAGCCTCCCCCCGCCCCAGAGGCCCTCTGGAGGCTTCAGGGACCTTCAGGAGGCTTTCCTGAAGCCTCCGGAGGGCAAAAACCGACCCTACGAGCAAACCGGTTTGCTCGTAGGGCCGGTTTAAGCATGCACACTGGTCAGCTGACAGGGCAATGCCTCGTGTGCCCTGACAGATGGCTCCATGTGCCGCCTGTGGCATGCGTGCCATAGGTTCACCATTCTGGGCCTATACCATTTCTGACAAACCTCCAGTGATGAAGAACCACAATTTCTGAACATTAAGCAGTTCCATTGGTTGATTACTCTCACTGTCAGAAAATTCCTCCTTATTTCCAGGTTGAATCTCTCCTTGTTCAGTTTCCATCCATTATTCCTTCTCTGGCCTTCTGGTGCTTTGGAGAATAGCTTGACCCCCTCCTCTCTGTGGCAGCCCCTCAAGTATTGGAGGACTGCTATGGTGTCTCCCCTGGTCCTTCTCTTCACTAGACTAGCCATGTCCATCCAGATCCAGGAACTGTTCTTCGTATGTTTTAGCCTCCAGTCCCCTTATCATCCTGGTTGCTCTTCTCTGCACTCTTAATATGTCTTAACATCTTTTTTATAGTGTGGTGACCAAAACTGGATGCACTATTCTAGGTGTGGTCTTACGAAGGCTTTATAGAGCGGTACTAGTACCTCACAGGATCTTGAGTCTATCCCTCTATTAATGCAATTTAGGATTGCATTGGCTTTTTTGACTGCTATGGCAAACTGCTGGCTCATATATAATTGATTGTCCACTAGAACTCCAAGATCTCTCTTGCAGTTACTTCTATTAAGTCAAGTTTCACCTACTGGTAATATGTACATGTCCTTTTGGTTTTTCTTGCCTAAGTGTAAGACTTTTCTTTTCTCTAGGTTGAATTTCATTTTGTTAGATAGGGCCCAGTGTTCAAGTCTGTCAAGATCCACCAGGATCTTGAGCCTATCATCTAGGCTTGGCTGGTGTTAGCTATTCCTGCCAGCTTATTGTCATCTACAGGTTTGCCCAGGTTAAGTTTAGAATTATGAACTTTGATAACTGAAACCCAACCACCCTCGCAGAAAGCCTTCGAAAATACTTCTGGTCCTGAGAGCTCCATCGGATCACAAGGACTAGGAGGTCATTTGTAGTTGTGTCTTGCTTTTAAAGGTCCCAGAGACAGCTGGTGAGCTGCTGATAGAAAACGGAAAGGACCTGCTGGGTTGGATTTAGCAGGGCAATTCTGAAATCTGGGCCAAATTACCGATGTTAAAATGCTACACGATTTTGCAGAGAAAAATATGCAGAAGAGTTTGCAAAATGTGAGAAAATGCTGGGTGTTATTTACCACTGACAAGTTTCAAATGATACCAATAAAGTTTCTTTGTTATAAACAATTTAATGCCGTTTTCCTCTGTACAAATGTTAAAGAGGGGACAGTGCTCTATAAATCACATTGTTAGCATATTTCAGGGAACCCGGGAGCCAATTTTGGGGGTGAGGGGTGGGGAGTCAGAGCTGTGTAAATCACCCTTAGTTTAAAAATGTGGAAGAAAGCAAACCTATTGCTGTGTTTGGCCCTTCCCATGAATTATTTTTCAAAAAGGCAATTTAAGTAAATACCCTGGATGCGGCAGTATAAAAATGCGTTCCAATATATATACACAAGAGTCTGCATTTTCCATCATACCTGATTTTCAAAGATATCTGAAGGGTAGGAAAAAAATTACAATACCTAGTTTAAATTAAGTGGAGTAATAAATTTATAGCCTAACTACACTGGCTTCACCCCTTAGAAACAACTCAGCTGCAATCAACTGCAATTTACCATCGGCAGGCCATTCCTGGCAACTGTAAGCCGCGGTGGGCATTCAGCCTCTCCTGTGCCGGATTCCAGGGGGAACCTCTGGGGAAAAAACAGGGGAGGAAGAGGATGGGCAGCCGGTCCAAAGGAGGCTGGAAGCCCAAGGATGGGACTGCCTCCGTCCCAGAGGCTCATCTGCTGCACCGGCAGAGATAAAAACTCTTTATGTTCTTTATTGAACTCTTCAGGTTTAGGGAGAGGGAAAATGTGATTTTGAGATGACCGTGTGCTTGAGCATAAGAGAGAAGATGTAGGTAGAGAGGAAATCACAGCTTCTCCAGCAAGAACCATTTCGCAACAGAAAAGGAGCAGAAAATCCATCAAATGTGTATTAACCGCGAGGAGCAAACTACATTAATTAAGGAGTACATCCATTATTAAAATATATAATTTAAAGAGACCCTCAGTTTGGTCTCCTTTCTTTTATGGTCAAGCACACGATCATCTCAAAATTATATTTTTTCTCCCTCCTTTAACCTGAGGAATTTAATAAAGGACATTTATCTCTGCTGGTGCAGTAGCTCAGCCTCCCCAAAGCAGCCGTGATTTCTTCTCTGCCTACGATGTGGCATCGCAGCGCCCAGGGCCAAACCCTGGAAGCTGCCAAAAGACTGGCTTCTGGCAAGAGGAGTCTCTTTCCTGGGGAAAGAGGAAACCTTCTCAGATGGTTGCCGTCCCTCCTTGGTCTTTCCCTGGCTGCTAGCTTCAAAAAGCCCATCATCCCTTAGTTAAGAAAATGCAAGAAAGAAGCTAAACACAAAGCTAAGAGCTATAAACCACCTTTTCTTTAAACAAACAAACAGAAGGACCCCCAAAAAATGGATTCAGCAAGTTCTCCTTAGAAATATTGCTATAGAAATATTGATTTTTTTTTTACTCAACTCAATTGACTGAAAAGTTGTTTGTATAGCAATATTGGCCCAGGAAATCCACCGGAACAATTTTGCTGCACAGAGTAATCAAGTGCATTTCTGAAGTATAATTATATTGTCATAAAAACAAAGCCAAGATAACCTTCTCTTCGAGCAATAAACCTACAGCGGCCGTAAAACCGTAAGAGAGACACCGATAGCCAAAGCTGCGTGATAGGGTGCCTTCCGAAGAGCCCAGCCCCCTCCCCACACTCGCTGCTCTTCCCTTAAGCTACGGTTAGCACGAAAGTGATCAATATCTCAATCTCCATAAACTATTTCAATAATAGTTAGTTCACCTGGAAACAGAAACGAAATGTTTCTGCTCAGCGACCTGAGACCGCCTCCTTGTTGGTTGAATGCGGGTAATATTTCATTGCCATAATGGATACGACTCAGCGCAGGGTTTTAGCAGGAGGCAGACAAACACACATTCTTCGGTTACAAATCAATATACACTACACACCTTTCCAAAAAGAAAAGAAAAAAGCCCAGGATGTGGGATGATGGGGGTCAAAAAATACAAAACGTGTCACCAGGAGCAGTTATAATTAATTCATTTGACAAAACAATCATCGATTCTGTCCAGTGAAGGACTCACAGCTGCAGCAGCTGCTAACCCAAACCAACCCAAGCTGCCTCTAAGAAGAGCTTCAGTTCGGCTTTTGCCTGCAAGAGAGATGGGTTCTCCTCAATGGGCCAGGGACACAGCAAGAGGGCAAGTATTTCCAACTATTTGCGTCCCACGTGCGGTGAGGGGGACAAGGAAAAGAGCCTGTCGATTCACTCTAAAAGCTGGCCACAACTTCTGACCAGTTAGCCAAGGCTATCCCTAAAAGCCAGAGCCCACCAACTCTATTGGCATTTTGGCAAGGCTCCTGGCACCCCACACAGCCACACTAACCCATATGCCTGATCCAAGGGGTGCAAATGTGTACGCGCTTGAGGTTGCCACACTGGTGGAAGGTACAAAAACTAGATAATTCCATGAAAAATTAGATGGCCAACGTAAGTCAATAAAAGTGTTTTTTTCTCAAATTATAAAAGAAAAGAAAATGAGCCAAGGGTGCTTTTTCAAAAGGCAACTGGACTTTTTTTGTTTTCCCTTGCAGAGACTTTGCTTCTCATCCAAGAAGCTTCTTCGGTTCAGTTTTTCTTCAAGGAAAAACAAAGTAAGTCCAGTTGCCTTTTGAGAAAGCACCCCTGGGACAACCAAGGCCTCAATGACTGAGGATCTCCACAGACAAAAAGAAAATGACACAACCACAAAAATGGCTTGTGTGCTGAAACCATCTGTCTCTGGATGACATCTTGATCACCGTCCGCCCCCCGAGGTCCTTGTTTTAGGGAATTTTACTTTATTTGAGGAATATGTCCCATATCCTACTGTAGCCTTCTAAGTGGGAATGTTTGTGGACTTAATGTATTTTTTTGGAGTATAAGGCGCATCTTTTTCCCTCAAAAAAGAGGCTGAAAATCTGGGTGCATCTTATACACTGAATACAGCATTTTTGGCCTCCCAAAACCCCGCCCTCTCCACCAAAATGGCCATACATTCCCTTTAGGAGGCTTCCAGAGTGCTCCTGGGGTTGGGGAGGGGAAAAATGAGTGAAAAACGGGCCATTTTTTTGCTCAATTTTGCCCCACCCACCAGGAGCACTCTATAAGCCTCCTAAAGGCTATTCATGCCCTTTTTTTAAACAAAAAACAGGCCGTTTTTTGCTTGTTTTTGCCTCCCCGCCCCCCCCAGGAGCACTCCACAAACATCCTAAAGGCTATTCATGCCCTTTTGGGGGAAAAAATGGGCCCGTTTTTGTGAAAAATGGGCCATTTTGGGGAGGTCTGCAGAGTACAAAAACCTTTTTTAAAAATTTGTCTCTTCAAAATCTTGGTGTGTCTTCTATTCTGGTGCATTTTCTACTCTAAAAAATAAGGTAAACTATTGCAAGAATAAAGGCTTTTCCGTCAAGACAACCATCTCTTTGTTACTGTAAATCTTGATTTGAAGGATCCTTTGGTGGTCTCTGAGCTTGTTGGTTTTCTTGAAGATGTTTCATTACCCAAACTAGGTCAAATCATCACTGCTAATCATAAAATCTTAATATGTTAAAATTAATAGAGGTTGGCACAGTGGTTAGAATGCAGTTCTGCGAGCTAATTCTGCTGACTGCCGACTGCCAGCAGTTTGGCAGTTCGATCCTGACCGGCTCAAGGTTGACTCAGCCTTCCATCCTTCCGAGGTGGGTAAAAAGAGAATCCAGATTGCTGGGGGGCCTGTGCTGACTGTGTAAACCGCTTACAGAGGGCTGTAAAACACTGTGAAGCAGCATATAAGTCTAAGTGCTATTGCTGTTTATGTAGAGCAGTGATTTGGGAAATTGGCTAAGAGGGTTTGTGGCACAACAGGAAGGCCTGCATCTTTGAGTGGGAACAAGTATATGTGACAAAGTTGGGAGAGGCGGAAGCAGAATAAGACCATCAATGCAGCTGTAAACATAACAAATACATTAACTCCCAAGGCCAGTGGGGTTCAGTGAATGCATCTCTTACTTTCAAAATCTATGAATAGCCCCAGAATAATTTCCCTGTCCTAAAAGGCATACCCCAAATCCCTCTCTTTCCTCTCTGGAAAGTTTCCCCCACCTGCCAACGAGGACTTCCATTGCGATGGGTCCAGCCAAGAGGGCAAATGCATTTGGAGGGAGTAGACCTGGCTGTTTCTATCCAAAAGCTGAGAATCCAGATCCTTATTGACTAACCGGAGAAACGTCATGTTGGAACGAGAGAGCTCGCGGAAAGAACAATAGTGTGTCGTTACATGAAGTTTATCAACTAAATGTATCTAATTGGACGAAAGGCAGCATCTTACATGCCGTTGCCCCAGCTGAATCAGATAATCCATAACAACTTCATTAGGAACAAACTTCCCGGGATATTAATTTACTTGCATAAATGGCAGGATTCTCAAAAGGCTCTCGCAATTCCCATAATGGTAAAGGAAGCTCATGCAGATCCACCACAATTAGTCTTTGTCATCCAATTCCAAGGAAGCTGTCAATGCAGCGGAATGTTGCCTGGCTTTGCTAATGGGCCGGGCGAAGGTGAACAAGCTGAAATTGAATCTGGACAAGACAAAGGGGCCGTTTCTTGGTCAATGGCGAATCAGCGTCAGCTGTCGGGAATGAAGCGGCTCCCAAGCTTTGCAGCTTACAAACACCCTGGGATCCTGCCCTGTTCACGGGGCCTTCGTGGCAGGCAACATATTTGCACATTATGGTTCATATAATCGGCTACTGGCCCTTCATGAGTCAATCAGACTAAGCTTTCATCGCATCTTATTAGACTACTCCAATGTGTTTCATTTGGGGCTGCTCTTGAAGAACTTCTGGAAACTTAAAGGAGGGTGTTTGCCAAGCTTGTGTAATGTCCACAAAACAGAGTTAATAAGTGTCAATCCTATGTGGCTGAAATGAGTCCCGGCGATCCACCGCGTGAGAAGACAGGGCGGGGTGCTAACAACGTAATGTTGGACTAAACCAGTGTTTCTCAATCTTGGCCACTTGAAGATGTCTGGACTTCAACTCCCAGAATTCCCCAGCTGGGGAATTCTGGGAGTTGAAGTCCAGACATCTTCAAGTGGCCAACGTTGAGAAACACTGGACTAAACCAATTATTCATCTACCTCAGGGGTGTCCAAACTTGAGAACTTTAAGACTTGTGGACTTCAACTCCCAGAATTCCCTAGCCAGCTCAGCTGGCTGGGGAATTCTGGGAGTTGAAGTCCACAAGTCTTAAAGTTCCCAAGTTTGGACACCCCTGATCTACCTCAACAGTTCCTCTACCAATAAAAACAAAGAGAATAGCTATAATTACGCTATCATGTTGGCATGCACTCTTAAGCACAAATTGTGGCACATCAAAACGGTGTTGTCTTTTCTGGTATCAGACACAAAATCATTCTTCACATTTGCACATAATCTTTGCTAATAGCCATTACAATTATTTCTGGCAAAGTTGCCACAGATGGATTGGCCCTTACATGCCTATTATCATATTTTCCATGCAGTATTGTCATTTAGAAAGTATTTTTACTTTCTGAAAATATTGATCATCACAATCCTTGCTGGCTGCGAGAGAGCCTGTAACCCTGTTATAAATTTTAGTCTAAACGTATTCAAAACATCCTAGAAAAAGGGTATTCCATCTTCTTCGTTTAAAATAAAAAGTTCATCAATTTGGAAACAGCATTTTTAGTCCACAATGGCAATTTCTTTTCCCGTACTAAGATTTATCTAAGATTCCGATACGGTCAACCAAAAGGGTGTTTGAAAAGCTACTTTTCCAGTCATAATTTGGTTACGAAGGCAGCTCCAGCAAACATTAAAGATCATCAACATTTCATGGCGGGAGAAAAAAGGTCAGCCCCCGTGTGACATATTTTTGGGGAAAGGAAAATGTCTCTGCCTTTTCTTTTCCCCAAAGTTGGAGTGAAGGGGAAAAGGGGGGGGGGAGAGGGACACTCACTTGTAAACGGTTCCTCCGTTGCCGTGCCCAAGGATGTCTCGATACCGTATGTCTTGTTCATTCATCTCCACCAGGAAGAAAGAAAAACAAGAGAGATGTCAGGCTGGGGGTGCAAGTGTCAAGGAGAAGCCACTCTCGGCCATAAACAACCTGCCGTCTGGGTCATTTCAAGTTCAGCTGCAAGAACGAGGAGATCAATACAACATTTGCTGTCCAATTTATAAAAGACAATACCAGGGGACAAAGTGATGGAAAGTTTAATGACAATTTGTTTGCCTGGGTCATTTCATTAAAGTTTGATAAAAGGTGTCAAAATGGAATGATAACATAGCTCAAGAGGAGCAGGGCACCGACCTGCAGGGGAGCGGAAGGCTCTAGAGCTCAGAGCATCACCACAAGGCCTGGGCCAGGAGGGGACTGGAGAGCCCCTCAGCCAAGGATCTGACCTGGAAGAAGCCACAGGCGACTTCCTGAAACGGGACAGGTTTTGCTCTAAAGCAGGGGTGTCAAACTCAAGGCCCGGGGGCCAGATCCGGCTCGTGGGGGGCTTAGATCTGGCCCAGCGAAAATGGAGCTCAGGAGTCTGTTTTCTCTGGCAGAGCACTTGGGCCACCACGGGCATCCCTGACACAAGTGATGTTGAGCTGGCCATGCCAACCCTGGTCATGTCCCCCCCCCCAGGTCAAACAGAACCCGGATGTAGCCCTCAATGAAATCGAGTTTGACACCCCTGCTCTAAAGCTAGAGAAGAGCCACAAGAACAGGCTGATCAAATGGCCAGGAAGGATGGATTCCACCAGGTTCGCCTGGTGCGCCAATTGCGACCCCTTTTGGACCGGGAGGCCCTGCGCACAGTCACTCACGCGCTGGTGACGTCTCGCCTGGACTACTGCAATGCTCTCTACATGGGGCTCCCCTTGAGGTGCGCCCGGAGACTGCAGTTGGTCCAGAATGCAGCCGCGCGGGCAATTATGGGGAGAACGAGGTTCTCCCATATAACACCTCTCCTGCGCGAGCTGCACTGGCTTCCTGTGGCCTACCGGGTGCGCTTCAAGGTGTTAGTCACCATCTTTAAAGCGCTCCATGGCACAGGACCTAGTTACCTGCGGGATCGCGTCCTGCCCCACACATCCCTGCGACCTATTCGCTCGCACAGAGAGGGACTCCTCCGGGTGCCGTCCTCCAGAGAGTGTCAGAGGGCAGCGCCCAGGAGTAGGGCCTTCTCTGTGATGGGCCCTACCCTTTGGAATGACCTCCCCCCAGACATTAGGACAACAACTGACCTCCGCTCCTTCCGTATGAAACTGAAGACCCACCTGTTCCGACTAGCCGGCCTGGCTTAAATTTAGAGCTTCTCCACCTCTTGGGCATTTTTAATTGTTAATTTTAATTTTTAAATTTTAACTGTCATTGGGGTTTTAATTGTCTCAAAGTACTGTAATTTATTTATTTATTTTTTACCTCCTCCATATTATATTGTTGTGACTGTTGCTTTTGTACGTCGCCCCGAGTCCCTGGGGGGAGAGGGGGCGACTAAGAAGTCAAATTAAATAAATAAATAAATAAAATGGATGGATGGATGGATGGATGGCTCACCTGGCTCAACACACCTCACTGAAGTGGCACACACCGCCCACTTTGCAGGTAAGCCCTCTATTCTCAGATCACATGCACCCTTGTTCTGCAGCCGTCTTCCCTTCCCACACGCAAAGTCCAACAGAAAAGCCACCAGCCCAATTACACGGGTACAACAACCCGGAGGTCAAAATTAGCCCTTTCCTTGAATGATGTTCAGAAGGTAACAAGGGGCCAATTTGGCAATCAGCTCTCGGTGACTATAAGGGAGCAAAGCCACCTTATGGAAAACCAAACTCTCCGCCATGAATTTTCTTGAGTTAAAAAAAGCTTTTGTAGAAATATGTTGTGAGAAACAAATCATGTGCCAGAACAACAATGGTGAAAATAATCTACTGGAAGGCTATAAATATATATCTTAAAATGCCTTTTTTTTGCTGCACTTCAAAGCAATGATTATATAGCCGGGGAAATATTTTTTTTCAGGTCTAAAACTTGGGCACTCTGTGGCTGAAGTGCAATGCCACAAAAATGGCCACTTATTTTGTGTATTTAGTTTGTTGCAGTAAAGTTACTGTTTAGAAATTAATCGAGAGACAACAGGTACTCATGAATCAAAGCAAATGTTCATATAATGGGAGTTGCTTTCTAAATGATTTTTCCCATTTCAGGAAAACAAGAAGTAAAGACCAACACAAAGACATTTTACAAAATACTGTGTTTTTAGAAGACAGGCCAAGAAAGCTTTCCGAGTTGAGGAGCCAAGTGCATCTATCCTAACAGATGCCTTCCAGAAGTCTCAGGATTGCCACTCGCTGAAATGCCAACCAGCAGTTTGAAGTTAGAAAGCTGCTTTTCTGAAGTTTTCCCAAGGATCTTCCTGCTCCCCAGGTCAGAAGAATGGCACACAATGATCCAGATTAAAAGAAGTGAGGGACACCATCCATGTATTTCTCCTCAAGAAGCAAGGAACTACATATATCCAAGATGGCGAACCTATGGCACGCATGCCACAGGTGGCACAGAACCCTCTCTGCAGGCACGCCAGTTGTCACCCCAGCCCAGCTCCACTGTGCATGCGCGCACAGCTCCCGCTGGCCAGCTGGTCTTCAGGTCTCTGCCACGCGGGGCACATGCAGGGAATGCGGGGATTACATTTTGGGGCTTTGCGCATTGTCCCCACACCTCGTTTTTGGCTTCCAGGTAGGTGCAGGAGGCCTTCCAGGCTCAAAATAGGGTGCGGGGGGAGGAGCATGCGGGGATTATGCGTGAATTGCATTACATGTGTGGGCATCCACAGGTGCTGTCGCATGGGCACACATACGCTTTTGGCACACGACGACAAAAAGGTTAGCCATCACTGCCGTATATGAAAATAAAATACTAATTTTTACTGTCAGGAGTGGCTCTTGAGGAAAAAAGAGGGTCCCAAAAGAAAAGGTAGAAGTAAATGAAATGTAAAGTAGATGAAGAATGAAAGCAGAATGAATGCAGGAAAATAAATCCTAAATGATGACATCTTAGAAGATGGATGAATCTCCCAACAGAATAAATGGACATCAAGGATGCGAAAACAGCGTGAAAATAATTGTGTTGTAAGAGGTTGCAAAAGTGTATGAGTATGCCAAAAGGAAAAATTGACTGATTTTAATCTCTTAATTCTTAATGCTGAAGTTTTTCATTGTTTAATGCTGTAACTTTTATATTTTTTATATTGTTGTAAGCTGTCCAATCCCTTGACAGTGAGATGGAATGAATGAATGGTAATAGCACTTAAGACTTATATCTCTCCCTCCATAGTGCTTTACAAAACTCTCTGAGCAGTTTGGAGTCAGCATATTCTCCCCAACCATCTGGGTCCTCATTTTACCAACCTCGGAAGGAGGGAAGGCTGAGTCAACCTTGAGCTAGTCAGGATTGAACTAGCTAGTCAGGCAGTGGGTCAGCCTGCAATGCTGCATTCCAACATCTTCATAATAAAATAATGAATATGAAAAAGGATTGGAGAAAGATGGTAGAGAAAAGGGAGAGGAGGAATCAGCACACATGTAAAAACTGATATGGGGCAGAACTCCATTGCAACATGGATTTCCAGATCTCGTCTGCAAAAGAAAAACAGCCAGGCATCACACAGACACAACACACACCTTGCTTTATGTATTTATGGATATCTTTCTAAAGTATGGCAGTGGTGACAGTAGATGTGTTTGGCTGGGGCAGAGGTCCCCAAACTTGGCAACTTTAAGACTTGTGGACTTCAACTCTCAGAATTCTCCAGCCAGCATAGCTGGGAGTTGAAGTCCACAAGTCTTAAAGTTGCCAGGTTTGAAGACCTCTGGGCTTGGGGGCACAAAGGTTTGTGCATTTTTTATGTTGATGATTCTGGGTTGTTAGCTAAGAACCGAAAGATTATTGGCAGCAAACATTAGATTGCATCATGGAACAAGAAGTGAGGATTTGAAAACCAACAATATCAAAGACTAAGCTAGTGATTTCTGAGATGGAAAGAACAGAACAAATGCAAGCGGCAAACCATGGAAAACTTTAAAAATAGTACATGAATTGATTTAGCAGTATAGAGCACATTAATAAGGGGAAATGGATGGAGGAAGCTTTAGTTTAAGCAAATGTTAATGGAAAAGTAGTAGATTATATAGTTAGTGGTGAGGAAGGGAACATCAAAAGAAGCAAAAATGAGACTATATTTCTGCTGGCTTTGCGATGTGTAAAACGAGATGCAGTAGAGAATGAAAAAAGGATGAATCTGTATGGACTGTGTAGGAGAGCGAGCAGCCATTGAGAGAAGCTGAAGATTTGATTGTGTAGCGCAGTCTTGCTCAACCATTGCAACTTTAAGACGTCAGCTTCAATTCCCAAAATTCCCCAGCCAACACAGTTGGTTGGGGAATTCTGGGAGTTGAAGCCACATGTCCTAAAGCTGCCAAGGTTGACAAGCCCTGGGACAGAAAGAATAATAAAAATCAAACTACAAAACAAATGACTAAAGAAAGAATGGAATGAGGGGATGGATAAAAGTGAGAAAGTTGTGATTGAATGGAGTTAATGTGTTCCTCAAAAAGAAGTGTGAAAAGTTTAAAGAACAAAAAGCAGAATGTGCACAGGGTGGAAGGAAGCAAGGAAATAATAATATGGAAAGGTAGAGTGAGTAGACCAGGGGTGTCCAAACTTGGGAACTTTTAAGACTTGTGGACTTCAAATTCTGGGAGTTGAAGTCCACAAGTCTTAAAGTTCCCAAGTTTGGACACCCTTGGAGTAGACATAAACTAGTAACTTCCTTCCTTCCTTCCTCTTAGGCTTTGTGATTCCTTTTCTGCAGTCTGCATAATGTTGCCCACCCTCACTGGGACAGCTGTGGTGGATGATGTGAGTGGAAGCATTTAGTTAAACAGAAGTAGGTGAAGAAAAAGGGCACTGAGGATGGAGCCCATTTGCAGCATCAAAGCAAACTCATTGAGTACATTTCTAAAGCTTAATTATCTGGCGGTTATTCCAGAAAGGACAAATAAAGATTTCAAAAGTGCAGCCTTCTTGGCTATTTTGCAAAATTATTTCCACATCAACCTATTTCTCACCTTAATCTCTCTTGGGTCAAGTGGTGGGTAATAAATGGCCACTTATTTACCACTTATTTAACCACTCTGGGAGTTACAGCAAATATCCTTCAAAGCTCGGCTCTCCGTTCTTAGTGGTGGAATCCAAAGACCCAAGAACCAACACACCCAAAAGATGTTTGACTACATTTTCAAGAAAAATGACTGGAACCAAGTGGGCCTTAGAACTTTTCCAAACTCACCCCAAAACATACAGAACATAGAATAATAGGGTTGAAAGGGACCTTGGAGGTCATCTATTCCAACCCCTTGCTCAAGCAGGAGACCCTATACCATATCAGACATATGGCCGTCAAAACTCTTGGTTGAAACCTCCAGTGATGGGAGCATCCACAACATCTGGAGGCAAGCAATCCCACTGATTGTTGTTCTCACTGTCAGGAAACTTGTTCATAATTCTAGATTGGGTGGCTCTTTAATATTTCACCAGGTTCTTCTTGTCCTGCTCTCAGGTGCTTCTGAGAATAGATTGACACCCCCCCCCTTTCCTGTGACAGCCCTTCAAATACTGAAAGACTCTTATATCACCTCTAGTCCTTCTCTTTGTTAGACTAGACAGATCCAGTTCCCACAACCATTCATCGGACATTTTATCCTCTGGTGCCCTAATCATCTTTGTTGCTCTTCTCCACACTCTTTCTCGAGTCTCAGCATCTTTTTTGTATGTCAGGTGTGTCCAATACCTATGGGAGAAAGTTCTGGAGCTTTTTTGGAAGATCTAGCAGCGCAGCACAGTTATTATATAATCTTGAGCAAAACCAATACGCTCCTATCGGGGATGGCCCTCCTCTTAAACCAAGCTTTGGGAAGGACACAAATGGATCGGTGAGGGACACTTGCCTAGTCAACCAGATTGGCTGAATCAACCCTGGTGATCCAAAAGAAAGTTCTCAGTGGGCTTGATAGGAACAATAAATATGTATTCTGCCTCATAAAAATGCCTAAAATCTGCTGTTTCTCTGGAATTCTATTATCCTCTCCACTGCAGGAGAGAAAGCAGAGGCAGCGGAATGAGAATTCCTAGATTATCCTACTCCAGATATTCCCTCGCTCCATTCTGGGATGTGCCGTTCAGCTCAAAAGTAATGCATGTTCAAGTTGACCACGGCTTGGTTTGATTGTCGTCAGAAGCAGGAAGCTCCCATATGCCACCAAAGCATCGGAGCTCTGTATTTTTAAAATCTGGGATTGTGAACTTGAAAATAAAGCTTTTTTCCTCTTTTCTTAATTTTTTAGAGCCATTTTGAGAGAATATACTTGCCCGAAAGGCAGGATAAAGCCACATTAAATAAATAAATAAAAACTTCATAAACCCAGCGGGAAATGTCAAGGATCTCTAGCAATTTATTTATTGTGTTTGAGAATCTGAAGGCATCAATCAAATCCTCACAACTACCAACTTTGCAGCAAGCACTGGTGCATTATTTTTTTTCTCCTGCAATCTTTGATCGGCCACTGAGAGTAAAGGAATGAACCGAAAGTGAAATAGTATCCAATTATGGATCAGCAAATAAAATAGTCTTTGTTTATATCTGCTGTCTTGGAAAGAATCAGCATGCATCTCTTATAAATCATTAGGAAAAAATGCTCAATTAATCCTTATTTGATATATACAGCTACGGCAGGCGCCTCACCCTGTATGGGCTCTCTCTCCCCTGAACCAATCCAAGTCCTAATGGCTTCAGAAAGCAGACACAGTCTATGAACAGACAATTGGAGAGATTTAGTAAATCCCACTTCATAGAGCAGGGACTAATCGGAAAACATGAGCCAGTCAAATGTTTCTTATGAACTGTTGACACTACGTCAATGCTCAATCAATCGGCGGCATTTTCTCTGAGTGACAGAAAAGAAATAAATATTTATATCACATAACCTATATCAATGAACCTCGGCAGAAAGCTATTTCTAACCTGTCAATATTTGATTATCTTGAAGAATCATGCCCCCTTTCTGTTAATGATTAATATGAATTTCTTATTAAACCTAAGTGGAGGCTTTCGGGCAACTAAAGTCTTTATTAATGCTTGAAAACAGAAGGCAGGAAACTGCTCTCTCCTAGGCAGGGCTTCTCCACTGCTTTCCAGATGGGTGGGCTTCAGCTCCCAGCTATGTTGGCTGGGGGATTCTGGGAGTTGAAGTCCACCCCCCTGAAAAATAACTCCTCTTAGGGGACTTCACAATTGAAGCCTCTCCTCCACTGGTCCTCCTAGGTTAGGCAGGTTCTCACCAACATCAATGGGGCAGGATAGGACCAGTCTGGATCAGCTCCACTGCTCCACGGATGGGCCCCATCCCACATAATTCAAAGCTTACCTTGTTCAGAGTACAGGTTAGAGCACTGATGGCGAACCTTTGCCCACCCCCATAGTTTTATGCCCTCCCAAACCGTGCGTGACCCCCCACTGCCCCACGCATGTGCACACAGCTTTCCTGGAGCCTGGGGAAGGTGAAAACAGCTTCCACCCCCCCGAAGCGGGAAACTGACCGTTTTCCGACTTCCGGTGGGCCCAGTAGGTCCGTTTTTTGCCCTCCCCAGGCTCCAGAGGTTTTCTAGAAGCCTGGGGAGGGCAAAAACTGCCTCCCCTGTCCTCCCCCCCCCCGAGGTCCTCCAGAGGCCAGAAACGGCCCATTTTCCGACTTCTGGTGGGCCCATTTTTTGCCCTCCCCAGGCTCCAGAGACTTTCTAGGAACCCGGGAAGAACGAAAAACGGCCCAACATGCAAACCGGGAGTTTGGGACCGCCATGGGCTCGCCATCACGGGGTTGGAGGCTCCAGTCCTCTCCATGGGAAAGGCCCAGGTGTTGACGTTAGCGTCTCTTTGCCACCTTCTGCAGGTAGAATCCTTTCCACCTGAGCTCTGCTCCTGGCGGCTTCTTGGACAAGAGAGGCCCGCGGTTCTCTTCCAGCACTTCTTCTGCCAGGCCGCCTGCCTTCCCAATCTAGGCTCCATCCAGAGGTCCTTGGGGCTCACCATTCGCCCAAATGCCCTGGAGCCTCCCAAATGCACTCTGGAAGGCCTTCAGAGCTGCTACCGGTCGTCCTTGAATTACACAACAATTCATTTCGTGACCGTACAAAGTTACAACGGCACTGAAAAAAGTGAATAATGACCATTTTTCACACCGAGGGCCATTGCAGCATCCCCATGGTCAGGTGATCAAAATTCAGATGCTTGGCAACTGATTCAAATTTATGACGTTTGCAGTGTCCCGGGGTCATGTGATCCCCGTTTGCAATCTTCTGACAAGGACAGTCAAAGGGGAAGCCAGATTCACTTAACAACCGCGTTACTCACTTAACAGCTGCAGCAATTCACAACTGGGGCAAGAAACATCGTAAAATGGGGCAAAACTCACTTAACAAATGTCTCATTTAGGAGCAGAAATGTTGGGCTCAATTATGGCCGTAAGTCGAGGACTGCATGTACTTAATGCATTTTTTTTAAATTAAAAAGCCAGCTCTTTGTTCATTTTTTTAATGCCAAGCATTCAGCAACATTAAAGGAATGTGACTTGAAGCCCATTTGAAAACTAAATCAATCTTCCAACTTAAGTAAACCTATTTACTTCAGTGCAATTCAGTCATAATAGGCATCTCAAACCTTCCTTAAGAAATTGTTTTCGTTCCCAATTAAAAACCTCCTTACCTCACTCGAGGATACTGAAAACCCGTTGCTTTGCAAGACGAGGCTTTCAAAAAATGTCTAATAATATTTCATTCCCTCCTCTACCCTTGAAATATCACCTTTATTACAGACAAGCAGCTGCTGAAGATTAAATAAAATACAGGGAAGAAAAAAAAAGCAACAGCACAAAGGGTTTAAAAATATTCCGTATCTATCCTTCAGGTAAGACGACGCTTAAAAAAGAAGAGCCAAAATCCATATTCTGAAGTTTTATTTAAAGGCTTCTGGCTGCAAATAAAACAGCCTGCAGTGGAGCAAGGCTGGCAGGACCATCCTCCCCCATTAAGGGAGCAGCCTTACAGGTGAACCGCTGAAGGACACGCGTGAAGATCTGCTTTTGTCTTCTTGACACGCTCAACTACCACTACTTGATTCATGAAATGCCACAGAGGCTCGGGGAGGTCACTGTGTGGAGGCATTGAATACGCATCTGAGATAATTAAGATTTCAGCCTTCGAAACACGGAAGGGAAGTGAACAGCAGTTAAGAAAATCAATAAGAGTCTTTTATTTGCGGTGACACAGATGTCTCAGTCAATAGTGTCTAATAGGCAGGCTTGAACGGCGGGGACAGGGGCTGCCTCCAAGGCTATCAAAGGGTTTCACCATGACAAACATTAAAACTTATTTATGTGGCTGGCAAAGAATCCCGCAGCCTTGAGGTATTTTCATTTCGGGGTGTATATTTAAAGCCATTATGCGACGTTGGGACTTCCTGTTTGAATCCGAGTGGCCGGGAGGGGCTGGCCCAGCCTCTCCTCTCGCCCATCGCATTCCCCCACAGGAGACGGAGCAGGTTGGGGCACCTTTTATGTTTTTTCCCCCCTCTTCTACAGAGCTTCAAGGGACGGACACCCCTCTGGTGACCCCTTTGCTTCTGGCTCTTGGGTGGCAGGGCCGTCCGAGCCCATCTGCAAACAGCCAGCAAAGCAGAAACCCTCTTTTGCTATTCAAAATTGATTACGCTTTCTCCCCTAAATTGAGGCAACCGAGTGGCGGGTGTGAAAGGCACTTCAATCTATTTGGAGCTAAATCTGATTAGTGCATTTTGAAAAAGGGGAAGTAAATTGGCGTGCCAATCCAAATCAATCGGGACAGGGGCTCCTCCACCGCGCAGTCTCCTTGCCTGCCTTCGCCTCTACTTTATTAAAAGAACACATTACCAGTAAGTGAGCAGTAAACATCTCTGGGGTGATTTGAGCACACAAGGCACATCTGAATTCAGGCAGACATCCGTCGTGCCTGCCGCCAGCCCCACGCCAATGTACCTACCTGGCCATTTGCTAGGATTTTCTTCAGCTCAGCGGAGGACTTCTTCAGACTGCAGCATCGGGCAGAACAAAGGTGAAAAGGGGAAGAAGAGAGAAGGAAAAAGAAAAAGTCAACGTCCACCTGCACTTTACGGAGGGGAGCTACAACCTGTCCTTTGCTAAAGGGAACCTCATGGCTAATTGGAACATCTGCCTAGGATTACAAGTGTGTAAATTACGCAGTGAATTAATTAGAATTAAGAGTGTAAAGCACATACACACACATTTTGTTCCGTGTATAGTCTCCTTAAAGTACTGACAGCGGCAAATGAATTTCCTTGGGGAATTTAATGGCTTCCCAAGAAAACCAAAAAGAACCTGGGAAGGCTGCACAGTTCAAAGGTTCTCATGCAGAATAACAGAATTGGAAAGGATCCTGGGGGTCTTCTAGCCTGCTTAAGCAGGAGACCTGTTCTGTCTCTTCTTAAAAGCCTCCGGTGACTGGAGCACCCACAACTTCTGAAGGCGAGCTGTTCCACTGGTTAATTATTCTCACTGTTAGAAAATTTCTCCTTAGTTATAAGTTGCTTCTCTCCTTGATTAATTTCCGTCCTTTGTTTCTTGTCCTACCCTCTGATGCTTTGGAGAATAACTTGACTCTCTCTTCTTTGTGGCAGCCCCTCAAATACTGGAACACTGCCACCATTTCATCCCAGTCCTTTTTTTCACTAGGCTAGACGTACCCAGTTCCTGCAACCGTTCTTCATATATCTCAATCTCCTAATCAATTTGGTTGCTCTTCTCTGCACCTCTTCCTAGAGTCTCAACATCTTTTTTATAACATGGCGACCAAAACTGGATGCAATATTCCAAGTGCAGTCTTACCAAGGCATTACTGAACAGTACTAAAACATCTCTTGACCCTTGCCTTTGTAGTAAAAACCTGGGAATAGCTGCAATTTGCTATTTATGGAGAGGATGAGCCTGACTTTAAGATCTTTTGCTTCAGCCCAGTTTAGCTGAACTGATTCCTCCGGGAGGACCTGGGAGAAAAGCTGGCTCATGGCACGATCCAGCAGGAGTTCCCTCTGCATGGACCGTACCTTGGTGAAGTGTTGTTGTGCATGAACACAAGGGGCTGCTTTTGTGTACTCTCACCTAATTTTATCCCAAATATGTAGAAGGAAATTTTCTGCGGTGTCCATAAAAGTTAAATACCAACAACCGTTTCTTACTGCTGCCACAGAAAACTACATCTGAAAAGGAGCCCTTAAAAACAACGATTATGTTCTTGACAGGCTGAAGTGTCTTGATCATCGATCCTGACGGAAATAAAAGAAACTTCTTTGTTCTTTAATAAGCCTCCTCTCTGCTAGAATACTTTAAAGGAAAAAGTACTTTGCCAAATGAAATGTAGGCTGATCTTGTCATCTCTTGCAACTAGCCGTTTTGTGAACATGAAACACAGGCGGGCTGTCAATGACTTCAAAACAGTCACTCCTTATGCAGATGGCTTTTGGGAATGAAAGCCAATTAATTGCCCCATTAGATGACAGCATCAACTCAAGCCATTGTTGCAGGGCATGTGCAGAATCAGCTCCAAGTGAGTGTAGCTGAGGAAATAAATGACCACAAAGCAAGCAAGCGGGAAATTTGCCCTACAAACCGAGCTTAAACACCAGACTATGTTTAATAACGGCCGATAATGCAATCTTTGCATTGAAAGCACAATATGAAAATTATTCTGGCCCTTCATCATAAACTGTAGAGGGGTTTTTTTTAAATACAAAATTCCACATTTGTCCATTTCACTGCAGGCCACAATGGCACTTACCAACAACACAGGAGGTCCTCCTAGGTCATAGACAACTCTATGGAAACCCTTCTTAATGCCAGAGGCCATTTTGGCTCTGCTCAGGGCAAAGGTTTCCTCCTTCTTGGCAAGACAAACCAAAGAACCAGTGGCCCTCTCATTGTCAGGGTTTCTGCTCCATTTGTTCCTTCCTGACTGTGCTCTTTTCCTGACTGCCGCTCCTTTCCCTTGGCTGAAGGCCCGGCTTTTATCTTTGCCAGATTCAGCACACCTCTTATCCTTCCCTTCCGTTATGAGAGCCATCATGCCCCATTTTCTAGCAAGGGGCTGAGCACAAAAACCACATTAAGATTAGCTCAGATTTGAAGCAAAGTCTGCATTAACAAATATTATTCCAAGGAACGCTCTTAGGATCATTTAGCCCTTACTTGCAAATGCTTACCTGAGGTATCCCTAACGCTCCCTACACTGAGACCCTAAACTGTGACAAAGAGTTGGTGCCTTATTTACATTAATATATCTCCCACCTTTATTATTTTTATAAATAACTAGATGATAACCCGGCATTGTCCGGGTATTTATTTATAGGGGGGGAAATGTCCGGACAAAATGTAATTTCTAATGTTGGATTTTCCCCCTTACCAGAGGGAGCCCCCTTGTGGAGTACTGTGAAGCCGTTACCATGGCAACTCCACTGCGCTGTGCAGTAGAAGCCATTTGAAGGTACAACAGGCTGTATCGTAACAGAACACACACCTATGTTCTGTAAGGGGTTTCTTACCCCCACAGTATTTATTTCCAGGGAGTAAGTCATCTGTGTACCAAGTTTGGTTGAAATTGCTCTGAAGTGTTCCAGAGGAAAACTGGAAAACACACACACACGCACAGCCATGTTTATATATAAAGAGGAAGGAGGAGGAGGAAGATGAAGGCAGCAAACATACCACTATTCCTTTCTCCTCCTATTTTCTCCACAACAACAATGCTATCAGGTAGGCTATGAGAGAGAAGTCACCCAGACACCTTCCACACCCAAGGCAAGACTAGAACTCATGGTCTTCTGCTGATAGGCCAAAGTCACCTTTCCTGCCAAAGGCGGAACCAGAACTCAAAGCTTCCCAACTTCTAGCCTGGCATCTTCACCACTAGACCAAATTGGCTTAGATCTCCCTGCTGAACCTATAACTGGACCAACGTTTGAGGCCCTTCCGTGCTGCGCCTGTCCAAACGGGGAGCCTGATAGCTCAGGTTGCAACCCAGACACGAGCGGTTTGGTTCAATCACACCTGGAGAAATTCTTCTCCTCCTAAAATCCAAGGCCCAACACGGAAGAGATGGCCGAGAGGCACACAGTGCAGTGCATGCAACATTTTGCTTAGGGGGGTGTCAAAGAATCCACACCGAAGTAGGTCGACTAGCAGGCAAGGTGAGTGCCGGATTCACCAAGCTGTAAAAACCTTGCTGAAAACTACTCAACTAAATCCCCCCCAAGTATTCCCACCTTCCCCCCGTTTGCTTCTGTTAATTACTATGCAAAATTCACTTCTGGGGCTGTGCCTTAATAAAGTGCAAGCGTGCCTCCCCTCCGCCCCCACCCCGACTCTTACCTATGGCTTGGAAGGGAGTCTGAGATGGCCGCACTGCTATTGTTACCAGACCCTGCTCGCGTGTTTACCTGCGGGGGGAAGAGAAGAATCTTTACCCGTAGTTTTTATTCAGAGGAGGTGGTTCTAATTAACCTGTAATTTGCCATGAATTTCCTATTTCACTAGGAAGGTTAATTAGCTAGTTGCCCATGGTAGAAACCCAGCCTGTATGTAGGTTACCACATTGTATTATTGAGGAACTCTGTTCTTTTATTCTCTCTGCATTTGAAATGCTTGGTTAGGTAATGCAATCAGGGGCTGGCACACAATACAGCTTTCATTGCGTCTCTATTAAATACATCTCTTCCTTCCCTCCCCGGCCCATCACCTTTTTGCACGAATATATCAATTACCTCTCTCTAATGTCACTGAAAAGATGGAGGCATTTCCTGCACATCGGACGGGATTCCTAATTCAACCCAGGAACCACAATAATGTTGCCCATTGGGGTGGAGGGGGGATCGAAGGGAAGGTAACCCTGGTCATACAGCTGCCCTTACGCAGTTAGGCATCTCAATCCGTGGCCTCTTTTGTCTTTGCTTGGGGGTCGTTTGGGTGGTCCAAGAGGAGCGTTTCTGCAGATCTGTCGTATGAAGAGGGGGACAGCAGGACAAGCTACTGCCTCAGCGTCCTCAAGGCTGATCTAAGACACAGATTCACAAAACCCAGGAAGGAAACAATGCCTCTCCATGCGCAAGTCAGACCAGCTGAGCTCACACCCAGGAAGGATCTGTCCTCTGCTGCGGTTTGTAAATATATATATTTGTGTTGTATTTGTGCTGATAAATAAATAAATAAATATTTGGGCATACCAGGGGTTGTAACACAAATACATACACACACACACACACACACACACACACATATACATGCATACATACACACACACACACACACACACACATATATATATATATATATGCATACACACACACACACACACACACATCTGCTTGTCAAGGCTGAGAAAGTACAGTTTTATCTGACATTTCAATAAATGGAACACAGCATTGCAAATCCATCTACGTTTACGGAAACAATTATTGAAATTCCTACCTTCAGGCCATGTATGTTCCTTTTCCCAGGAGGCTTGCAAGCTGAAACAGTAATTGACTAAATTGTAGGATACATCAGCACCATTTACAAATTTGTTCAAAATGAAATCTTTTCTTTTTGTAATGAAGGCGATACAGAAATGAGTGGAGGGTAAGGATCGAAAGGTATCTCCCAGGACTCTCGGCCAAGAGGATCAAGTGGGATCTCTGGGCCTGTAGGAGCATGTTTTTTTAAACCAACAAATCGAAGCCTTGGCTTATTTATATCTTAAGAGATATTAAAATGAAAGCCATCAAGAGAATCTCCTGCTCCAACTTCCAGGGTGTGTGTGCGTGTGATTCTTTTCCCCCTTCTTTTTTACAATATTTCATCTTCACATGTTTTCTGGTGACACTGTGTGGGGGGTGGGCAGGCTAACACACCCGCTGGAGGTTTAAAACAGGAGAGCTGACGTGCTCAGCACCCCAAAGAACAAGGACCTGCATTCTGTGTTACCACAAAGAAGTCTTCTCTGGTTTTTATGTGGGAAAAGAGAAGCTGGGCATTAAAAGCAGCATTAGGGACCTCAGGAGTCAGATACAGTATACATTTAAGGTGCTCTTTCATCCCAGCTACGTGCACAGATCTATGACCAGGCTGTTCTCACAGGCTCCAAGATGAACTGGAGCAGAAGGATTACATTTCCTTAACGCCCCTGGAATTCCGCTCCCCCTTTCCAACCCAATGGACTGTTCGGGCAAACGTTAAAGCCACCAAGGCTCGGAGCTATATGTTACGGACAGTTCCCATTTTAAAACTACAGCGCCCTACAAATAGTATGTTAAAGGGCCTGTCAATTTTGATTGATTGTCTGGGAAAGGATGGATTTGATTTCCCCCCTTTCTCTCCCCCTTCTTCTGAAATATATGCACTTCACTCACGGTTATGACAGCAGGAAACAGAGCCATTTATTAGTCAAGAGGACACAGATGATAGTTATTAAACAAAGCAGTTAGGACAGGCCCCGTGCAATTTAAACTACATTAAACATTGCTAGCATATCCTTAAATAAGAGATGTGTGGACAGAAGGAATGAAAGAGTGGGAATGAAAAATAGGAATATCGTCCAATGGGGGGGGGAGGGGGGACAAAAACAATGAGCTATTCCTAATTTGGGGCAACGAGGCAGTGTGATGGTTCAGTGACTAAGACTCTGGGCTTGTCAGCTGAAAGTCGGCAGCCCAGGTTCGAGACCTGAGCTCCATTCGACACAGGGAGTTCCCATCCACATCCAGCTCCTGCCAACCTAGAAGTTTGAAAGCAGGCAACTGCGAGTAGATAAATAGATAACACTGGACAGGTAACAGGGCTCCATGACATCATGCTGGACCCATGACCATGGAAATGTCTTCGGGCAGCGCTGGCTCAAGAGCCCTGGAAACAGAGATGAGCACCGTCCCCTACAGTCAGCAGCGACTAGCGGAGTAAAATTTGCGGGGTCTCCCCTAATTTGGGCAAAAATGCTGTGGCTATGTTTTATTTCTTTGGGTATATGAATAAAAGGAGACCTACAGTGGCTTAAACATGATCGCTTACGGAATTAAGCCACCAATTGAAGATACAAAGATCCAATCAATGCAAAATGATTGATTGAAATGTAGAGTGCTGAATTAAATTCAATAAAAATAGAGCAATTGGTTGTTTAAATTAGGATCAAATTATGTGAAGGGTCAGATTTATCTATGGCAGTGTTTCTCCACCTTGGCCTCTTTAAATCTGAGGACTTCAACTCCCAGAATGTCCTCATTGGGTGGCTTACAGACATAAAAATATGCCTACATTAAAACAACAAATTAAAATCAAGATCTAGGACATGTCAGGAGGGTGGGGGTGAAACGGGAGGGGGGATCTGTTGTTACTCGATCACCCACCTCCATTGGGGTCCCTGCAGTGTCGCCTTGAAGATCTGCTGATTGGCACACACTTGTGATCAACATCTGCTTAGTGGTGACCCCCAAACCTCTGGAATCCTTTTCTGTTCAGATCTTCCTTTCTGTGCCACATCTACTCTAACACAGGGGTCTCCAACCTTGGCAACTTTAAGACTTGTGGACTTTGCTGGCTGAGGAACTCTGGGAGTTGAAGTCCACAAGTCTTAAAGTTGCCAAGGTTGGAGACCCCTGCTCTAACACACTTGCGTGCGTGAATGCCCTTCTCCAATCTGACCCAAGCACTGGATAATATGCCAATTAGAGCTTCCCTTCCCTTCTTTGTTGCTTAATGAAGGTGTAGCCTTAAAAAGAGATTATTATTACTAACTCTAATACAGGAAGTCCTCGACCGCAATTGAGCCCAAAAGTTCTGTTGCTAAGCCACGGAGTTCTTAAGTTAGCTTTGCCCCATTTTGCGACCTTTCTTACCACGGTTGCTAAGTGAATCCCTGCAGTTAACTTAACAAACTGGTTGTTAAGAGAATCTGGCTCCCCCACTGACTTTGCTTGTCAGAAGGTTGCAAAAGGGATCACGTGTCCCTGGAGCACGGCAACCGTCATAAGTCCATGCCAGTTGCCAAGCAGCCCTATTCTGATCACATGACCAGGAGGTTGCAATGGTTGTGTGATTAGGGCAAACTGGCAAATTTCTGAGCAGACTGTGGGAATGCAATGGACATAATAAGGTATCTTGTCTTCAGCAAAGCATCTGACAAAGTGCCACAAAGTATGCCGATTAGCAAACTGATTAAGTATGGCAGGACAATTGGGGAGATATGTAGCAGGCTTGAAAAATCACAACTTATTCACAGTTCCCCCTGCAATTGGAGATAGCATTGAGTAGAGCACTGCAACAGTCTCTGAACTGTCATTAATAGTTTGGATGAAGAATGGGAAGGATGCTTCTCCTTGGTTTACAGGTATCACAAAATTGGGGTGGGGCAGCCTTGGTAACTTTCAATGTTTTAATGTTTTATATTTCACCCTTTATGATGTTGTAAGCCACCCAGTTGCTCGACACTGAGGTGGACTGAATATAAAGTCAAACAGCTAATACGCTAGAAGGCAGAATATGAAGCTTAAAACAATCTTACTAGATAAGAGAATGAAAAGAAAGATAATAAAATGAAAAGCAATAAAGATAAATGCAAACTCTGCTTAAGAAACGTAAGTTGGACATCAAAATGTAGGTTGGGGATATCTGGATTAACAATAACAAAGGTGCAAAGGATTTTGAAACTGCCATTGACTTCAAGGTGAGGCAGAGTCAGCAGTGGGATACGGATGGTAAAAAGATAAATTGTAATTTTACGCTGCATCAACAGAAGAATCCCAGTGCATGGAAAGTTATACGTCTACAGATTCTCCGTCACCCAGGCCATGGTTGTCACAAAGGTGCTTTTTTTCAGGAGGCAACTGGACTTTCTGGTTTTTTTTCTTTTGAAGACATTTCACTTCTCATCCAAGCAGCTTCTTCAGCTCTGACAGGATTGGGGGTGGGGGGGTGGGGGGGAAATGGAAGGATTTATATTCCTTGCAGACAACTGGTATGGATGTTGACCTATTTCTGTTCTACATGCATCCTTTTTCAAGAGGAGAATTCCATCTTCAAACTGCTGCCCTCTTTCTAACCCTGATCAGCTTGCTAGGAAACCTGTCGGTTAATTGCCCAATTCAAAATGGAGAGAGTTATAAGTAATGAAAAGTCTATAATGTTTTAATTGGAAAGCTTGCAGCATGATCATTTAGGCAGGGGAATAGTTTAGTTTTGAGGTATTTCAATTGATTTATTGCATGGAAATCTACTTGCATTTAATTGCAATCATCAAAAATTATGCTTCTGAAGAAAATATATAAGCACATGGAGAAAATTACATAACATGCACACATAAGTGTGGAAAATGATATTATCTCCAGGTTTTACAATACTCCCATTTTTGCAATACCGGATTGCATAAAACACAGGCCCCGACTACGGTGGGGCTTGGGCTTATCCCCTTGGGGGAGGCCTGTGCATACAGCCACACTGAACTTTTAAACTTCTACATGTTGTGCGGCGCAAACTATAATTTCTGTTATCCTGGTTTGTTTTAGAAAATAGCTGCAGCTACACTCAAAAAATAGATTTCTCAACCCCAATTTAAGACCAAACTGTAGAATTCTCTGTCTTTGAACCTCTAGAAAATAGAAGACCTGATGGAACATTGGTAGGGGTTAAACGGGGTGCAAAATTACCTCTTGGGTAGATCTGCAGGGGTACAATCAGCTGTCCATTTCCCTGCTGCTCCATTACAGTTGTGTAATACTGAAAAAAATAGATAAGAATGGCAAGCAGGTTTGTACATTTTGTTCAATTGACCAATTCCAGACTTGAAAAATTGACTTTTAAACATTTATCTGCTGTTCGACACTCTCACCAGATCTTACCTGCAGACCTCCCTCGTATGCTGGCATGCACACAACATATCACAACTTTCCCTTCCCTTCCTCTCTATTTGTCTGCCTTCAAACGAGTTACCAATATGGCAACTTGGCCCGAAAATAGCAAACTCTGGACTGCAGATAGCTCTCCTCTGGGGTTGTTGACAGCTGTCAAAGTTCCTCCAATCCAAACAGGTACTTTGAATCTGGCTTCCCTCTGCTCAGTCCAAGGCAGAGAGAGTTGTTCCGGGTTATGCTGGACAACCAACCACCTGATTGACTTTGGTTACAGAAACAAATGTTTTCCACTCCATAAAGACAGAGCAGCAACATTTGATTCAGACCATCCGTTGTAGGATGATGTGCCCTTCGGGGGAACCCTTCCATATCCCAAGAGATATGTAGAAATGCACATCCAACCATCTTTGACCTTTGCCCACGCTTAAAAGAGTCAACAGCAGTTCCTTCTGAAAGTCTGAGCCAGGAGATACTGTCCAGCACACTGCTAAGCCAAGATCAAATTGGGATAAAGCTATGGGGGGTAATTAGATCAGGAAGACCTAAACAGGATGATTGACAAGGAGGAGGAGGAGGAGGAGGAGGAGGAGGAGGAGGAGGAGGAGGAGGAGGAGGAGGAGGAGGAGGAGGAGGAGGAGGAGGAATGGAACCCAGAGTTAAATGTAGACATTGATAGGGAATATCTAGCTCTTGAGTTGCCTCTAAGTGAACCTAACTCATAGGAATAGGCTAGGATACCTCTTGGTATCGACCACCTAAGTCTTCCTGAGCTCCTGGATGTCACCTTGTGGCTGATACTGAGAGTTTTGGGGATGGATTCCATGCCTTGGGAGAGGATTTGACTGCACCCCAATCGTTCATAGTCTTTGGGGCAACCGTGAGCCTCTCCCATGTAAACTTGACATAGTGTGGATATATAGTTGACCCAATCTTTATTTTGGAGATTGAGGACACTGACCTCCGTACACATATGTGGGTCAGGATGCCTTAGTGACAGTGACTCATGGTTTAATCACCACTGTCACAGCTTGGGTGATAACCCATTATAGTTGATGCAATATGCAGTGCCTAAATGGTTGATGGGATAATCCCATCATGGCAGCATAACAACGTAATACTAAGATTACAGCACTAGTTGCCAACAGGGCTCTGGGCTCAATTCGAGGTGCTTTGAATGCCAACGAACACCACAGCACTGAATTGGATCAGGGAACCCCTTGCCTAGGCTGGTCTGCCCATCTGAGTAGATAATAATAGGGGCATGGATCAGGTAGTAGAACCACCTGCCTCCAGGTAAACCTGTTAAAACTACACATTGTGCTCTTAAGCAGGATCAAATGTTATTCTCCACTATTAATTTTATTTAAAACAATTAACTCATTTAATAATGTAAACAATACAGCCAAAAGACGAACAGAGGTAGATGCAAGCATTTCGTATCTTATATTTGAGGCTGATTTTAACCGTGTTATTGTAATGGAGGTACCGGTGAGTCAATAGGAAATGCTTTTATCTACTTCTGTTAGCCTTTTGGCTGTATTATTGATTTTATGGCTTTTTTTTCTTTCTATTCATTCTTTACTTTCACTCTGTTCTATGCCACCCTGAATCCTAGGACAGGGGTATGTTGCAAGCATTGAAGACAAATGAACAAACGAATGAAAATAACTGATAAGACTCACATTCTCGCCAGTTTACTGGAAGGCTTTAAAAGAAGAATCAGAAAATCGCTATACTAACACATACAGGTAGTCCTTGATTTACAACCACAATTGTATATTTTTAATACGCAGAGAAAAATGAGCCCAACACTTTTGTTGTTAAGTGAGACTTTTGTTAAGTGAGTTTTGTCCCATTTTACGACCTTTCCTGCCACAGTTGTTAAGTGAATTACTGCAGTTGTTAAATTACTAATACGGTTGTTAAGTGAATCTCACTTCCTCACGGGCTTTGCTTGTCAGAAAGTCACAAAAGGTGATCACATGACCCCCGAGACACTGCGACCGTCATAAATACGAGTCGGTTGCCAAGCATCTGAATTTTGATCACTTGACCGTGGGGATGCTTCCATGGTTGTAAGTGTGAAAAACAGTGATAAGTCATTTTTCTTCAGTGCCATTGTAACTTTGAAGGATCATTAAATGAACTGTTGTAAGTCGAGGACTCCTGGCACATTGATTTTCAATGGAAAATGATTCAGATGCTGGAATTTTTGTAACTATATGTAATACAATACAATACAATACAATACAATACTATACTATACTATACTATAGCAGAGTTGGAAGGGACCTTGGAGGTCTTCTAGTCCAACCCCCTGCCTAGGCAGGAAACCCTATACCGGAGAACTCTGAGAATCATGTATGGAAAATAATTAGTTTGGTTTGGCAGCAGCCAAGGACACTGACAAGCACTTTCCAAGATACGCATAGCATTTTGGTTAACTGCTATATCTTGTTACAATAGGCACATTCTCTCTCTCTCTCTTTCTATCTATCTATCTATCTATCTATCTATCTATCTATCTATCTATCTATCTATCTATCTATCATCTATCATCTATCTATCTATCTATCTATCTATCTATCTATCTATCTATCATCTATCTATCTATCTATCTATCTATCTATCTATCTATCTATCTCTACCTCTATCTCCCCATGGGAATTCTGGGAGTTGAAGTCCACAAGTCTTAAAGTTCCCAAGTTTGGACACCGCTGGTCTAGGCAAAACATGTGACTGACCTTATTAATTATTGTTAAAGGTTCTTCATCTGCATCTAAAGCAAGTCTGTCCAACTTTGGCAACTTTTAAGATTGTGGACTTCAACTCCCAGAATTCCCCAGCCAGCATGGCTACCTGGGGAATTCTGGGAGCTGAAGTCCACAAGTCTTAAAAAGTTGACAAGGTTGGATGTCCCCTGATCTAAAGACAAGAGAATGCAGAACTAAATGAATGTTCTGTCAGGGTTCCAAACGGCATCCAAAAGTAAATCAGAGTCCGAGGCAAAGTATTGCTCAAAGTTCCAATTTAGGAAGAGAGCCATGTTGGCACATCTGGGAAAACCCGAATCTGAAAGCTTCCCGATTTTCCACACCTAGTTGAAAGTTCAAGATCCTGCCCCCATACCCACAAGTCCATCACATGGTCCAATCTCCCACTGCCATGCTGGCAGTTCCACCCATCCAGATCCGGTCAGGTGCAGAGGTGCAGAGACAAAAGATGACCTTGGCTTTCTAGAAAGAATTTTGTTATGGCTACATGGCATCTATCTCAGTACAATCCCCCCTCCCATTTTCCCACAATAGAAAATGCATAGCAGAATAAAAGAAAGTGTAGCAGGCCAAAGACCCAAAAGAAAAGATGACTGCAGGCCTGACACGTTCAGCTTGATCTTACAAGACAATCCTTCCTTCTAAATAAGGCAAGAAACTGTGGTTTGACCCCGCTGAGTCCCCTGTATCTCGATCTGCAGGACTTTGCTTGTCTTCTCCTCTAGCATCAGCCTGGAGGCACAAAAAGAGCTGAAAACATGACATCAAAGCCAGAGTTTCAGCTTCCGAAGCAGATTCTTAGACGGCTCTGACTCATTTTCCTGGGACTGACTCCAGAGAGGCTCTGAGTAGATTTCGCTCTTTGTTTCTTTAAAAATAATAATAATAAAAAAAAGAATGGCCTTCTCCATTACTCAAACGGAGATGACAAGTAAATGAAATATCAATCATGTCAGCTGTCAACCTTCTGGGACAGCAATAACTGTTAACAAGTAGTCTGGAAAAATGGTCCAAAAATGATTTGTCCTCCACATCTCAGCACTTGGGGTTGCCATGGAAAGTTAAGATGCCAGGGGCTATTTGGAACAGTCTTCAGGTATTCTTTTTAATGGAAAATTTGCCAGTTATTGATCCAAAACGTGTACCCTTTGCTTCCAGATGGCTGCAAGCAACTTTCCAATCAGTGGCTGTCAAAAAAATTACTGCCTTTTTATACCCATAGAAGACAACAACTGTAGAGTAGCACTGGGGTCACTTAAATGGCTCCTTTTTAATTAACCAAGAGTTAGGCAGGGAAGCCACTTGGATTGTTTTTCTATGAATAAAAAGGTGCAATTAATACATCTCAGTGTCCATCTCACCAAGTTAAGTATTTAGTACCACAGTGCTGGTTGGAAAGTTTAGAAGTAACTCAAAGGAGAGAAGGCTTCAGTGAAAATAACGATTTCTGTCGACGGAAGGATTTCAGAATGACAGCCTACTGATATCATTCGTTTTTCAATTTAAAAACTGATCTTAAATTTCATCCTTATAGTAATTTGCATCAATGGTAACAAGAGGAACCTTCTAGGAATTATTTCATTCAGATCTTAAGAAAACATACATTTCTTCCTATTTCAGATTACAACTTCTGAAAATGCATTCTGGTTTCATGTCACCTATTAACTGATCCCATATGAAAAATGAGAGGCACTTTGGTCTAAGTGATTAAGGCACCAGGCTAGAAAGCAGGAGATTATGAGTTACGTCTTCTGCAGCAGTATATAAAGTATATCTCACAAAGGAAAATATTCTCTTCCAGATTGTATCCATGCACAGACACAGAGAAACAAACGCAATCAATCTTGCTGTTGTGGGACATCTAAACAGTTGTAAAGATACATTTCAAAATACTTCTGACATTTCATTTCATAAGAGTGGAGATTCTGAGTATGTATCACCCTGGATATATTTCAGATTTTCAAATGCTATAAAATGGTTATAGTAAGGTCACACAGTGAAACCACCAGACAACTTCTTAATTAAAAGGAAATAACTGCCGCAAAATGGACCCAGGTATCAGTTGTCTGAAATCACTCCCCAAAATACAGCTGCTGGTCCTCGACTTACAATTCATTCAGTGAACATTCAAAAGTACGATGACTGAAAAAAAGTGACTGATGAGCATTTTTCACAGTTAATGACTGTTGCAGCATCCCCAGGATCACATGATCAAAATTCAGATGCTTGGCAACTGACTCATACTTACGACAGTCCAGGAGTCACGCAATCCCCTTTTGTGACAAGCAAAATTAATGGGGAAACCAGAGGATACATTAACAGCCATGATACTACGTTAAGAACTGTGGCGGTTCGCTTAACAACTGTGGCATCGTAAAATGGAGCAAAACTCACTTAACAAATACAATACAATACAATAGTAGAGTTGGAAGGGACCTTGGAGGTCTTCTAGTCCAACCCCCTGCCTAGGCAGGAAACCCTATACCGTTTCAGACAGATGGCTATCCAACATCTTCTTAAAGACTTCCAGTATTGGGGCATTCACAACTTCTGGAGGCAAGCTGTTCCACTGATTGATTGTTCTGACTGTCAGGAAGTTTCTCCTCAGTTCTAAGTTGCTTCTCTCCTTGATTAGTTTCCACCCATTGCTTCTTATCCTACCCTCAGGTGCCTTGGAGAATAGTTTGACTCCCTCTTCTTTGTGGCAACCCCTGAGATATTGGAAGACTGCTATCATGTCTCCCCTGGTCCTTCTTTCTCTTAAGCTAGACATACCCAGTTCCTGCAACCGTTCTTCATATGTTTTAGCCTCCAGTCCCCTGATCATCTTTGTTGCTCTTCTCTGTACTCTTTCACTTGGCAACGGAAATTTTGGGCTCAACTGTGGCCGTAAGTCAGGACTGCCTGTATACGTTTTTAGGCTGGAGTAAGGAATGCCCAGAGGAAGAGGAAATCAATGACCATCCTAGATCAGAAAGGAACAGGATTTGAAAGGGCTTTTTCTCTCTGGGTTGCGTAGCCGGTCGGGAAGTGCCAGAGACGACGCAAGCTGGTCGTCACAAGCTGGCCCTGTTTCAGAGGCTCTATGGGGGGGGGGGGGGGGACACTTCTTCAGGCTGGCCAGCCCTCTCCAAGCCCATTAAGGCGAATGGAGTTTTGGGTGCCAGCTGTGATGAACTCTTAACATCGAAGTTAGATTGGGGCGCGCTCCAACATGGCCCTTCTGCTGGTGCAAAGGGCTTGTCTAAATGGGGCTGCTCCATGCCACCTTCCAAATGACTCCCTTTGCCTCAATAGCAGTGTTTCCCAACCTGGGCAGCGTTAAGATTTGTGGACTTCAACTCCCAAGATTCCCCAGCCAGCTGCCTGGGGAATCTTGGGAGTTGAAGTCCACAAATCTTAACGCTGCCCAGGTTGGGAAACACTACTCAATAGTATCTTGGCAAAAGAGATACATAATCCAGGCATGCACAGAGAGAGATTTGGGTGCAGCTGGGCTTGAACCCGGGGCACCAAGAGTTTCCCTACTTAATTTGTACCTGTGGGAACTTTCCTTAGGACTGGGATGGTGAACCTATGGCACGGCTGCCAGAGGTGGCACGCAAAGGCCCTCTCTATGGGCACATGCACCGCCGCCAGCTGGCCTTCAGGTTTCTGGCACTCCGGTGCACCCATGCGCATGTGCTCGTTCTGGTTTGGCCACTCGGTGCCGAAAAGCTTCATCATCACTGCCTTAGGGGGCGTCCTTTTACGGCAGGGGTCCCCGACTCTTGGGCCACAGACCAGTAGCGGTCAGTGGCCTATCAGGAGCCGAGCTGCACGACTGGAGGTGAGTGGCAGGTGAGCAAATTAAACCGAAACCCTCCCCCCCCCCCCAAGGAAAAATGATCTTCCATGAAACTGATTCCTACCACCAAAAGGGTTGGGGGTCTTTACACTGGGCCCAAGGTACAGTGAAATGGGTCTCCTTGGAAGATCAAATCATGAAACAGACTCCTTGTCCCGGAAACACACACACACACACACACACACGTTTTATTTAGGCTAATGTGAATTCCTAGCATTCACCTCCAGCAAAGTCTTTCAAGGGTAAATTGCAAACACAGACCTTATCATCTTTGGACAGTTGCCAGGTCGCTGTATAAGGAACTACTTGGCAAGGAGTCTCTCGGAGAAGCAAATCTTCACACTAATGAACTCATTGTCTGCTGCAAACACCACTCCCCTTTCGCTCCTCTTTATTCCCTATGGGAGGGATCCACCTGTGCCTTTACTCCGAGTTGACCTCTGTTCCTGAATAGTTCCTTTCTTCTGACAGCTCTGCGCGTGCGCATATCAGGAACAGGCTCCAGCTGTTCTTCTGCCTCACTGATGTCTGACTCTGAAGGCAGCTGATAACTGGCATACGGCTCTGGCCCCATCTCTGCCTCCGACGCAGAGCCCTCATCCGAGCCTTCCCCAGACTCCAGGACTGGCCCATCTTCCTCCCCAACCTCCTCACTGTCTGAGTCTGCTGCCAGCTCTGCTGGCCGCTGGTGGGCTACAACAGATCCAGTCCATCCATACCTCAGTTCAGAAGGAGGAGAGTCCTATCACTTGGCTTTACAGGGAGTCCTCACTTAATGACCAGTTGCTTAGTGAAAGTTCAGAGTTACGACGGACCCCCGTCCCCAAAAATGTACATATGAGTTGGATTTGAATCTCCGAGATCCAGCCCCATGGTCACACAAGTGCTTGGCAAGCGGTCCACATTTAAGGCTATTCACTGTGTCCCAAGATCACACAATCACAACTGACAACGGTTTTTCCATTTTCCAGCAAAAATAGTGCCCGTTGCAAACAATAGCTTTGCTTAATGACTGTGTTGTCCGCTTAACGATCACCACAAAACTGTCATAAAATCAGGCCAGTCACATGGTGACTCACTTTATGACTGGCTCGACTTATGATAATAATTCCAGGCTCAATTAGGTTTTAAGTCAAGTCTACCTATAATTGAAAAAAAAACGGGACTGTCTAAACTCGTACATATCTATAAAGCGTAAAGGGCAAGCCATTTATAAAGATATACATAAGCACTGCAGTCTTCCTATCTTTGCTGTCACTATTAAAAGACAACGCACTTTAAAATCTTCTCAGCATGCAAAGCCTGCAGCTAACATATAACTCTTCTGAGAGAAAGGGTGAAGAAGTATCCAGATGAAAGCAGATTTTGTTTTTAATTTTTTTTTTAAAGAGCCGAAGGGTTCATTTTTAATGAGCCGTTACTTTAAGTAATGCATAAAAAATAGAAGGAATTGATAGTCCATTTAGCCTGCACTATATCTAATGCAAAAGTCTTTGGGATATGTTATTCTTAATGCTCAGAACAAGATCTGTAAGTATATTATTCACTGGTTTTCCAACAAAAGGAAATTTCACACAAAATCCCAGTCCCAACTCGTTCAACCAAGATGATAAAAATATCAAAAAAAAAACAAAACACAACAACAAAACTAATTATAATGTTTGTGTCTTAATTTGGTGCTTTCACTAAAAAAAAGGTTATGCGGGAGCAACCGGCGCTGGGAAGCAACAGTAACTTGGAACACGCCAGGATTCTGCACAATCACCCTTGTTGCACCCTTGTTCTCATTCTGGAATAGGACAACTTGCCACGGCCAACTCCACTGCGGGGAAATTCAATAAAAACATTGAAATTCTTGCCATTCCTATTTCGTTCTGCCCCTCCTTTTGCATCCTTTCTTTAATGATTCTTTCCCACCATTTCTTGATATCAGGGCAACTCTTGTCCTGCAGTGAGAGGGCTGTGGCGAGTTGTCCTGACTCTTCTCATGCAACTTAGCCTTTTGAGTGATGCTTGCTAGCAGTCGGTAACTTAGTAAATCCAGTCTATTGAACATATACCTACATAGGACAACATCGCTTTCATTTCTTCATCGCTGCGAACAGTAATCCGATCGCCATCCTCATCTTCATCTGCGTGAAATAAAAAGTCTGCGTATTAATATTTACCAGGTTTAAAAGAAGATCACATCTTCGATAGACGTGGAGGAACTTTTGAAATGCGACCAAATGAGGGCCAAAGAATATGAACTGGCTTTGTCTTAATTTCAAGTAAGGGTGACTAGTTGGGCAGGTGTGAGAGAGAGAGAGCAACGCATGGAACTGAAAAGTCATGTGAATGGGTCTAGGGCAGTGTTTCTCAAACTTGGCGACTTTAAGTCCTGTGGACTTGAACTCCCAGAATCCCCCAGCCAGCATAGCTGGCTGGGGAATTCTGGGAGTTGAAGTCCACAGGACTTAAAGTCGCCAAGTTTGAGAAACACTGGTCTAGGGTGACTTCAGATCCTCTCCAGGGACCTCAGCTTTGGGGCCAAGTCATACTACAGAAATTATATAGCGGGAAGGGGACTTTACAACTGCTGCACAAGCTGCACTGGGTGCCAGGTTGCTTCTGAATCCAATTCAAAGCATTGGCTATCACCTTTAAAGTCCTACAGGAACTGTCTTCGTCGGCCCATCCTAGTGAGTCAGTCAGGGAAGGTATGTTGCAGACATAATGTCAGGGCAGCCTCCATCAGTAACCAAGAAAGAAACCACTCTACTCCATTTTGACTGGCAGGACCAAGAAGAGAACTTTCTCTGCCATTGCGCCACCTCCCTGGAATAATGTCCCCCCCAAGGACGAGGTGGGACCCTAATCTCCTGGTCCAGTTTCCTAGTCCAGATCTGGTGTCCTGATCCAGATCTGGCTCTGCCATCTCACTGGGGACCCACAGAGGAGCATGCAGCCATGGGACCGGCTAGCCCTCTGAAGCCCTTCCTTTGCTTTTTAAATTTTTAATTATTTTATTCTCTTTAATTGCTTATTATAATATTTATATAATAGTTTTATGCTGACTTCTCCACTGCCCAGAATCACCCTATGAGAGAGATGGGAAGTTTCTAAATGTAATAAACAAACAAAGCAAGTTCAGGCTATACCTCCCCTCTTCTGCAAGGTGCAATTCAGCTTATACTCCTTAGAGCCGATGTTACTCTCTAAAGTCGATCTACACACATAAGATGGCATAATGACACCACTACCACCATTGTAGGTAGAAGATCTCTTAGGGCGGGGGTGTCAAACTCAATGCCTGTGGGCCGAATCTGGCCCACGGGGTACTTAGATTTGGTCCTGGAAACAGAGACGGGTTGGCCCTCGGTGCCTCTGCCAGCGAAAACGGGCTCCCAATCTCTGTTTTCGGCTGCAACAGCCTCCCGCAACCCTCTGCCAGGGAAAAAGGTTGCAAAAATGGAGACCGGGAGCCTGTTTTCACTGGCAGAGCGCTTGGCCCATCACAGGCGCCGACACGAATGCCATTAAAATGGCCATGCCCCCCTGGCCACGCTCCCCCCCCAAGTTCAAACAGAACCCTGATGCGGCCCTCAATAAAATCGAGTTTGACACCCCTGTCCTAGGGGCAAACTAAGTGATTCACTGGGTCTCAGTTCCATCACTATCTTTGTCTCCCCGAGAGGAGCATAAGGCCTCTCACTTCATAAACAAATATAAAACCTGTATCTCCAGTAGAAGTCGTTAGAATAGGAACTGCTAAGAAAATTCTAAACACAATCTGATTCTAAATGAAAAAAAAAACAGCTAATAAAAAAAAAAAAACCGCAATAATCAAGAAAATGGGAGGAATTTAAAACAAGATACCTGGAAGGAGTTTTTTGTAGTAAAAGGACACAATTTGCAAAGCTCACTGATAAATGCCACTGAAAAAGCACCTCATTACAGAAGATGAGCTTTAAAAGCTGCACAATTTTGGAAATTCTCAGGTGAGCTGAAGTGTCTTTCCTGTTCTTACAGCAGGCACATTTGGGGATAAAGAAAGCTGCTGAAAACCCGCAGCAGCTCCCCAAAAGAGACGAGCGTCATTTGTTCTTTGACGGGAGGGAGACGGGCTCTTTCAGGTACTGTATTTCTCCGACTAAGGAGGAAGCTTGCTCACCCATCCCGCCGGGAGGAAACCGTGGAGCCCCGTTCAAGCGATTCTGCAGAATGCCAGGGTTCAAAGGGGGCTTGCTGAGCCCCTCTCCTTGCCTAGAGCGCAAACAACACGGTCTTCCAGTCCATTAGGGAAGCAAAAGTAGAACTAAATAAAGCCTAGATTTTGCTAATGTCACCTCCTCACAAGACACCAAATAGAAAGCAGCAGATGGCAACCAAATATTCCACAGCAATTTTTGCAAAAGACGCAGTGTGCCGGGCAGGCGCAAAACGGTTTGGGATAAAAGGACCATAACGAGCCATATGTCGTTAGTTGTTTTATTTGTAGCAACATGGCGTACAACAAGGTCCAATGGCAATGGAGAATACAGCCCCAGGTAGAGGCAGCCACAGAAGACACACCGGAGATAGCAATAACTAAGCAAACAGGAGAGGAAGCCGCTGCGGATAGCAATTAACTGCCTCCAAGAAAGCCATCAAGTAGCTGAGAAGATACTTAAGCCGGGGAAATTTCAGGCTTTCATTAGGGAGAAGATAACCTAGAAACCAAACGGCCTCAATACACATTAACATATTTTTGATGCACTTAAGTGGCAGGAGAAACAATGTCATGCTGATGCAAAATGACAGGCTAATTCAAGGACTAGAAAGCACAGCAGCAGATATTGAGAGAGAAGCTATGAAACTCGGTATTTCCTAAGCGCAGGTACTGCCCAGGGCTGCCATCCATGCTCCTTACTGGTCCGGAGACGTCTGCTGAGACGCAAAGGGCAGCGGGGGAGATGGGGCTGGCCTGCCACGCGATTTTGAGCCCCGCCCCCTTCAACTCTGTAACCCCGTATTTGGGAAGTGGTGCCAAAATGCTCAAATTATAGACAGTGTTTTTGTACCATGATCTCCTACGACAGTCTATCTAAAATCAAAGGTGTATAAAACAATGGTACGCCCAGTAGCTTTATATGGCGCTGAGCGTTGGCCAACCACCAAATGCATTGAGTGCTTTTTACGTGCCATGGAGGTGCGCCCGCCTCTTTGGTTGTTAGGTGTTTCTCTTGACCATGCCAGCAATGCCACAATAGGGCAGCAATTGGGCACTGCGCCAATATCAGAGGAAATGCGGGAGAAATGCCTAGAGTGGTATGGCAATGCCCTACCAGCAGCCCCCCATATCGGTGCCTGCACTGCCTTCCACTTGAACAGAGACGTCAAGCGCCTGAGTGGAAGAACCCAGCAAAGATGGCAAGACACAATCAATGCAGACATGGACATTGTCCGGTTGGACATAGATGCTGCGTTTGATCATGCAAGATGGCGTTCGTTGATCCAAAAAGCGCACCTTGTAGTTGTGGGCTACAAGGAAGATGAGGATGGTGAACTTGTAAGACAGAGGAGAGGAGGGGGGAGGGGAGAGAACAAAATTACAAAATAATAGAACAGAACAGAACAGAATAGAATTCTTTTATTGGTCAGGTGGGATTGGGACAACCAAGGAATTTGTCTCCAGTGCATAAACTCGCAGTGTGCATACAAACAACAAAGTGATAGGTAATAGATCATAAATCATACGGTCATATAATCATAGTTACAATCATTAATCATAAGATACATATAACAAGTAATCAAACCATAAGGTACCAATAGGAGAAGATAGTAGGAAAGATGAGAAGAGAGAAGATGAGAAAAATGAGAAGATGAGAAGAATAATAGCAATACAGCCTCCACTCACAGGCCAGCATTGTTGCCTCATAATAAAAATGGAGAGAGGCCTCCTCCAGTGTAAGAGGAGTTTTGTTTTTAACACTCCCAGTTGTTGAACTGCAGACATCCAGGGTCTGACACCAGGGAAGTCCAGGCTTAAGCCTTCTGAGCCCTGAGCTGCCCTCCAACCGTCTCCCATGAAGACACTGGCCAGCTGATGGGTTCCCCACCTCCAGAGAAGGCAACGCATCCATAACCAATTTAGTGCAGTATACACAAAAATGCCTGATTCCCGCAAATGATTTCTGCTTCTAACCCTACAAATCTGAAAATTAAAATCACAGTCCACAAAGCCTCCAGGTACTTTATATTTTTCATTTAATTTGAGCAATATAATTGCAGTGCGTCCAAAGAGCACAGTAAGGTCAGGATGGTAATTAAAGCTATACAGTAGAAATATGCGCTCTCAAGATGTGATTAAATAATAAAATATTACTTAGCTAAGGTTTATCATTAAACTTGCATCTGTGCATAAATATTTAACTGTGAGATATCTGAACATAAACCAAGATGCAGTTGTCACTGTTTTAAATAAATGATGCAAATATAAACTGCCGCCCGCCTGCCCCCCCCCCCCCCATCCGCTCTCTGGCAAGCCATACTCACACTCGAAAGCTGTTGTCGTTGCATCAGGAAGAACCTGAGTGATTACGTCCTGCAACATTAAAAATGAAGGCCGTTAGTTATATTCGTAAGGGAAGACTTTTTACAGAATAATTAATATTCAGCTTTTCCTAGCCTGTTAACTCCGACTGCTGAAAGCAGAAGTGAAGCCACACATCACACTTGGAAGAGACCCTCGTGTAGGATTGAAAAATGCCTCTCTTTACCACCCAGAGTTGTTACTCGGCTGATGTAGAGCAGCAGCTCTCAGGGGGGTGTTTGCAAACCCCGTTTATTTGCCTATCGTGCCGCTTCCACCTGACGTAGGCGATGGCTGGTTAGGAAAACGCCAGTCTTTTTCATAAACTCTCTTATTTCTCTAAAGCAGGGCTGGGGAGGTATGGCCCTTTTATGACTTGTGGACTTCAACTCCCAGAGTTCCTGAGCCGGCCATGCGGTCTCAGGAATTCTGGGAGCTGAAGTCCACAAGTCAGGGCCATAGCTCCCCACCTCTGCTCTAAAGTAAGAGGGAAAGAAGAAAAACTCTATGGTCTTTTCCATTCACTGGCCTTTGCCTCTCCAGACAGCGCTTTCAACTTTCAGGAAGGTGGACCTCGGAATTCTGGGATCGGAGGGCCACCCATCTTGAAATTGCTGAGGTTGAGCGCTCTACTCCAACGTCCATTGCTCTTCTGCATTTAGTCAAGTTTGGAGATGCCAACAGGGGTGTCAAACTCGATTTCATTGAGGGCCGCATCAGGGTTGTGCTTGATCTCGGGGGGGGGGGGGGCTCAGCTAGTTTGACATCACTCATTTCGGGGGCATCTGTGGTGGCCCAAGCGCTCTGTCAGAGAAAACGGGCTCCCAAGTTCCGTTTTTGGCTGCGACGGCCTCTGCAATCCTCTGCCAGCGGAAACATTTTTGCTGGCAGAGGCACAGTGGCCAGTCCTTCACTGTTTCCAGGGCAGCCCCGCAAGCCGGATCCAGCCTTGAGTTTGACACTCCTGTGCCAAATGCTTTCCAGAAATGGGGAAACCCCTTTGAAAAACCATCCCACCAACTACTTTAAACACTCACTTTATCAGAGAGATGGGCGCCATACAAATTTAATACATACATACATACAGTATCTAATAACACTCCAATGCAATATTAAAGGTCCAGTACAGGTAGTCCTTGACTTATAACCATTCATTTAGAGACTGTTCAAAGATACAACCATGTTGAAAAAAATCATTGCACTTATGACCACTGCAGCGTTCCCGTGGTTACAACAATCAAAATTTGGGTGCATGCAGCATCCTGGATCACATGATTGGCATTTGTGACCTTCCCAACTGGCTTCCAACAACCAAAGTCAAGGGGGGGGAGCTGGATTCACTTAACAACCCTGTGATTCACTTAACAACTGCAGTGATCTGCTTAACCTACCCTGACAAAAAAAAGTTATAAAACTGGGTGTGAGTCACTTAACAACCCCCTTGCTTAGCAATGGAAATTCTAGTGTACTTGTAAATTGAGGACTTCCTGTATTGTCAATCTGAAGTTAATTTCAACAAGGAAATGACTTACTGCACTTAAAGTAATGGTTTTAACGAATAAGCCAAGATAGCATTGTTCCGATGACAATATGAACCTGAAATGCCTGCGGAGGAAATCACCTCACAACCTATGTTCATTTCATCATGTTAAGCCAGTAACAGATGAAAATGAGTAGATACATGTAATAGAAGTGACAACATAATATAACTTCAGAACTAACACATACTACATGTATATGCTTCCTTCAAATTTCTTTCAATGTTACCCTAATTGTGGAAAAAGAATGAGAATAGTCAACAAAAAAGAATACAACTAACTCAAAATCAATACTTATGACGGTCCCGGGGTCACGTGATCCCCCCTTTTTGACCTTCTGGTAAGCAAGTCAATGGGGAAACCAGATTCACTTAATAACTGTTACTAACTTAACAACTGCAGTGGTTAACAACTATGGCAAGAAAGTTTGTAAAATGGGGCAAAACTCACTTAACAAATGTCTCACTTAGCAACAGAAATTTTGGGCTCAATGTTGGTCATAAGTTGAGGACTACCTGTATTTTCACACATGCTTTCTCGTTCCATCTTATCATATTCAACAATCAATTCCACAGCGGTACAAAAGTCCTTAATTCAATCTGATTTCTATTATAAAATGCATTTCCCACATCAACAAATGTGTCATATGCTTCCTTATATTCATTTCTCAAAGATGGCTGAAAATCTGGTTTTAACAACTATGCATGTAATAAAAGAGGAAAATTATTCTAAGATATTCTAACTCCAAAACATTTGACCATACTGCTAGAAAGTCCATTTTGTTCCATTGCAAAGAATTTAACTCTTGACAAAAAATACTTATCAACAACAGCCCATCAGGTCTTAATTTCTCCTCCTGAATAGCTTTTAACCAATCTCCATCTCGGGAAAAATCCAGTCCTTTATTATTAAGGAGAGAGACAAGCAAGCATTTTAAAGCAGTGTATCTCAACCTCAACAACTGTAAGATGGGTGGACGTCAATTCCCAGAATTCCCCAGCCAACTCTCCCGTCTGGGGAATTCTAGAGCTCCATCCATCTTAATGTTGCTGAGGTTGAGAAACAGTTTTAAAGAATCAGCAAGGAATAATCTGGTCCTATTCTTCCTTGAAAAAAAATATTATTTAATGTAAACCTCTTTTTTAATTCATTGTTTTATCACAGAAAATAAAATACAGAACAGTAAAACAAACAAACAAAATGAAACAAAACAAAAACATACATTCAACCCTAACAACAACAAAAAACAGGGTACAAAAAAAGGAGGAAAAATAATTTAACATTTAACCTGTAGGATCCATCCTAGCTGAGTGTGCAAAGAAAATAAATTATCCTCCCCTTTTATGAGATGGATGGATGGATAGATAGATATGATAGACAGACAGACAAAAAAGCAATCAACAGGTTGAGCTAAACCAGGGGTGTCCAAACTTGGGAACTTTAAGACTTGTGGATGCTGGCTGGGGAATTCTGGGAGTTGAAGTCCACAAGTCTTAAAGTTCCCAAGTTTGGACACCCCTGAGCTAAACCAACAGATTGGAGAGAGAGAGAGAGAGAAGAGGGAGGGAGGGAGGGAGGGAGGGAGGGAGGGAGGGAGGGAAGTATACATAGGCGCACGGAGGACTTTATCCCCTGGATAAGGTCATGTCCTGATTTACCAGCGGAAGTTGACCGCTAGTGCAGAAGAGCAAATACGATGCCCGCCATGTTTTGGACATCACTGCCCATAAACCCCAATCTGCCTGACCAGGGGACAATGAATGGAAATGATTCCTTCCGAGACTTCTGACGTCAATTGCTGAGAAGCCATGTTTGGGAGTGACAGACCCAGTCAATTTGGTCTACATGTCAAGGCTGCCCTCAAACAGTGGCAAAAGAGAAAGGACCATAGATGGGACAAAAAGCTGAAACCCGATGAATGAAAGCAGGTTGAAGTTCAACCCATGAAAGAGTCGAAAATCTTCTGCTCTCTTCTCCTGAACCCACTACTAAAGGCAGCCTCGAATGCATTAAAAGTCCTGGAGATGTGGCTTAATGCTAATATCCCTGTGGGGCTCTCCCCATCCCACCAGACCTCATAGGGCAGGCATTCTCCAGGTCCCTTCCCTGGAATTTGGACATCAATCAGTGAGACCTCAGAAGGGGCCCTTTCCCATGGCTGCTCTTACCCTGCAGAGCAGAATTCCCCAACTTTTCCAGCTTTGCGGACCGGCAGGGGGGAGGGGAAATGGTTCTGCGCAAGCCGTGGGCAGCTCCATTTGCACATGGACCTTGTGCGCCCGTACTTGCCCATTGCTTCTGCAAGTGGGAATGCATGCGCATATGCCCTTACCAGCCACTTCTGTGGCCTGGTTCCAAAGCGTTCAAGGCCTGGTAATGGGCCACAGTCCGGGGATCGGGGACTGTAGAACACTTCCCCCCAAAGATGTCTGTTGGAGCACCCTAGGAGATGACTGAGGCTCCTGGGGGCTTTGGGGGCCCTTGGTTTTATTTTTCTGTTTGCCCTTTCATGGTTTCATTATTGCTGAGAGCTGCCCAGAGTTAAGCTAATCCATTACGATGGGTGGCTATATAAACCTTTCAAATAAGTAACTATAAATGTATAAAATTCAAGGCAGAGACAGCCATGCACAGGGTTGCAAGAGTCAGGACATTATTATCATCATCATCATCATCATCATCATCATCATCATCATCTATTCACAACAATGCCAAGTCACAGCCCATAAATAGCTGCTTTATCCACATGAACTAGGACAGGGGTGTCCAAACTTGAGAACTTTAAGACTTGTGGACTTCAACTCCCAGAATTCCCCAGCCAGCCAAGCTGGCTGGGGAATTCTGGGAGTTGAAATCCACAAGTCTTAAAGTTCCCAAGTTTGGACACCCCTGGACTAGGATGTTATTGACATCCTACATGTGGGAATCCAAGCAGTCTGGCCTTTGCCAATTGGCAGCTGTCAAGGGGCAGATTCCCTAAGTGCCATCAAACGTGTTTTGGGTATGGCACCCAGTGCGCCTATAACCACTGAAGGGACAACAGCAGGGGGCTGGACTAGATGACCTCCAAGGTCCCTCCCAACATCTATTCTTCTATGTCCTGCTGGTTCGTGCCATGATCGTTCAATGCATCAGGTCTGGCTAATCAGATTCAGAATGGTGGGGATTTAAGGATTCAAGGCCTAACCTAGAATTATGAAGCTGGGCGTTCTTTCTAAAGCCTGGCTCCTCATCAGGGCTGCGACCCATAATCCCCCCCCCGGAGGCCGTGGGGGAGGGGGTGATTCTTCGGCCTGGCCTCCGAGGCCCCCAGCCCCAAATGGGGAGCCCCACGGAGGACGGAAGGGGGGAGAAGGGGCCGCTCCCGTCCTCCGGCTCCGTCCCCAGCTCTTGGCGCCCCTCCGCCCCTCGCCCCGCTTCCCCCGGCGCCCCTCACCAGCACGTCCCGGAAGAGCAGCTGCGGCGCGGGGTGCACGGTCCAGTCCACGGCGCCGCCGCCGTCCGGGATGCGGATGCGGATGACCAGCGCGGGCCGGGCCGGCTCCATCCCGGGGTCGCCCAGGGCCAGCAGGAGCATCCCCGGGCGGCGGCGCGGTGCTCTCCGCGGGACTAGGCCGCGCCAGGCCGGAAGGGCTCGGGCCGAAAGCGCCGCCTCCCAAGCGCGCTCCCGCCGCGGCCCCCCTCGCTCCCCTGCTCGCCCCCCCTCCGCTCTCGCGGGAGCGCGCGCCTGCCCTGCCCGCGGAACGCCTCGCCACCAGACACCCCCCTCCCCCACCCGCTTCGTTCAAGGAGCTTTGGCCGCTCTTCTCTCCCCAGCAGTTCATTCAGTGACCGAAAATCCGAAATTACAAAGGTGCTGAAAAAAGTCGCTTAGGGCCGTTTTTTCACATTTACGACCGTTGCACCATCCGCGTGGTCACATAATCAATGGCTTGGCAATGGACTCATATTTATGACGGTTGCAGTGTGACGGGAACGCTCCCTAATGCATTTATCCATAAATAGGTTAAGCCAGGGGTGTCCAAACTTGGCAACTTTAAGACTTGTGGACTTCAACTCCCAGAGTTGAACTCTTCAACTCCCAGCTCCCTGCAGAGCTGGCTGGGGAATTCTGGGAGTTGAAGTCCACAAGTCTTAAAGTTGCCAAGTTTGGACACCCCTGCATTAGAGCCTGCTTTGATCAAAGCCTACTTTAAATGCTCTCCCAAATTCCGATCACCACATTTCAAGAAGGATTCAGAATAAGTGCAGTGAAGAGTAGAAATTAAGTGTGAATCCTGTGAAAATCCTGTGAAAAGAGAGGGAAGGAATTGAGTATATTTAAGTTTAAGGCGAGAAGGGAAAATACTGTATATTAAGATGCTTCCAATAAAATGGAACTGGGCGGGGGCTTTTGGGTTGCTTACCTCTGCAGTACCACAAGCACAAAGGAATACTTCAGGGGTGTCCAAACTTGGCAACTTTAAGACTTGTGGACTTCCACTCCCAGAATTCCCCAACCAGCTGGCTGGGGAATTCTGGGAGTTGAAGTCCACAAGTCTTAAAGTTGCCAAGTTTGGACACCCCTGGGTTAAGCAATCAAGGGGGGGGGGGGGTCACATATCTTTATCTTACCTTCTATTATTAAATTCCCACCACTCTGAATCTAAACTGTAGACCAGCCGCACCTAATACATTGAAAGACGTGGCATGAAGCAACAGAACGTAGAATAACAGAGTCAGAGGGGGCCACAGATTGGGTACCCCTGATTTAAATAAACCTGGTTCTCCTCCTCAGAACTGTCCCAGATCGAATCCACGATCAGAATCTCTTCTTTGCCCCTTGGCAGAAAAGGAATCTGGCTGGAGAAGCGACAAGGGACCAGTGATTCCTTTTCCCGGGGGCGGGGGGGGGGGGGAGAAAATGCCACCTGGGGGCTCTTCTCGGAATATTCACAATGTTTGTCTCCTACCTTGCACCCATACTTCTTATCCTACGTCGTATGCAGGTAGAGGCCAAACTTTCTGTGGCTAAGCGAGACATTTGTGAAGTGAATTTTGCCCCATTTTTCGACCTATTTTGCCATAGTTGCTAAGTGAATCCTTGCAGTTGTTAAGTTAGTAACAAGGTTGTTAAGTGAATCTGGCTTCTTCCTTGACTTTCTCTGACCTTGTCAGAAGGTCGCAAAAGGAGATCACATGACCCTGGGACACTGTAACCGTCATAAATGTGAGTCAGTTACCAAGGGTCTGAAATTTGATCACGTGACCACAGGGATACTTCAATTGGTCGTAAGTGTGAAAACGGCTACTAATTCCCTTTTTTTCAATGCTGTTGTAACTTTGAATTGTCACTGTATGAACTGTTACTACCATTGCTACCTGTAACTGGAATGACTGAGCGTAAATTCGATCTAGAACAGTCTGAGGAGAACCAGGTTTATTTAAATCAGAGGTATCCAACCTTGGCAACTTTTAACACTGGTGGACTTCAACTCCCAGAAATCCCCAGCCAGGACTAGCTGGGGAATTCTGGGAATTGAAGCCCAGAGGTTATAAAGGGGCCAAGTTTGGACACCTCTGCTTTACGATGTTCTTCTCCCAGACCTTCAGGGAAAATCCATTCACTGTTGGGTTAGTTTAAGGCTGGAGCTTTTCTTGGCCACAGTTCCAGGTGGAGACAACAGGTGTAAAGCGTCACCTTCTCTCCATTCCTGTGCACACACACCAACCCAATTTGGGCATAGTCAGAAATGGCCTTTGGGGTTCTGGGGAGGAATCAGAGACCCACTGACTGGGCAGGAATCCTCCCACATCCACGGGCACGGTGCTCCTTTAGGTTGGGTGCTCCTGATGCTTATTGATTAAGTTATTCGCAGCAGAGGACCAAAGCAGTCTGTGTTACAGAGAGGTTCAACTGATGAGAAGCCTGAATGAATTCTATTGGAAACCCCCCCCCTGGGGGGGGGGCTCAGATGGGGGTCCTGATGCAAGGAAGAATCACAGGGGTTGCTGGTTGCCGTCCTGGCGTGGCTCATCCTCTGCAGATGCCATGGCGTGAGGATGGTGTTTCCTAACAACACAACGGTTTCTTTTGAGAGTGAGGTGGGCAGCATATACATTTAATAAATAAATAAATAATGAGCAGCATATTAATTTAATTAATCAATAAAATAAAGATTTGGCCAAGAATGATTCAACACTGGGAAAAGAGAAGCACAGCTGAGGAGGAGGAGGAGGAAGAAGAAGAAATGTTATTAAAAGGTGGGGGGGGAGATGTTATTAAAAGCTGCTGCTCATTTCAGCAGCTGCATAGAGTGGCTGAATTGATCTAGGATTTAAACAGGGGGAAAATGGATCAGCTTACATGATCCCCTCCCTTCCCCCCTTCCAATTCAAATCCTACATCGGTTTGTGTGTCCAATGAAGTGAGCTGCTAATATCGCAAAAGCCTTTTCGGAAAGGTATGCCTTTTGATCAAAATTTGTTAATGGGCAAAGATGCTAGCAGACTCCTGATTCTTTGTCAGCCAAGAAAGGACCTGTGCAGTTTCTTAAAAATTTCAGCTTGAAGCCAATTTGGTGACTCTAGCTGGGTGTTTTCTTAACCTGAGCATGGATTAAGCTTGTTGGCTGAGGAATTCTGGGAGTTGGAGTCCACCCAGCTTAAATTGACGGAGGCTGAGAAACACCCAACTGGCTGCAACTTTTCAGTCTTGATGAGCTTCCACAGAAGAATGCTAGTTGTGTAACGTCTTATCAGGAGGGGCTGCAATTATATTTTCCCCCTCGAAAATCCAACATGTGCAAGCCTGAGGCGTCCTTCCCGATCCCCCCAAATATTCCCTGTGTGGGTATGGACTGCGCAAGCTTAAAACATTTCACAACTTTCTCAGCCAGCTTGAGGGGCTTTGTAATTGTTTTTGCCGACCTATAAATTTTTGAGTAACAACAAAATTATTGTGATTTTTCTTCCTAAATTATTCATATATTACAAAGCATGTATGTAACAAGGGCCATGAATCAAAAGGCATATAATGACTCTATCTTGGAGTCATTTCTTCAAAGAAAAACTCAAATAGATTTATGTACACAAGTTAACTAAGAGACCATGATTTTAATAGTGTTCATAATTCTACCTGCTTCTTCCCCAGCGTCATACATTCTTTTTAAAGTGCTACAGTTTTTAAATGAAATTTAAAATTCAGAGTTTTCCTTTGGGGAGACAATTGCTTTCCATCACATTTAGCAGTTGGGTCTAACTGGCACTATAGCAATCACCAAAATAACAGCTTTGCAATGAGGTAACCCAGAGCTCATAAACTCTGCCTAAAAGGAGGCAAATATCTCTAAGAGAAATCCTGGCTATGTGGTTTGTATCTTTGAAATAAAAGCAAGACGTTGCTATTGTGCACCATTGATGTTTTTATTTAGTTGTCTGTTGCAGAGGACAGAAACTTCTCAGGTGAGCCTAGAATTCAAAGCCACATGGCTCAGTTTCTCAAGAGATATTTAAGGGGACTTTGATTGGCAGGATGGTGGTTTATTCTTTTCATAAATATAGCACAGTTATTTATGCTTATATTATAAAACCTTAGTGTAAACAAAACAATGAAATGCCCTTTATCAAGGATATTTCTTTGTACACCAATCTTTCACAGGGCTCCAGCCTATTCACAGTAATGACAACATACAAATGTTCATTTAGGTTACTTGGCGTGAGTCAGATTATATTTCATTATCTACAGTACCTTCAGTCTTATTCGTGGAAATAAAACCTTACAATATTAGGCTTCCAAATATTTCAAACATGTTTTCATCATTCATGAATTAGTATTGTTTAGATTTTTTTCTCAAGACACGAAATGCCAAAATACTACTTTAAAAGGCCCCTCTGAAATCAAGAAAGAAATCAATAAGATTTATCTCCTTGCTACTAAGCTTGAAACGGGCATGTGGTTCATTTCACTGCAGTATTCTACATCTTGACTTCATTCGGCTCTCAAGTTTCAAAAGCTGAAGAAAAAGAAGAGATTGCAGGTGAGCCTAGACCAGGGGTCTCCAACCTTGGCAACTTGAAGCCTGGAGGACTTCAACTCCCAGAATCCCCCAAGCTGGCTGGGGAATTCTGGGAGTTGAAGTCCTCCAGGCTTCAAGTTGCCAAGGTTGGAGACCCCTGGTCTAGATGACAGAGCTCCGTGCTGTTTTTTGTCAAAGCCATCAGTTCCTTCCAGATGTTGCAACTCCCCAAATTCTCAGGCAAAGAACCACCATTTGACCAGGACTTGGAGCAGCAGTCCCCACACATCTAGGGAAACTATGTGGGAGAAAGCCAGGCATTTTCATCCAAGGGCTTATCCTGTTTTCTGCATTTCTAACTTAAAATGTCCTGGTTGAAGTTTAGTTCTGGAATTAAAAGAAATGCCCAAGAGGGCCCTCCCAATCGATCTTTACGCAAACATCAATGCTTGAGACTATTACATATTGGCATTTGTAAGTATTAATGCAAGCCTGACATTTCCATTAACACGTATACACAAAACATCCAACAAATTTCAGCTTTTTGGATTAGTAAACAATACTCCACGGACGAGGCTTCTGTTAATAATGTTTCTTATTGTTGGAAAATCTCTAGTGGACAAATTTGTCAAACATACAAAAGGTCTAAAAATGAAATATAGTAATTAAGACTCTCACTTTATTGATTGGGGAGCTTAAGTAATTTTTCATTACTAACGTAAGATTTAATACATAAAAGTAGTTAAAGATTCTGCCTTGGCACTGGCCATTAGCATGTAATTGAACTAGTAAAAAAGATCAGTTTAACCTATGTTGATTACCACCTTACCTTTGAAAGGCAATTAAGGATCTCAATCATTGCAACAAGATTTGATTGTGTGTCCTTTATTGGACATCGATCTTTTAGCAAAGCGCAGTTACATTTTCCATTAATTTACAGTAGCAGTTTGACTCTGGTACCTTAGACCATTGACCCACATAAGATGTCAGGCTAAGTACTCGTTTAGTTTAAGGTGCTCCCACCACTCATTCCTCTTTAAAAGGGACACCGAAACAAGTCCGATATCCATCAAGCAGGCTTAGGCGACGGTTTCGGTTACTGGCATGCGTTTCATCAGGCTGGATTCCCTCATCTTCATCACGTCCCTCTCCTCCTTTGCTTTTTTTAAGCACTGCCCTTCCACCAAAGGAAAGAGAGAATTAAAGCAGGGGAGAAAAGTCCAAACACAAAGTGGAGCAACTATTGTGTTTCAAAGGATCGCGTTTCCTGGAAGGTCGTGTATTCTGGGCATCTATTGAAAATACCTGCCCAGCTGTTTTATTGCCAATGACACTGGAGGGCCAGGAACTGGGAGGGGTTGCTGGGAGGTTTGAACAAGATAAAAAACCAGAAATAATTGATGATGTAGAATTGGAGGTGGTGGTGGGGACTGAAAGCTAAGAGTAAGGACCTTCCCAAGGATGGAGTGGGGAAATTAAAAAAAACAAAAAACACTTATCAGGACATGGAACCAAAAGAACAGGTGGTGCTTCCATCACTTGGGTACAATACCTTATTTTGTACTACAGTAGATGTGAAAACCACCTTTTACATTTTCCTCTCCTGCAAGTAACATGCTGCAATTTGTGCGTGTGATGGCAGGATGAAGCAGATTTGCATTTGAGATTCATGCAAAACAATCTCACAGCAGACATACGCGGGTTATTTTAGATCGTCATGTATTCACACACTGTAGCACGCCATCAGGTGATATGCTTGGCTTAACATGCTGTTGAAACTCTTATCACAGTGACTGGTAAATCACAGGGGACAGATCAGAATTGGGAGAACACCGCCAATCAGGGTCATTAAAACAGATCACAGGTAAAACAAGATTAGCTTTGTGTAATGTGGAGACAGTTTGTTTTCTCCTTAGAATTACCCATTTTTTATTTGGGGCCCAAATTTTACACTCGCTCCATTTTTATCCTTTTAAATAGGAATGCAAGAATAGTGTTTTTTAGGATAGAGCCTGCTTATTTAATTCTTCAAAAGTTGACGTAGGCACAAGTTATATGTATTTGAATACAAGGATAGGATTTGTTTTGGGGAGGGGGAGGAGTAGGCTATGAAAATTTACAGTGCTAAACCTAAATTTTGGAGTAATTCGATTTGCCTCAATTAGCAAACCTGCCAGTTCTTGACTTAAGTGCAAACAGGAAATCCAATCTTTTGTTTTCCAAACAAATCAGGAATTGGAAGATAAGAACCAATCAGGTTTCTGACTATGGGTTGTGGTTTCTCTGCCACAACAAATAGGTCAGAGAAGAAACTTCTGTGTTGAGAGAACCCTTGAGTGGCAGGTGCCAACTCCAAGCACTGGAGTCCATGTAAGAACATTCCTCAGATCCACTCAGCTTCTGCTTGAAACCTCCAGTGTGAGAAAACTTATGGTCTTCATCACTAATTGGTTCCTACCACCTTTTGGAATTGTCCCAAAGATCTACCTGGAATTGGCTTTTCTCTCATTGAGAGCCATAGGTCCCCCATGCTGAAGAAGAGAGAACAGCTGTCATGTACTCAATCACAGCTAGCATGTTGCCTCTTCCTGAGGATTACAACAACCCGTCCTACTAGGTCCTACAGGAGAGGCTGCTCCAGAACTCGTCTGTTAGGGACCATCAGCTGGGGGAGACCCTGTTTTGCTGTGGCATCTGCCCTTTGGATGATCAGATGAGCCCTGATTTTGCTGGTTTTCTGCAAGGTCTTCAAGATGTGGTTTTGTCCCTGGGCCTGGAGATCTGGATGTGTAACAGAGCTGATGCAATCGCTGTTAAATTTGTGTGGGCTTTCTACCCCAGATGTTGATTGTATTTGTGCATTTTTTAATAATGTTTATTAGTTTTGATAATTGTGAATTTCAGATGGGCAGTCACATCAACTGAAATAATATTACCTGCCTCAGCAACAGTCCCAAGAGTTTTTTTGATGATACCTACCCAAATACGTTCCCAATAGAATTAATCTATCCCATAATCTACAGTGAGATGCCTCGCATCAACGGAACAAGGCACCTTCTGTTTAAATACAAGAAGTGGTCACACATAAAGCCCCCTAATGATAACTATTATTGCATCTGAACGCTGCCCTTGGTCATCTTCCAAGTTCATCCTTCACCAGGGTCAACTCTTGAAGTACTGGAGATCCACTGATTTTCATGTAATAAAAAGAAAATTTCTTACTACATTTGCCTAATTGTTGCACCACAAGAGCTCTGAGCAAGACTCTGCTTGCTATTAATGCTACAAACACTGTCCAAATCTGGGGAATCAATAGAGTAGTTTGTCAAGGAGATTCTCCAAGGAGGGATGCCCAGCGCTATTATAGACAAGGAGTCGCGTTCCTCCACTTATCGAAAAACAGGTAAGCAAAGTCAGCACTCTCCATTATCAGAAATCAAATAAGCTGCAGCTAGTGAACGGACCACTCCAAGGGGAAGCTTTATTTATTGCGTGGTAATTAAAAAACATTTTATCAGTCTTGTGTTGAGACCAAACCTTTAAAGAAGAGTATTGACAAAATCGGGAGCAATGAACGAGCAGTATTTGACTTTAACTTATGAGCTGCACTTATTTAATTCTGCCCATTATTGGGAACATAAGTTCCAGCCAATCTAGCAAAATGCTAATAGTCACTTTTAGTATTAATGAAGCTTAATGTAACACACCAGCTACTCCTCTGGGCGAACTATTTATTTAACTTGTATTAGGAATATCCTTTAGTATCAAATATACTGGAGTTTCCTTGATTACAGATTTAGAGCTGCAGTTAAAACAAAACAAATGTACTGCTTGTCTTCTGAATGAAAGCAATTCATAATTCAATTCTGATGGATTTTAAGAAATATACTTACACAAAATCTAACAAGAGCCTTTTGAAAAATAAATTATATTTTGTCTTACAGCTTGTCCTAGATGAAAATAACTTGCTGAAATAATTTAAAATGAACAAATGTTACGCATGCTTTTAGATCTGTTTTCATAACTACATTATTTCTGCAACACTTTATCAGGAAAGCTTTGGAAGTCAAGAGTTTGAAAACAAACTAGAGTGACTGAGTGAATATAATTTTCTACATTAAGCACATGACAAAGTCATAGTGTGTTAATTACGTCTAAATCATGTTGAGTCAAATAATAAAGCACACTTAACTATCTTCCATTGAAAGCAATGTGATTGAACTGGTACTTAATTTCGGCCAGATCACAATCATTCTGACTGACTGCAGGTACAAGACCAATCTCCACATTCAACCCTCTGAAATTTCAGGTATTCCACCATCACCACCACCCAAAAAAACCCCTCTGGATTTTAATACAAACAACTTCTATTTATCAGAGAGGACTGAACCACTGTTTTGAATATCAGTTATATCTTTTAAAAACTTCATTAAGAAGAAACAGATTGCTTTTAAATTGTACTTAAGAATTGGATAATTAGATAAGATCGCAAAAAAAACCAGTATTTTAATTAAGAGGCGAAAGTCAGCTTTGGATGAAACAAGTTAATTCAAATAATTTCCCAGAGTTTGGTTTTGTGGTTGTGCATAATTCAACATGTATTTGATGTTTTACAGAGTCAAAGAAAAGCAATATGTTTCAACAATAGGGACATGCCTTGAAAAAATACATATACTGTTTGCATAAGAATGTTGACACGGCAAAAATTTTAAGGAAATATTCTTTACTAATGTAGCACAATAAGTTTTTGAAACGTTTTAGTACATGGCGCCTTCATCTTCTTTATTCAGGAAGTAAATAGTAACCGGGCCACAACACGTCTGAACAGTCTCGGTGACGCTGGCAAAACACCAAGAACTAATTCCGTATAATAACGTTGGGATTCCTAGTGCAAAAGGAAACAGGTTAAGAGTCGCAGGACAGAACAGCTTTAAGCTAAGGGCTGGATGGGACTTATGAACGTTTCTCAATTACGACTATTGCACCATCCCCGTGGTCATGTGATCAAAATTGAGATGCTTGGCAATTGCTTCATATTTATGACGGTCGCTGTGTCCCAACGTCACGTGATCCCCTTTTGTGACTTTCTGACAAGCCAAGTCAATGGGAAGCCAGATTCACTTAGCAACTGCAGTGATTCACTTAACAACTGGGGCAAGAAAGGTTGTAAAATGGAGCAAAACTCCCTTAACAAATGTCTCACTAAACAACAGAATTCTTGGGCTCCATTGTGGTTGTAAGTTGAGGACTACCTGTACATGAAGTCACCAGGGCTCGAGTGACTCCACTAAGCAACTGGCCAGAGCCAGTGGGATCCAAGCATCCTGGGGGGAAATGAGGTTTGCAGAATATTTTGAACTGGAAAACTTTCTTGGGGAAAAACGGTACAGAATGCAACTCGAAAATGAAGGGGGGGGGAGATGTTTCCCCCTCCTTTCCTTAACTGATTTATTTTGATTGACAGCCAGTTACTGGGAGCCATGCAAGCTTGCAAGTCAACCCAGCTCGTTCCCGGTGAACAAAACAAAGTGAAAATTTTCTCATAAATGAAAGTGAATTCCTAGCAGCAGCAGAAATAATAATGAACTAACATAGGGATCTTCAACCTTGGCAACTTTAAGACTTGTGGACTTCAACTCCCAGAATTCCTCAGCCAACTTTGCTTAAAGCTGCCAAAGTTGGAGATCCCTTCAGGCCACCTCCTGCCCCATCATTATGTTCCTTTTCAGGCAATTTAAAGCAGGTTTATCCAGGCGAAATGGGGCACTTCTTGAAAGGGAGAGCTGGGTTTAACAATAACGAAGTTGGAAGGACCTTGGAGGTCATCTAGTCCAACCCCCTACTCACGCAGAAGACCTATACTAGGGATTCGAACCGCCGACCTTTCTGATCGACAAGCTGGGCATTGAAGCCCTCCCCTCCTCTTGCAGAAAAGGTTTGGAAATTCTTTTTCTGACCTTGCAGCTTTTATATCACCCCAGCCTCTGACCCCAATTAAAGTTTTTCTACTGAGTTTTTCTACTGAGTGGATTTCTACAGCATTTAATGTTTTAAGTTTGGCTGTTAGAATCGACATTTCACATTCACATATAAAACTGCAACAGCTCTTTCTGCCTTCAGTTTTTTAGAATCATTCTCCCAGGGCAAAAAAAAAAAAGTTTGATCATACCGTGATGGATTTTAACGGTTTAAGTTGTCTGCATTTATGCCAAGCACAAAGCTCTGTGCCAAGTTACAATCCTTGACTACAAGGTTTGCTGTGAAATAAAGGGCTTGTTCTATGCACTTTTTAAAAAATCTGCCTCGACAAATAGAACCACTAACAAACTTCTCAAAGTCAAAAAAAAAAAAAAAGGGAGCACGACCCCCCACCCCTCATGGCTTAACAGCAGAGATCTTCAAACTTGGCCACTTTAAGATTTGTGGACTTCAACTCCCAGAATTCTCCAGCCAGCTCTGCTTAAAGTCTTAAAGTTGTCAAGTTTGGCTGGAGAATTCTGGGAGTTGAAGTCCACAAGTCTTAAAGTGGCCAAGTTTGAAGACCTCTGCTTAACAGTAACAGAGTTGGAAGGGACCTTGGAGGTCATCTAGTCCAACCCCCAGGAGACCTATACTAGGGATTCGAACCGCCGAAGTTTCTGATCGACAAGCTCGGCGTCTTAGCCACTGAGCCAGGCTTACTGGGAGGAGCGCCTCCCCCCCCGCGCCCCTTAGAGCCTTGCAAGAGGGCGCCCGCGGGCCCCGCGCTCACCCAGGTTGAGCAGCTTGAGGGCGGCCAGCAGGGCGTCCTGGGAGTCCAGGTCCCGGCGGGGCCCGCGGGAGCAGTGGTACTTGACGAACGGGAAGCAGCCGGTGCGCAGCACGTGGTAGTTGGTGCCGCGCACCGCCCAGTTGAAGCTGGACAGGCCGAACTGGTCGTTGCGCACCGCGCTGTACTTGACGCAGAAGGAGGTCCAGGGCGGCAGCTGGCGCTGCAGCAGGTGGAGGGTCAGCACCTCCGAGGCGGCGGGGCGCGCAGGAGGAGACCCCGAGGGCCACAGCAGCGCCCGCAGCAGCCCCGCGTGTAGCAGCCCCAGCGCCCGACCCGCCGCCCGCGCCACGCGACCCATGCGCCGCGCCACGGGGGCTGCCCCGCTCGCCACCGCACGCCGCGCCTGCGCAGCACGCCGGCCCTGCGTGCGCGCCCCCGGCGTCGGCGTCTTGGGAGGTGGGAAGGCGCATGCCTCTTCGCTTGGCAACTTTGGACTTCAACTCCCAGAATTCCCTGCAAGTGCCAATCAGTATCAGAAATGTTGGACAACAGAGCCATAAATTTATCTGTTCTGCTGCAAGACAGAAAGTGACACACAATTTCAAATAAGCATAGCCATCCTCATTCCGTTAGGTCAGGGATCCCCAAATTTGGCAACTTTTAAGACTGGTGGACTTCAACTCCTAGAATTCTCCAGCCAGCATAGCTGAATCCCACCACTGTCTAACTCTATTGTCCAACATTTCTGGCTCCAGTTGGCATTTTACAGGGAATTCTGGGAGTTGAAGTCCACACCTCATAAAAGTTGCCAAGGTTGAGAAACACTGATTTAGAGACTTAAGTCCTTATTCCTCCTCTCCATATGAACAAATCACCCCAGCGGCCTTCTTACACAGTGGTCCCTCACATGCTGGCTGGGGAATTCTGGGAGTTGAAGTCCACCAGTCTTAAAGTTACCAATTTTGAGGACCCCTGTGTTGGGCCAATGTTTCCCAACCTCAGTAACTTTTAAGGCTGGTGGACTTCAATTCCCAGAATTCCTTGTAAAATGCCAACTGGTGCCAGAAATGTTGGACAATAGAGTTATAGACTGTGGTGGGATTCAGCCAGTTGGCACCAGTTTGGGAGAACCAGTTGTTAACCTTCGGAGCAGTTTGGTGAACTGGTTGTTGGAAGAAATCATTAGGGCAGAGAACCGGTTGTTAAATTATTTGAATCCCACCACTGATTATAAATTTAGCTGCTTGGCTGCAAGACACAAAGTGACTCACAATCAGAAATAATAAGCATAGCCATCCTCATTCTGTTAGGCCAATGTTTCTCAACCTCAGTAACTTTTAAGGCTGGTGGACTTCAATTCCCAGAATTCCCCAGCCAGCATGTGAGGGACCACTGGGTAAGAAGGCCGCTGAGGTGATTTGTTCATATGGAGAGGAGGAACAAGGTTTCTAAGCCAGAGTTTCTCAACCTCACAGCAGCTTTAAGATGTGTGGACTTCAACTCCCAGCATTCTATTATTTTAAACAAAGATTGCTGTTTAAAAATACAGTTATGACTTGACCCACAATTGGACGTGGCTACATTAGAAACACTCAACAGACCATTGTTAAAGAAATAATGACATTCTGGGAAGCTAGCTGACAAATAGGCATCATGGATGGTAATAATCGAGGCCCTCAATGGTATAAGCCAGGGCTCTCCAATCTTGGCCACTTTAAGCCTGGAGGACTTCAACTCCCAGAATTCCCCAGCCAGCTTGGCCTACTTTTTTTTTTTGAATAAAAGAACAACTCCCAGAAATTTGTGAAGTATGAAACTATTTGTAATGTAATCTGGTATCGAATATAAAGTCCACTTGTGACTGTTCCTATAATTTCCCTCAGTTCCTATTGATTATTGACATTGAAAATGTATTGGGATATGACTCCTAAACCCAATGGATCTTCTGAGTAGATCAACCAATGAAACGCATGAAAATGTCTCCTTTTCCCCATGAATTTGAGGCACATTCCTTTAAGGAAAAATGAATTTAAAGTTCTTAGAAGAGTCTTCTCACTTCTGACATTGGCAAATTATTTTTTCCACTATAAATATGTTGCATTTTATTGAGGATAAATATTCACGCACGTACAGCACACAGAGGAAATTGAATCTAATATTAACAGTTTTTAAAACTTGGGTCACTACTAAGACCTACTTAGCTTCCCTAAATGTAGTTTTCAAAAATCCAAAAAACAGTTTCAGATTTACAACTGTAAAAGCTTCAAAAGACGAAGAGTTTGAAGATGCCTGATGAGAATCTCAAGGTGTGAAGAATCTCAAGGTGTGAAGAGTCTATTTTAATCTGCAGGAAGACAAAAAAACAAATCAACGTTCATGTTAAGATACTTATACCAACTTCAGTGGTTTCCACCAAGGTCCTATTGGTCAAAGGGTCTGACAGCTCCCTATAAAACGGCTGCTGTCAGACTCAACCTTCGCTGGATTGTTCTCACTTGTTGTGTTATAATAAAGAGCTGTTGTTACCGTTAAGCCTGTGTGTGCCTATCCATTACCCAATCTAACAGTTCAAGTATTTTTTCTTCCAAAACAATTAATCACTTTCAATAATTAGTGTTACTTTGCCCTAAAAGAGAGCAGGTGTAAATTTCATATTTAGGTTTCTTTGCAAGATCCAGACCAGAGGTTTAGTCTTCCATCCAATTCAGGGAACTTCCCTCCACCAGAATGTGTGCTTTGGGCTATTCTATGTGTCGTGTATTCTATGCGTCAATGGCTAAGATGCTGAGCATGTCAATCAGAAGATTGGCAGTTCAGCGGTTCAAATCCCTAGCGCCGCAAAATGGAGTGAGCTCCTGTTACTTGTCCCAGCTTCTGCCAACCTAGCAGTTCAAAAGCACATAAAAAAATGCAAGTAGAAAAATAGGGACCACCTTTGGTAACAGCGCTCCGTGCGCCTTCAGCGTTTAGTCATGCCAGCCACATGACCACAGAGACATCTTCAGACAGTGCTGGCTCTTCAGTTTAGAAATGGAGATGAGCACCGCCCCCTAGAGTCGGGAACAACTAGCAGGCATGTGCGGGGGAACCTTTAACTTTTTATGCGTCATCTTCATGTGGTTTCTGGTGAAGCCAAACCCAATCAGACACCACATAAATACGATGCATAGTATAGCTCATAGCACACACTGTTAAATAGAAGGTCCCCCTGAAGATGGGCTCCAGCATGAATCCTAAAGCTTGGAAGACTAAACCTCTGATCCCGGTGACCGACCCCGAGTCAATCTTGCAACATTATCCTGGGACACATATATTTGGCTTTATTCGTGAGGTTTCTTCGTATATGTATTATTGTATATAAATTGCTTGGAATAGAGTTTATATCACCCTATATTAAATCTTTGGCATACAATCGAGAGGATGTTATGGAGTGAGGGAACTGACGAATCACCTCTATTACACATCTTTTCTCTTCTACAGTGATGCCCAACTAAGTATGATTTTTAAAGCTTTAGGCTCAAGCTATCCTAAGGAAAAATGAACAGGTGTTTTTGGCCTGGCCGACAGGTCACCTATTCAAGCAAAGTGCATAAAGTGTGATTTGGAGAAAGAAAAATGCAAAAGGATTTTTGGAAGATGCTATGAATAGAGACTGAAAGTTTACTCACTATTTTCTGGATGTTTTTGCTTTCGAGGCCACCTTTTCCTCTTCAAATTTTAACTTGTTCTGTTCTGTAACCCCCAAGATCTTCTCAATATCTTGAATGGCTCCCTAGAAAGAGGTGGAAATGCTGCAGATTAGCCCCACAGATTTCTGCCTCCATCCTCCCACTCATGTTTGGGCTTCTGGACTGACCATAGTGGGCATTCACCTATGGTTGATGGAAGGCGCTAAGCTAAAGCCAAGGAAACTGCATCACATTTTGCCCCATCCCTGGTGGTGCACATGTTTTTAATCCTGATGAGCAGACCTGTGTAGTTCAACTCCCAGAATTACCGAGCCAGAATTCTGGGAATTGAAGTCCACAAGTCTCAGAGTTGCCAAGTTTGGAGACCCCTGCTCAAGACTTATGGTGTCATCCAAAACTGAAAAAACGGAAGCTACCATCATCTGAAGGTTACAGCCGGGACTCATAACCAATGGCAAAGTTTGGGTAGAAGTCTTGGTTCCTAGAAACCCAAAATGTTGGCTTCAACATTTCCCAGAATCTTTGCAAAAATGTAATATAAATGCCTGAAGGGGCAAATAGCATCTTCTGATTTTTGGACTTGTTTCCATTCAGGAAGATTAGGCTTCAACTTCCAGAATCCTACAACCTGCCCAATGAACTAAGTATATGCAAGAATGAGATCAGACAAAGCAATGTCAACGTATCATAGAAGCCATTATGGGGACCACATCCATATAATCAAGAGATGCTCTTTACTTTTTGACAGCCTTTGTAGACACCTGTGTGTAGGGGGGGGGGCTCTTCATGGTGCCTTCCCTGGGGTTGAGATGGTTAATCACTCAGAATTGCTGCTGGGACTTGGTGTATTTTCAGTGCCAACTTTTGCACCTTTGGAGAAGGAACCAAGCCATCACCGTGCATCACAAAATACAATTCTTAACATTGACCATAGGCAGTACAGGTTGGAAGTACAACCGATGGGTTGCAGGGACTGGATATGTCTAGTCTAACAAAGAGAAGGATTAGGGGTGATATGATAGTCTTTCAATATTTGAAATATAGAAGAGGGGGTTGATCTATTCTCCAAAGCACCTGAGAGCAGGACAAGACGTACTTGGTGAAAGATTACTAAACAGAGAGAGCCAACCTAGAGTTAAGGAGAAATTTCCTGACTGTGAGTGTTAGATATTAACACTAGCTACCAGGGTTTCCACTCTGGTCCTCTGTTCCCACGAGAACAGAGGTTTAACCTGATTGGCTAAGAGGTCTGACAGCTCCCTATAAAAGGGTTGCTGTCAGACCGAACAGTTGCTGGATTGTACATACTTGTCTGTCTGAATAAAGAGCTGTTGTTGCGTTAAGCCAGGTGTCTGCCTTCTCATTGCCCAATCTAACACTGGCGACGAGGATGGGATTGAGAGGCAGATAGGCGAAGAAACGAACAACGAGACATCCAGCAAGTAAATCCAGCCTGGAGCTTCGGCGCGGCATCGAGCTACCATTTTGAGCGGCAAATTCGAATCGCTTCATCCAAGAATGGCCATGCACGCCCCGCCAACTCCGTATGACCGGTGGCCGAACACTGGGAATCGTATATGTTACGGTTCAAATGCTTCCTCGAGGCAAATGACCTTATGGGCGTCCCTGACACCCGCAAAAAGAACCTCTTCTTGGGATACTGCGGCAGAGAGGTCTTTGAAACCACGAAGGACTTATCGGAGCCAACTCCGATCCAAGCGGTTCCTTGGGCGGCGTTACAACAGACTCTAACAACTCACTACGCGCCCAAACCATCGAGGCATGTTCACCGCCATGAATTCAACATGCAAAATCAACAGGAGGGAGAATCCATCAACCAATATGTCGCGGCCCTGCGAAAAGCAGCAACATATTGCAAATTCCGTGACCTGTATGACCAAATTTTAGACCGCTTAATCTGCGGCGTGCGGGACATTAATCTGCAGAGACGTCTGCTAGCCAGATCAAATATGTCTCTGCAGATCGCACTTGATAAGGCCAGGGCGTGCGAATCTGCAGACAAGTCCACGGAAGCATTACAGCGCCAACACAACGCGCCACAAACCGCGCAGAAGCAAACGCGCGTACATCACGAGGCCGCTGAACAAGAAGCCTCTGACAGCAAAGAAGATGACAGCTACCGCATGCGCAGTAGCCGCACAAAACGAGCGCGAAAATTCAACTCGCATCTGCTGCCCTGTGCTAGCTGCGAGGGGACCATGCCCGGTCTACCTGTTGGTTTCAGGATGCGACCTGTCAGCGTTGCGACAAGAAGGGGCACATTGCCAAAGTGTGCCGGAGCGAACTCCCTGCCACCGCTTGGCAGCCAAAATCTCCAAACCACCAACAGAGGCCCAACCCAGGGGCCTGGCGGAAAGCTCAAGGGCGCCCAGAGAGAGAACCTAAGATAACCTATCAAACCACGATAGGGCAAGTCCGCACTAGGCGGCCAAAAAAGCTGAAGGTCACAGTCCTCATTGAGGATGCTCCCTGTGAGCTTGAAGTCAACACTGGATCGTCCCTAACGATCATATCCTGGTCGACCCTGAAGCAGGCCATCCCGAGCCTGAAAAGACGGCACCTTCGCACCCCATACATCAGTTTGCGTGACTACCAGGGGAACTGAGTCCTCATCGTGGGCCAAGGCACCTTCCGAGTGCGGTTCAAAGACATCAGCGCCAAGCTTCCCATGACCGTGGCCAGCGCACCACTACAGAGCCTCCTGGGGCTTGATTGGTTTGAAGCCCTGGGGTTGGAAGTAACCGGAATCAACTCCGTAAAGGATGGCGCCGCCGAGGCGATTTTTAAGGAGTTCGAGGACGTCTTCGGCTCCGGTCTCCGTAAGTATGTGGGGACGCAATCTCTTTTAGCTTGGACCCCAACATAGCGCCTATCAGGCTCAAACCCAGGAGAGTACCTTTTGCTCTCCGCCCTAAAATCGATAGGGAAATTGATAAGCTGGTGAGCCAGGGGATCCTAGAGCCAGTCGACCATGCCCGCTGGGATACCCCTATAGTGACCCCGGTCAAGCCAGATGGGTCAGTCCGTATCTGCGCAGACTATAAATGCACAATAAACAACGTGCTACAAGAAAGCTGCAACAGCACCTACTATATTCGCTAGACCCAGGAATTTTTTTTGCAAAATTAGATATGGCGCAGGCATACCAGCAGTTGCCTGTAGATGGCACCACAGTGGAGGCTCAAACCATCGTGATGCACAAGGGTGCATTCAAATGCCACCGCCTGCAATTCGGAGTTAGTATCACCCCTGGACTGTTCCAAAGCGTCATGGAACGTGTTTTGCAGGGGATACCAGGAGTTGTCCCCTATTTGAACGACATCTTGGTATCGGCTGCAAACGAGGCGCAACTTTTAAAAAGAGGGCTGTTTTGACCAGAATTCGCGAAGAAGACCTCCGGCTCAAAAAAGAAAAATGCAAAATTAACGTGCCGAGGGTTGAGTTTCTGGGGTACATGATTGATGGCTCTGGGATTCACCCAACATCACAAAAAGTAAAAGCTATCCAGGAAGCCCCTACACCTCGCAATCAGGCTGAGCTGCAGGCATTCCTCGGGCTCCTTAACTTCTACAGCGTCTTTCTCAAACAGAAAGCCACCGTCGCTGAGCCCTTGCATCGTCTCCTGTCCAAGAACGCCGAATGGTCCTGGGGCCGAGCCGAGGCTGCCGCATTTGCTGCGGTCAAGCGCCTTCTGACTGCTGACTCCCTGCTGGTCCAGTACAGCCAGACCCTGCCGCTGGTGTTAACTTGTGACGCATCCCCCTTTGGCGTCGGCGCTGTCCTCAGCCACCGCATGCCCAACGGCACGGAAGCCCCTATTGCTTTCTACTCACGAACCTTATCTTCTGCTGAAAGAAACTACAGCCAAATGGACCGAGAGGCTTTGGCTGCAGTAGCGGGAGTCAAAAGGTTCCACGAGTACCTTTACGGCCGAGACTTCGAACTTGTGACGGATCACAAACCATTGTTGGGCCTACTGGCTGGGGACCGACCTATCCCGGTATCTTTGTCTCCGCGCATGACCAGGTGGACTGTTTTCCTGGCTGCTTACTCCTACAAACTGGTTCACCGCCCTGGTTCTACGTTGGGATATGCTGACACTTTGAGCCGCTGTCCCCTACCTGAACTGCTGGCTGACCCCACTCCCGAGACACTGGTCCTACTTATTGACTGCCTGGACTCTGGACCTGTCTCGTCCAATGACGTTGCCCGTTTTTCTGCTAAGGACTCCACTATCAAGCAGATCTTGAACTGGGTATGGAGGGGGTGGCCCAAAGGGCCTGTTGGGGCCGAATTTAAAATGTTTTTTACTAAACGCGATGAGTTGTCGGTAATCAAGGGCTGTTTACTGTGGGGGGACCGGGTGGTTGTTCCAAGCAAACTGCGAAAGGCAGTATTGGAGGCATTACATGTGGGGCATCCTGGCATTGTCAGGATGAAATCCTTGGCTAGGAGCTACGTCTGGTTGCCTAACATGGACAGAGAGATAGAAGAGTGGGTGGCTACCTGCACTCTGTGCCAGGAATCCAGACCAGCTCCCCCAGAGGCGCCCACTAAGGAGTGGGAGCGCCCTCAGGCACCCTGGTCTAGGGTGCACATTGATTTTGCTGGCCCCGTTCATGGCCAAACATTCCTCATAGCTGTGGGCGCATATTCGAAATGGTTAGAGGTAGCCCTGATGACCTCTACCATGGCAGAGGTGGTCATCGAGGTGCTATGGAGACTTTTCTCCATGCACGGCCTGCCCAACGTCTTGGTCTCAAACAATGGGCCCCAATTCATGGCCATGCAATTCGAGACCTATTTAGCAAGTCAGAGAATCAGACATGCCCTGATCGTGCCATTCCATCCGACTTCCAATGGTCAGGCGGAGAGAATGGTGTGATCGGCTAAAGAGGCCCTCACCAGAATGGGCCCGGGTGATTGGCAAACACAAGTTGATCACTATTTGCTAATCCAACATATCGCGGCAAGTGCCACCACCGAGAGAAGCCCCTCTGAGCTTCTCATGGGTCGCCGACTAAGATACCACTTAGACCGGCTACACCCAAACTACTCTGCCACATCGCCCCCAGACTCCACAAACAAGATTCGAAACTTTAGCGTAGGGGATTCAGTATACGCCCACAACTACGCTGGGGGGACTCTGTGGATTCCTGCTACGGTGATAGGCATCACCGGGCATTGCTCTTATCTATTACAGCTAGAGGATGGTAGAAATTGGAGGAGGCATGTTGACCAACTCCATGGTCGCCTCTCCCCCTCCAATCTTACAACACCAGATGAAAATCCGGAACAAATCAGCCAAGGCCCTACCCAAAAGGAGCAAACATTCACTCCTTCCACAGCCAGCTCAAACCTGAGGTTACCGGAAAACTTATCTGAGTTTGTTGCAGGCCCTCAGCGAGCTCCAAGCGAGCAAACCCAGGGAACTCCAGCCACGGCCTGGGGTAAGTTCCAGCAGGTTCCAAAGAGCGGAGCTGGAGAGCAGACAGGTCCGTCCGACCTGCCTGAAGAACCGGTTCCAAATGAACTGCGCAGGTCTGGTAGAGCGAAACAAAGACCCGCCTACCTCAAAGACTATGTGACCAATAGGAACATCCCAACCAAGAGTGGAGGGTGTTAGATATTAACACTAGCTACCAAAGTTTCCACTCTGGTCCTCTGTTCTGGTGGGAACAGAGGTTTAACCTGATTGGCTAAGAGGTCTGACAGCTCCCTATAAAAGGGTTGCTGTCAGACCGAACAGTTGCTGGATTGTACATACTTGTCTGTCTGAATAAAGAGCTGTTGTTGCATTAAGCCAGGGTCTGCCTTCTCATTGCCCGATCTAACAGTGAGAATTGGTGGAATGGCTTTCCTCAGGAGCTGTGGGGGCTCTACCACTGGAGCTTTCCAGGAAGAGGTTGGACAGCCATTTCTCTGACATGATATACTGTCTCCTGCTTGAGCAGAGAGTTGGACTCAAAGACCTCTAAGGTCCCTTCCAACCCTATTTTTCTATGTTGTATGTTGACTGGAGCTGAGCTGCAAGTGAATGGCCATTCACAAAACACCAGCACTCCAAAGGTTCCTTCAACAGTAGCGCCCCTCAGAGACTTCCTAAATAAGTGCTTGCTTTGATAGCCATCATATTGGGCAGAATGTATACAAGTGCAAACCCTGGGCTTACAGCCATCACCCTTCCATAGCTATTGGAACATAAACAGCCTATTTGTTTGCCTCCTCCTAATGGATGTGTTTTAATATTTCAAACATCTCAACCATTTCATTTGACGAATCAATAGGAGAAGTCTTTGGGGAGAAGAGCATTTTTTGTCTCTCCAATTAATAAATCGAAGAGTGGATGTATGCAAAATGAAAATCTAATTTCCTCAGGAGCTAGCCATTCACGCTAGAGAGGGTTGTGGTGTGTGTTTTAAACAAATATACCAACCGCTCTCAGCCCAAGCAAATCCATGCTCCCGTACCAAAACCCTTAAATTTAACTAACAGATTCGCCGGGAATCTCACAATATTGACCCGCAAGCTGTGAAATACATACTGCTACGAGCAGAAGCGAGGATGGTTTAGCACTTGTTTATAATACAGCATGAGGTGTTTTCTGTCCTTGGACAGAAATTTAACGGGGATCGTTAGTTAATTAACACCTCACCTTAAAATTGGTCTCGGCATGCATATTAGGTGCTGATAATTCTTGATAGATGATGAAGAGATGCTGAGCAAAGGTCATGAGGACCCCCTGGAGATGTTCTCCAATTGTTCTGTTAATGATATCCAAAGAAACGTCTTTGCCAATGATTCTATTTGCACGCTTAAAAACAATCGCCCTCTCATTTGGGCCTGTCAGACGGAGGGATTTAATGAATATTTTCAATCTCTGAAGGTGGCAATCTTCAGGGAGATACAAAAGATGAGGCTCCATTTTAACTTGTCAGTAAAAAGGATTTGTGTAATAAATATTTTTTATTAATCAAGTAATGGAGGAGGGCAAAAGCTTGAGTCATTTAAAACATGAGAGTCCTATCTTTACTAAAGCATCTCAAATATGTGAACAGGTAGCGCTGGTGGTATGAGAACCCCAGTACTATGAAGGGCAGAGCATGCTTTTGGAAACTGGGGGCTGCTCAGATCCCCCATAAAAACAAGAGTTCAGCTGTTTCAGTGAGGCTTGGGCTGTGGCTGCTCTTGAAGAATAGTTACTAGGTAAAAATAGTTATATATATTTTTAATCTGGCTTTTCTGACACAATTTTGTGCCTTAGCCATCAGGGTCTGTTAAGGAGCCATTCTCTCTAGGGTTTTTAGAAGGTTCAGAAGACTGGCAAAGAGCAGAGAGAAGGAATCTTAAACTATAGGACTATCAGCGATGCCTTTCTCCTGAGAACTTACATCATTCCAAATGTGTTTCGTTTCTGGTCTTCATACAAGACAAAAACGGTTCCTTCTTTTAGCTGTTGAAAGGGATAAGATGTTAAGCTTTTTTTTTTTTTACTGTGTCTGGAAATGCTAAGCATACAATTTCCCAAGACCACATGCTAAGCGCGCCTTATGTGAGATGAAGTCATTTAAGTGTAAAATAATTTAAGAACAAGCCAATTAAACATTTTCACTACCAAGCTGATATAAAAAGTTGATGGTCAAGTATTCAGCAAAAGAAAGTGTCTGTAAACAGAATATATTGGCAATTCCTTCCTCCTCTCCCCATCTCCCTCCAAGTCCTAATGACCTGAAATCAGGATTTCAGTATCTGAACTCCATTAATAAACACAGATCTCATCGAAATTGAGCATAGGGGCAAAAACATGTAGATTCTTTCCCCAAAGCAGTTAATGTGTGGTTCATGCATTTTAGAGGTTTACCCTCTATTTCTTCCCCAGCCTATTTTCCTATTGTTATTTCCCTGAAATGAAAGCAGGCGTCCTTCTTACCCGCACATCGTAGCCGATCCCGTGAGCCTTGCACATCTGGAGGAAAACATTATAGTAAATGAAGGAAAGGTTGCCATTCTTAATCGAACTGCTCATGAGAACGTAGCGGCTGGCCAGGGAAGTCTGGCAAAGGAAAAAGGAGAGAGAGTTAAGGCTGAGGAATCCCTGAGAGATTCCAGCTTCGAGGCTGGAGTGCAGATTTATACAAGAGTAGCTAAATCTTAAGCCTCCCGGCATATTTCTTCTTCGTCTTCTTCAAAGAAACAAATCTCAGCCTTTGCAACGATTCACTTGAACACAGATAAAGGAGGAGGATTAGCACTGTAACTCAAGGAGGCATCTCCATTCATTAAGTCCTGTTCACACATCTACCATCAGACTGCCTGGTCCTGATGGAGAGAGGAGCCCTGTGCAGCTTTCCCAACCTGGCGCCCTCCAGACCAGCTCAGCTTCTGTTCCCACTGGGAGGTTAAGGATTGTAGGAGTGGGAGACGAACATCCAAAGGGCACACAATTTGGGAAGGCTCTCTTACGAGGATACAATCCAGTCCTCAGTAGTTAGTGAAGGAGACACCCAGAGTTGCTCTCAATAGTGAGATAGGAGGCATGTAAATTTAATCAATAGTTCAATCAATCAATTAATTAATAAGGATGCAGAAGATACGATGCAATTACTAAAACCCAACAGGGCTCGTATATTGAGTGGCAAACTGAAATTCCAAAATGAGTAGCAGCATAACATGGAACAGATATTAAACCTCTCAACGTTTCATCCTATAAATCTGAAGTCAACATAAATACCCTGAGAAGCATTCATGCCGTTCATCACTTCACACGGAGGCTGAGACCCACTCAGTGTGAAAGCTACAAAGATCTAGATTTCTGCTTGGAGAGATTCTGAACCCACTTCAGACATTGCAAAGGCCTCTCACATCCCCCCCCCCTCCTACCAATCACTCTGCAAGGAAATTTAGGCTAATTGGTGGGAATCCAAATCTTTTCACACCACACTGAACCTCAGTCCAAAACGATAATAAACCCAAAGTTGCTTCATGATTTAACCTTGAGTACTTTCTTAATGCGGTAACGGAAATTAGGATCCAGAATAAACATGAAAGGACCGTAGTATATAATTCAAGGGTGAGAAGATTTCAGACATGATCCCCTCCACCTGAATCCTGGGATTTACCAACTGGTACAAAAACCACAGAATTAAAGTACTGTATTCCAGGTCTCGGGATTCTTTTTTTTTAAAAAAAGCAAATTACAGATATCCTTGATTTACGATCATTTGTTCAGCTACCATTAAAAAAAAAACATTAGCAGAAAACACACATTTAGCTTGGAGAGGTGCCTGACTCACCTCCCCAGAAAAAACTGCAGGGTCAGCAAGATGGCAGAAAGGCTTTAGGAAGGCTAGCGAGAGCGACAAAGATCACTTCTCCAGGCTGCCTTCCAAAAGGAATTGTAGCAGTCCCACAACCACACGTGAAGGGTTTTGTGAGAGCACTGATTCTTCAGCAGTGGGATTTGCCACGGTTGACTTGCCCAGGCCGACTAACTCTGGCTGACTCACCATGGGGCAATTCAAACACGTGGTAAGTCAAAAGAGGGAGAAGAAGAATTGCAGCTCACTTCCCCTGTCTGGAGGACTTCTGACTTGAGAAGGTTCAAAACCTAAAGCAGGGTCACAAGTCTTAAAGTTCCCAAGTTTGGACACCCCTGACCTAAAGCAAGACAAGATGTGCCACAATTCACTTGTCCCTCTCTTGAGTTATCCCATGGTGGATTGCAGCAAGTGGTGAGTTGACCAGGATGAATTGGCCTCAGTGAGTTCTCCTAAACCCCTTCACCAGCCCGAAACTGCTGAGAACCTGTTTGAGAATGTAGTAGCTCTCGTACATTTTTCTTGGGTCTCATATATACACCTAATTGGTCTCAAGGTTTCAGTCGTCCGTGGGCTTTCTTCCATGGCCACTTCTACTTTTTCCTCCTCCTCCTTTCTTAAAAAATGTCCTTGGGCAGAGATGGGCCCTTTTCCAGGGCCTATCAGGAACCCTGAGTAGGACAATGGTGGACACGGGCAGATTTTGTTATTTTTCCTCTCCCGAGCATGGGAGGTTTTTTAAAATAAATTCATAAATAACCCACAGTGGCAGGGAATTCTTGTGCCAACCTTTGGAGTTTTACTGCTGATCCAGAGGGGACCCCGAGGGCCGTAAGAAAGGCACTGCCCCCCCACACTGGCTGCCCACCGTTGTACCATCGACTGTCTATCACAACGTCAAGAAGGCTAATAATACAATGTTTGCAAAACTGTGCTAAGCAAAATTGTGTCTGGTTGTTGGCAGAAATCACCGGGGGGGGGGGGGGCGGGGGGGAGGAAGCCAAGGGGTTTCATCCATGCTGGCTGATGGCTGCAAAATCATTTTGGTGATCATCCAGTAAAGACCTGAATTTCAATGGGCGCATGCAGGGTTCAAAATGTGCCATATGTAGAAAGGCAGCTTTGGGAAGCTCCATAGAACGAATGTGTCTTGAGCAGCTTTTGCTGATATTCCGTATTTCAATGGGATAATTTTATTATTTTATTTTTGCTATACAGTATTTGAACCATCAGAGTAGAGAGGGAGATTTTTAAGGTAGCTCTCCAATCTAATGGAAAGATATTGTGGATGCAAAGTCCAGCCTTCGGTCCCCTCATCCCAAATCTCTCATTCTCAAGTGTTATTTGTGTCACGAAACTGCTAGCCAGAGTGGCAACCACTACTCTTCCCTCACACACCATGCTCACCCATGCACTTGTATGAGACAGGCAAGCAGGCACGGTGTGTGTGTGTGTGTGTGTGTGTGTGTGTGTGTGTGCCTGGCTGCCTCTCCGAGGGGCTGCCTTCTCTCCGGGACCAGGCGGCTGAAAGAAAGGCTTCCAGAACAGGTACCCAAAGTTTTGAGAAATTTATTCTTGGCAAAAGACGGCAGCAAATAAAACAAACGAATGCTTGATAAAATAATCCAAATCGCAGTTTAACAAGCGTAAACCCGAATGTAGCAGCAATAACACCGAACCATTGTTTAAGCGCAGGCATCGGTCTGATGAGGTGCTTATTTCAGCTACAAAGCAGACAAACACATGCATAATGAACTGCGGGATGAATTATTAATGTCTTGCTTATTTAGCCTCATCTGTCTCAAAGATAATGTATCCTAAGTATAATGAGTGATTGGTTTTCTACATAATTACAGTAGCGGCAGTATCTAGGAAGTTTGCTCTGGCAAAGGAGATTTCTAAAAATAAAAGCCATCACTCGTACTCGGTCGCCGCTCCGTTTTATCAAAATCAAAGCAAGCAGCCTAGTGAACACATAATAAATTCGCCGGGACAGAAGCATTATTAACATCATAATTTCACATAAAGTGTTTTTACTTAATCATTCATTATAGATCATGCACTGTAAAAAGATTTGTCTCTGTTTGTTTCTTCCGGTTCTTTAAAAGATCTGATGTGTTGGATCCCCAGTTTTTCCCCGAACGCTTGGCTGAACGAGGAAGAGGAAGAAGAGGAAGAAACGAGGTGTTGAGGGCAACGGGCAGGTCAAAAGGGACAAATATGCATTAATCTGCAATATTTAAAGAATATGGCTGCTTGCTTACTTTCCATTTTTAAGACCAGGAACTGGAGTTGAATCAGAACTCACTTGAACTCCTCTTACCCCACATAGTTGCTTGAGAATAGACCAAAAAGTTATCAATTTTGACATTCTGGGGAATGCACAACATCTGGCTATAAAGCCATTTTCCCATACAGTGGCTAGAGAAAGTCTACACACCTGTGCTAAAACGTCAGTTGGTCTTATCTGAACTGCATGTCTAGAAGCGGTCGTGGGAGGAGTCACATGTGGGTATTATCACGGCCCATTTGCCCGGAGACTGGGGTAAATTTGAGGCCACTCCCTCTACCTCCTCCTCCTGACTCCCCAGATTAACCGATGGTCCAGTCCAAGAAGAGCCTGGGAAGGAAGGGAACAAGAGCAAAGGACAACAACTCCTTCCCCCCAGGCCTGACTGACCAACAACTAATCTCCCTCAGGCCCCTATGCGCAGGAGCGCACCGAACAGGTGGGAAGTGACTCCCCCCACGCCAGCTTCGAGACATGCAGTTCAGGTAAGACCAACTCACAGTCTCCGAACCGAGGCGTGGGAGGAGTCACAACTGGGACATGCCAAAGGGAATCATTGGGCTGAGCCCCCCGACTGTCCAGCACTCTCTGAAGAACCCTCCTACCAAAGGATGCCTCCGCAGAGGCATCAGCACCCAGCCGGTAATGCCGAATGAAGGGAGAGGGAGAGGCCCAAGCAGCCACCCTGCAGATGTCCTCAATGGGCGCATGGGTAGCCCAGGCCACAGAGGTTGACGCACTCCTGGTGGAGTGTGCGGTGATGCCCTCTGGAATCGGGATCCCACATGCCTTGTAGGCCTTAGTGATAGCGAGTCTAATCCACCTGCTGGATTGTTTTCCTTGTCAGGAAATGTCTCCTAAATTCTAGATTGCTTCTCTTCTTGATTAGTTTCCATCCGTTGCTTCTTGTCTTGCCTTGGAGAATAGCTTGAGCCCCTCGTCGTTGTGGCAGCCCCTCAGATATTGAAAGACTGAATGATCAAAGAAAGAGGATGATCCAAGTTTTGGAATGGCTCAGCCAGAGTCTGAATCGATCACATCACCCCTAGTCCTTTTCACATTCCTTCCATAGATACTAACAAATGCTGGAGAAGGTCAGGAGACCTTCTTGTCAGCCTCAGTTTTCTTGTGAAAGTGATAAACCAATATTGTAAGACAATGAATTTGGCTTTAGAAAGCTGTGCAGGTACTCATCCATGGGAAGACTTTTACGGGACCAGCCCAAGACAGTTGGCTGCCTACGAATAAAACCAGCAAAGTCCATCGCCCCTTCTGCTAAGAACCGGAAGGAACAATCCATCAAGAAATTCTCTCAGCCCAGTTATGTTAAACCCAACACAAAAGATCAGGCACAGAGAAAGGACTGGTCATTTCCAAATGTAATTACAATCCATGGATTAGTACATTAAAACTTCATAATGGGTGGAAAGCTGATGGGGGCAACACTGTTCTGTCCCCAGTGCAATGGGGAGATGGTGCACGAGGACATCAAACATTGCACTGTTCTGTCCCCAGTGCAATGGGGAGATGGTGCACGAGGACATCAAACCAACACCATTTAGGCCAGGGGTCTCCAACCTTGGCAACTTTTAAGCCCGGGGGATTTCAAGAATTCTGGGAATTGAAGTCCTCCAGGCTTAAAGCTGCCAAGGTTGGAGAGCTGTAGTTTATGCCACAAACGGCTTGTTTCTTCATTCGAGCATCACTTACGGATCGGGTCTGTTCCTTCTGCACAGGTGGCTTCTTTGAAGGTAGTTGCACCTGGAAGCGACTTGACGTGCAGTCGAAGATCCCCTCTGTTATGTAGAGCGCGACCTGAGTCATGGCCAGCTGATCGCTGTAGCGCAGATCCAAGTCTGTGGCCCAAACCTTGGGAGAAAAAGAGATCGGTCAAGCACAGCTTTAGGCTTAAAAACAAACCTCTCAGCATGAAGGTAAGGTAGCTGTCAGCCCTGAAGTTGGCCGACCTGGGGCCATTTTCCTTCTTTGGAGCTCTCGAGGGAGATTTCTCTCCTCACTGCTTCAGGGCTGACACAGCCTGGCGCGAAGGGGCCAAGGAGTGGGGTGTAGAGATAGCTGAGGTGTTGTAACCTGAATAAAATTCCTTCCCCTGGGAATCAAGGACAGGTGCAGGTGTTCAAAAGGTGGAGACTGAGGTCAACTGGACCATGTGCTGATTGGGCCATGTGACTAGAGACTCTGGAGGGAAGTGACGAAGTTTTACTTTTAATTGGGTGATAAACCAGGGAGCACTTAGAGCCGGTTTTCCACCAAGCCTGTGCCAATTTGAGATGTCCCAATGAAATGTTCTTTGAGAACTTTGCCTGCCTCGGAGTTCTTATTAAGGGGGATGTGTTACTTGGAACCCTGACCGTAGCCTTACTTTATATCGGAAGGGCACAAGGGGTACCAATAGCGGACTTATTTTCTGAAACGGCTCAGACAATTTGTGAACCTGTCTTACATTTCATATCTGCCTACGATCTCAAATTGCACTCTTTTTAATACCAGGAATATCAGAAAAGACGTCAATGAAAAAGCAACAAGATGGAGGTCACAGCAGGTCGCCATTACAGGTCGTCCTCCTCTAACGACCACAACTGAGCCCAAAATTTATGTTGCTAAGCGAGACAGGTGTTAAATGAGTTGTGCCCTTTTGCAATCTTTCTTCCCCCCGTTCTTAAGTGAATCACACCACTTCAGAGGTGGGTTCAATACAATAACAATAGCAAAGTTGGAAGGGGCCTTGAAGGTCTTCTAGTCCAACCCCCTGCCTAGGCAGGAAACCTTATACTGTTTCAGACAAATAGCTATCCAACATCTTCTTAAAGACTTCCAGTGTTGGGGCATTCACAACTTCTAGAGGCAAGTGTTCCAGGCAGTTGGAGCCGAAGACCTCCAAGGTCCCTCCACACATGAATCCCACATGGCCCTGACTGTGGCAGGTGGTCAGAGCTGCATTTTCTCCTTTGAGAGAAATGTGAATGCCAAAGCACCTTCTCAAATGTCATCACAAGAGCCAGTTTCCTCCTTAGTAGATTCCCTGAAAGCCTCAATAGAAGAGCACCTTCTACAAGCACCCTTTGCACCGTGAGATGCTCTCCAGAGCCCTTAATCAGCTTCAGGCTTAAGGCAGGGCTTGGCACGTTATCCTGGAAATGGTTTCATTCCCCCAATCTATAAAATCACCCAGGATATTTTGAGCTCTAATGGAGGATAACATGTTTTACAAAATGTATTGTCTCACCAATAACCTGCCTTACAATGTTTGTTTGTAATTCCAACTTCTGCTTTTAACAGCATTTGTGAAAAAAAATAAAGAAAGCCGAGGAAATACAGATCTTGACAGGTAGAAAGTTGCTCAGATAAAGGAATCTCATTCCCTTTCTCAAACTAATTTGTGCAGTGTCTGCTTGAGAATTTGATTTGATTCGTTTGCTTTGTGATGATGAAGGTTGCATTGGGGAATCAAAACTTTCAGATTTCTTTAATCATTGCAGTGACGAGAGAAACGTCTTCATGTACCTACTCAAGCTTTCCTTAGCCAATTACATCTCCCTTTCAACAGGCTAGCTGGGTCATTTCTAAAACTGTTTGCTAAACTAATTAAAAAAAATCCTACATGAACTGTCTAGCATTTGATCAGTGAAATAACAGATTGAAGAAGGTATTAAAAGTAATGTCAGAGAAAAATGGATAACTATTTTTCCCAGCCAAAGAATAGAGAAGGTGTTTAGAAAACAGTCTTTAAAACAGATTTGCTCTCAAACGTTCCTGCTTAATATATATTTAGAATATAACCCATCATTAAAAGATGCTTCATTGATGCTTTTCAGAAAAAAAATCATAAAGGACAGTGGATTTGTCCTTCTAAAATAATTTCTTGATTTGGGAGGTGGACTCATTATAAGCTTCAGCATACAATAATAATCAATATCAGGGCAATCTCTCAATGAGAAAAGATTCTGAGCTTAAGGTAGGTGGAGGGAATTGGTACTCAAAGTTTTCTTACTTTAACATTCTTATTTGATTGGCGTTAGCACTGCTGCCCTCTAGCTTTCCATCTTGTCCTTCACTTGACCAAGAATTAAGCCAGCAGAAGTCACAAATGAGGATTTGGGGTTGGAGAAAATATTGATGTGGGGAAATGAATTGTCTTCCTTGGAAGCTTCCTTGGGCATCCCCCAGACCCGGAAGCTCCTGTCTGAAGAATCAAAGGTGCTGTCTGGAGACTTCAAACCAGAATAGAAATCCTACCATTATCACATCCTTTAGACATCATTTTTGTTCCTTTTGAGCTTTGCCTGGTAGTCACAACTGAAACGTCATATTCTGCCTCTCCACAATTCATCAGGTAACTGGACGTACAGCTTTCTTATACAACTTCAAGATGACGTTATCATTCCTTATTTTTATCCTCCAGGCGTCTTGAGATGAGAAAAAGGATCTGGGCCAAATTCACCCATCGAATTTTCGTGGCTGAAAAATGGACTTCAACTGGGATCCCCTCAAGTCAAGGACCAACACCTTAATCATAATACCAGGTGGATTCTGGTTGTGGAGCATAACAATAAAGTTATTATATGAGCAGCTTCTGATTGTTCTTATGTTTGGTTGTGGTTTCTAAAAACTAACGTTGCTGCTCTTAACTGTGCAGTCTCTCTTTATATTGTTAACCAGCAGTTCTTCAAATTAGGAGCTAATCACTTACCTCTTGATCCTCACTGTCAATCAATTCTGTTATTGTTTGAGAGGAAAGTCGGTTCATAAAATCTATAAGTTCCCTTGGAGACAAAACTAGCTTGTATTGTGTTGAAACAAGGATGGAGACAGAAACAGCCATGTTACTCAAGCAATGTGATAACAAGGCCATACTTGTAGTAAATGGCACCATAATTGGCTTACTGAATATGACTTGAGTGGCTGTTAACAATTATTGGAAACATATTCAATTGATCTATTATTTCTAATTGTAATTTTGGCTGATTTCATTCTGTTCCATCTTCTTTCTTTCAGAGCCATGGCTACAATACAAATATTGTACAAATCAGAGCTAACACAAGACATTACACAACTCTACAAACCTTCATTGTATAATCTGAAACATACAATCCAAGATCTCTTTTCCCAGGTATCCATTTGTTGCAGAGAAGAGCAACAAAGATTAGGGGGATGGAGGCTAAAACATATGAAGAACGGTTGCAGGAACTGGGTACATCTAATCTAGCAATAAGAAGGACTAGGGGGGATATGATAGCCGTGTTCCGATATCTCAGGGGCTGCCATAAAAAAGAGGGGTCATCCTATTCCCCAAAGGACCTGAAGGCAGGAGAAGAATCAATGGATGGAAACTAATCAAGGAGAGAAGCAACCTAGAATTAAGAAGAAACTTCCTAACAGTGAGAACAATTAACCAGTGGAACGGCTTGCCTCCATGAATCGTGGGTGCTTCATCATTGGGGGCTTTTCGGAAGAGAGTGGCCAATGATATAGGATCTCCTGTGCAAGCAGGGGGTTAGACTAGAAGACCTCCAAGATCCCTTCCAACTCTGTTATTCTAATCATTTAGCTCAGGGGTCTTTAAACTTAGCAACTTTAAGACTTGTGGACTTCAATTCTGGGAGTTGAAGTCCACAAGTCTTAAAGTTGCCAAGTTTGGGGACCCCTGATTTAGCTCCTCCATGACCAGCTCCGGCGTGCTGAAGAGAGTGCAGTCACAGGGACCTCAAGACTCTTGCTGGGGACTTGCTGAAAGAGTAAAGGAAATTATTCCCGCATGGCCCAGTCTTAGCAATTGACAAAACTGTTTTTTATTATCCCACTGAAAGTCGAAGGGCAAAAGTGAAGTGAAGGAAACGTGACCCATGGCTGGACTTGTGTGCAGGAGTCCCTGAGGTGGGAGCACAAAGTCTCCCACTATAACCCTAATCCCATGTGCCTGATCCATGGTTTTCGGAGCGGCACTGGAAAGGGAGTTTCCTCTAACTCTGAGGTTACCTCTGAATTGCTTCACTGGTGGCGCCCCAAATGACGGCAGCTCCCAAAACAAATTTCATATTTCATCTACCCCTAAAGTTGAAGGGTTACCTTAGGCCTAGGAGCTACCAGCAAAGACCTGTCCCATTCTGTATTGCAGAAATTTCGGGGGCTTTCAAACGATTCATATCATTTCACAATCTCTGGGATTCGGGGATATTTAAGTACTCTTTCACTATAGTGGTAACAGATGTTCAATGATATATTTAATTTTTAGGTTTAGAGAAATAACATAGATCATTGGTTATTTTCAGTAAAAGACAATTCCTGAAGGATGCCTGAGTGTACAATGGTTCTGGAGAATTTATTTTAGCCTTTGAGCTACTGATCTAAAATGGGAAATTAGTGTGAGTGTTTGAACAAGTCTAATAGGATTTCTAGTTTGCCAAAAAAATAATGCTTTCAGAAGCACAATCTTTGGTGTAATCTCTCTCTCACACAACAAGACAGATGGCATCATTAATTGCCTCTATATCTAATTAAGTTGGGGGAGGGGGGAAACTCGGCTTAAGTAATGCTAAAGTTGTGGCACAAACTGGGAAAACATAGGAAATTGCAAGGTAGAACCCCTGGGAGAAAGAAAAATGGGCCGACGTGGATGATGAAAGGGTGGAAGGAAATTTATGCACCGTAGGCAAAAGGGCGAAGGCTTTGCTCCAGAGCCCTTCAGGGGAAGAAATGACACAGACGAGAGAAAAAGACCAAAGAGGACACCTTGGCAACACAAAGTTCAATGTAATACAACTGGACCTCAGACAGAATAAAATGGAAGGTTTTGCTCCCAAATAAAAATGAAACCTTGCTTCGTTTTATTCCCAAATATTTTCATTTCCCCCTCAAAATAAGTAATAATTTGGCTAGACGCAGAGGAGATTCTGTGACTTGTACACGTGGGTCATTCACAGAGTCACAGGGCTGGAAGGGACCTTGGAGGTCTTCTAGTCCAATCTCCTGCCTGAGGCAGAAAACCTGATACCGCCCTGAAAAATGGATGTCTAGCCTTTTCTTGAAAACCCCTTGGGTTGATTTATTCTGCTGGTTTAAAACACAAATATTTCACCAGGAATCTACCGATCAGTTTTTAATGCTTTCCCCTTGATGTCAAGGAACAGGAAACGGGTGGTTAAATGACAAATGTAGATTTTGCAGTCACCCCTGCAGAAATGTAAACAAAGTAGAAAAAGTCCCTGAACCTACAGGCTAAAAGGGATGAGCATTTATTCCAGGTTTTCCAGAGCACATATTTCTGAGGATCCGGGGTTAATTAGGGCGCAGGACTAATGAAAGAAAACACTTTGCTGCACACACACACACACACACACACACACACACACATGCCCTCCAACGCCAGGAATTCAGTGGTTCTGCAGTGCTGGCAGGAGTGCCAAAGGAACTGAAGCTTTACCTTTATGGCTTACCTGCTGCTTCAAGGACTGCGGGTGGATGAAAGTCACAAAGTCAATAGAAAAGTATCCCACGACGCCCCTGGATTTGCAGGCCTCCCCGATTTTAAAACACAGCTGATGAAGGAGCTTGGGTTCAACGGAAGCCTGAGGAAGGGTAGTCCCCGAAGACCGCAAGGGACCGTCGGCGTGAAACTGGTCCCCGCAGGAAACCATGGTGAGCTCCCCGGTGGGTTCAATCAGCATGTCCACGGTGAGGCTGGTGATGCTATCGGAAGGCGGGAAGGCTTCTACGACTCCACCTGGTCGGAGAAACGAGAGAACCATCATCAAGCCAACTCATTGCACGCTCTACAAATGTATCCTCTGCAAAAGGAGCAAAAAGGTTTATTTTTAAAACAATCGTTCCGGCCTTATCACAAGCAGAGTTTCCAAAAGTAAATAACTTTAACCCCATCACTTATTGTAGAAGCTGCTCCTGGTTAAATGGGAAAATGGTTTCTGACTTTGCCTGGGCTTGTAAGGTGAAGTTTCTTTGGTGGCTGGGGTTATATTAGCAGGAGAATTGGGCATAGGCTGTGCAACAGTGACACAGGGAAGAGAAACCCCGCTCCTATTGCTACGGTTGAGTTGGTAGTCCTAGAAATCTAAATTTTAAATAAATAAATCTATTTCTTGGTGTAGGAAAACCAAAGGGCTTTTTATTTCCCCTGAATGGGGAAAAGTATTCTGTGTCAGGGTTCCAAGCAATGCACCCAAAACGAACAGAACTCTGAGGCAGGTCGATTCCTCAAAGAATATATTTAGGTTTTCACCTAAGGACTGACCACTCTGCCCATATTCGATCTTTCTCTTTCAGAGCAGAAGGCTGGGGAAGGAGCAAAGCGAGGAAACAGCATCCAATGGTGGTAGGTAGGTAGGTAGGTGACACTCTGTGTTGATAACCTAAGGCCCCAAATTATCCTCGCTGAGTTGTAAGGAACCGTAACCATTTTCTGACTCAATCTGAAAGTCATATTTACTGTTACACAGCCAATGTTGGAGGGTTCTAATTTTCTGTATACAAGAAGAATTGCCAGATCAAGAACACCAGAAAGGCAAGCTAGAACAAACTCACCTGGGACCTCCAGGGAGGGAAGAAGTATTTGTTGTAAATACGTGTATGCATATATGTATGTGCTTATTGATATACGTAACTTCTATTTCTTAAACAAGATGACTGCAAAACTGCTTGAAAATGTCTCATGTGGCTTCCAGAGGGCAGAGAAGGAGGAAATGAACAGAATTGAGGAAAGATGAGGGTTTGGTGCTCTTTGTCGCTCTTGTTCCTCGCCAATTCCAACTAGCCAAAATTTGTGAGTGAAGAAAGAAACATGAAATCCAAAGGAAAGTTACATCCATTTCAACCACTGCTCCTCTGTGCTGTGCTGTCCTCCGTGGTCCATGGCCTTGGGCATTTCCCCAGCACCACAATGGGACTCCCCCCACCCCACCACAAGGCCACAAATACCACCAAAAACCCAGGGACAGCCTCTCCAAGCAGTTTTGTGCCATTTACATCGCCCGTTTTCTCATCCCAAAGCGGGGCAGAAATTTTAACGATGGGGGTAACTTCAGAGAAGGCAGGGAGGTGGGAGTCTCAAAATCACTGACATGGATAAACGCCTCTTTCTTTCCATCCCGGGAGGGCACGTCCTCCTGCCCAAAATCGGCGAAGTTGAAAATGGCTGCCTGTCTTTCATTCTTAAAAAGATTAAAAACTCTTAACGCAGGGAAAGGAAGAGGGTGGAAGTGTGGAGAAATATCCCAATGAATGAGGACAAAGTGCTGGCAATATAATTATCCCTGATAGCACTTAGCAGGAATGTAGCAGTCTTATTTACCTTGACTCACAAACGTTTGGAGGAATTTCCCCCATGTAGGAAATCGTTTCTCATTGACAGCCTGAGCGTGCTGTGCTAAAAGGCCCGGCAGCTCCTGAGAGAGCCTCACCAAAGCTGGTTCCTGCAGAAACAAATTAAATAGAACCACAAGCAATTTTACTGCAGAAATGAAAACGGCTTGTGGGGTGATTAAAAACCAGGCCTCCAACAGGCAGTGTGGTTACTGTTTAACCACAGCCAGGAAGCCCTTTTTTAAAATGTTTCCCCTATCTTTTTTCGTGTTTCTGGCAACTTTTTGGGGTCCCAACCACCACCAGCAATCTCTTCCTTAAAAAAGAGAGAAGGGAAAACATATACTTTAGCCCAAAATTTAACAACACAAATGGGGAATTAAGAGATTAAAACCATTCATACTTTTGCCTATTGGGAAGATCTATTTATTTCCCTTTAAAAGATACGGATTCTCTCTTGACTCAAAAGCTTTCCCCTCCCCTCTCTTGTGGGGTCCCATGTAGAGCCAACATTTGTGGAGTCTCCCCCAATTCTGCACTGCATAGTTTTCACGTGCGCCTCCCTCCCTCCCCTAACGCCCCAGGCCAAGGTATCTGAAGATAGTTAGGGTTGGGGAGGCTACTTTTGATCTCAACTCTTGGCTTGGCCCTGATGCCCTCTCCTCAGCTCTTGTCCTACCACCTCACAAGCCACCTCTGACTTACATCGTTTTGGTTGTTGGTTCCTCACTCAAAACTGCCCTCAATTAAATCAAAGACCACATAAGTAAAACTGGGGTCAGCTGTGCGCAGGACGTAAAGGGATGCTGAGACAAGAGGCAGGCCATGTAGGATGTTTCCCAAGAGCCTAAAAGGACCACGGATTTGCACACATACAAAAGGCAACAACCCAGGCCCAGGTCTTCTCAGCTTCACAGTTTCAATCAGGCCCACAGTCTGGAAGCTGAGCAAGCACATCAAACTTGGGAACTTTGCACATTGCGTTCCAGGTCACTCTTCTCTCACTACTTCACGATGGCTTCCCTCTTTCCCTTGAGCCTTTTTCTTCTGCTTCACGACCCCTTGAAATTAGAAATGTCCCATGCTCCAAAGAGGACTAATTGCCCCTTCACACCACAATCTTAGGACTCCGTTCTTGCTCCTCCTGACTGGAACGGACGAGTGAAAGATCTCCCTCACGCCTTTCGTCCTCCTGCTTGAAGAGGGGCTCTGCTCCTTTTCAAATGCCTTTTGCATTGGGGATCTGTGCTTTTGTCTACTGAGGAGGGCCTGTAAGGATATGACTTGTGTCCTTTTCCATTTATCCAAGGGCAGCTTCTGAATTTCAAACCTCAAAATGTATTTTTGGACTGTCTGGAAACGGAACAGCTCCCTCTTCAGCATGTGGCTTGGTTAACTTATTTGGGACGTCTACTGCCTGAAGATCAGTGGTGAGTTCCAGATCTCGTTGCAGCTGGTACGGTGCAATGGGGCCCGGCGTCCACCACATGAATGCGTGCAGTGCGCGCATTCATCCTTACCTTCTGCGACGCCTCCGCGATGCTCCAGCTGCTCGGTGGAGCATCATGCAGGTGCTGTACACCCCGTGCACAGAAGCGCCAAAGAGCTCAAATACAGGTAAGGAGGGTGGGCGGGCGGGCCTCCGGAGCACCATACCAAAACGGTACCCGGTGCTCCTGGCAGGAACCGGTACACCCCTACGGGGGCATACCACCTGCAACCCACCACTGCTGTAGATAGAGTCCCTGAACACAGCTGAACCTTTTTGAATATTTGAATAAAAGTGCAAGAGGTTGGTTGGCGCAGATTACATGCCTATCTTGAATCAAGGAGAAAGCAGGAATTATACTGCATACGGTTCAGTTTTTGCAAAGGGAAACTCTATCTTAAAGGGTTATTATTAGTCTTTAAAAAGAATTAGCTTATTTGCTGGGAGTTGGTGGGCATCGTGTTATTATTATGGTTCATCACTCAGACAGCCAGTTGTTTGAACTGGATTTGGCATTTTTGTCCACCCATCGAGTCCTTCCTAAGGACCCGGGATAGGTAGATGTTGGCGTTGGATGGTCTTAAAGGTATCGTGGCAAGATGTAAGCTACTCCAAGCCAAGCTGCCTTTCGCAATTGACTGATGGGGGTTTTGTCAATGTCAGTATTATCATTATTCATAATAATAATCCAGTGAGCACAGTGGTTATTGACACACAGGGTGCCCTATCAAAAACTCTTGAATGACACTTATGAGATTTGTAGATTGACAACATTTCCATATACCAGTACATCACCACATCCTAGGTTCTTGGGAGGAACTCAGTGAGAATGAAGGCCAATACCAGCTAATGAACTGGACACTGCGATTTCACATTATTGAGTACATCATCATCATCATCATCTGGTTATTTAGAATTCCTAGATTTTCAGAAAACCCTTGGACAAGTTATGCCTCTTAGGAAGAAGTGAGAGGCCATGCATAAAGGAAGCCTGTTTGAGTTGCAGGGTCACTTGATATTAAGAGTGGCAACCATGAATGGTGAACCTTCTCCAGCCTGTGACTTTTTCCTACAGTTGGCAGAGAGAAAATGTGCAGAGCTACGCGGAGGAGGAATGCCTTAATAGGCTATAGATTGCAGTGCCGTGCAATAGCACTCAACCGGCTGAAAAGGGCCATATAGACAAGAGACAGAAGAATGAATGACTTGTGGTTTCTTTCATGTATAACTAATTTGGGAACTAGTGAGAATTAATGATTTCCCATATGGAGTGCAGGGAGGGAAGGGAAGACTGCAGGGTCCACAAAAATGTGCTTTTCATTGATTAACGCTAGTCAGATGTTCTGCCTGCAAATCAATATGTACCATTAAGTTGCTTTGGTCTTATTGTCATCGAATTAGGAAAGGCCATTCCATCCAGGCTTCCTGGGTTAGACCCCAGATATTTATTCCAGGAAATTTAATATCTGAGATGTTTATTTCCAATCCAACAATAAATCAAAACCACCAAATCTTTCATATGACGACTGTTTTTCTTTCCTTCCGTTTGCAATTAATTTGCAGAAGTGAAGATGAGATTCCTTCTTAGGAGGTTATTTGTTTATGAAGGTAGCAAGGTAGTAAGAAGACCGCAGGGCTCGGGGATTTGGGTGTAGCCATGCCCTTCCCAGGTGCTTTCAACTACCTTAGAGGATTATAACAGAATAATAGAGTTGGAAGGGCCCTTGAAGGTCTTCTAGTCTTACCCCCTGCTCAACCAGGAGACCCTATACCATCCCAGACAAATGACTATCCAATCCCTTCTTAAAAACCTTCCAATGATGCAGATCAAAGTGGGACATAAAGGAATAATTTCACAAAGGCAAAAGAGGAGGAAGGGAGGCTGTTGTAATAAATTGAATTAGTTAGCGTAGACTAATTACAGGTAGTCCTTGACTTACAACAGTTCATTTAGTGACTGTTCACAGTTAAAACAGCAGTGAAAAAAGTGATTTATGACCCATTTTGATCACGTGATCAAAATTCAGATGCTTGGCAACTGGTTCATATTTATGATGGTCACAGTAACCCTGGGTTATGTGATCCCCTGTTGTAACCTTCTGACAAGCAAATTCAATGGGGAAGTGAGGTTCACTTAACAACCATGTTACTAATTTAACAACTACAATGATTCACTTAACAACTGTGGTAAGTAAGGTCGTAAATTGGGGTGTAACAACTGTCTTGCTTAACAATGGAAATGTTGACTCCATTATGGTCGTAAGTCAAGGACTACCTCCTAAATCTAATGATTTGTCCACAAATGGCTTGTCCATCAATTAGACTTAGAATAACTCCATTGTCACTTTAAATGTACGCTAATCGCCATACATTAAAATGAAATTTCGTTGCATGCAGCTCTCAAAGGGTCATCACCTCCAATATACATTACATAAACATAATGAAATAAATAAATACAAAATGATGCATACACCCACATATTTTATACACGCGCATATATTAATAGCACCAATGTTGATATATGTCTTAAACGGGCTTTTTCCCTGTCCGGCTTCTAAACGATTGCTGTGATTAAAAGTTATTTCTGAAGGGGGGGCAGAGAAGAAACTTAAGTGCCTCCCCCAGTTAGGAGCTGCTCCAGCCTTCAGCCCTTTGTGAACAGATTAAGACACAAAGGATTGAAATTCCCTCCCCTCCAGCGCCGGCCAAGGGTTTACACGCACTCCACAGTTTGTTTGGTTATTCGTTTTTTGTTACTCTCCGGAGCCTACACAAAAGAGCAAAAAAAAAAAAAAATGCAGGAAATGTTTTGGGAGGCAATCCATCAGTAGCCACACTTACTTAGAATTCAAATGTGGCTTTTAAGGGCTGCATGCTTGAGTGTGTCGCTGGAAATTTGAAAATTAACAAAAAGTATTGGTTTCTTTTCTCTTTTTTTGCCTTTTTCTTTCTCTCTCTTTTTTTCTTTTCCGCGAGATGTCATCTTTTGGAAGGTAACATCATGTAAAACAGCTGCCATTACCGAGTCCCGCAAATGGTTTTCCTATGTAAAATGGCTTTGTAAAATATTTGCTCCATCTGCTGAAAGGAGCGAGAGACAATTTTCCTTGATACCTAATGGCCCATTTCAGCTGGATGGGAAGCGATTTGCCCGCCTAGCGCCTTGCGTTGGACCAAATGGCGAGGGCCCTCCTGCACAAGCCTCTTCTTAGGCGGCATTATCTCCCCTCGGCTTGGCTTCGGCTTCTCCTCATTACTGGCCCTTCGCTCGGGATCAGCACGCAGGCCGAGGGCGGCCATTGTGGTGCTTCAGTGGGCCGGCTGTTTGCCTCACCAGTGGCCAGGAGGAGACCGGGCCTCTTGCAACTTCCCACCACTTCATCTTCCGGCTTTCCCCCCCTGCACCGTTCGTCTCCTCTGCCTCGCTGAGGTAGTTCTTCTGCCTTCTGAATTTGCACAAATGCACAAAATGAAAAGGTTTCTCGCCCCACGGCTCGAAGGCTCCATCGGGGGAAGTGGGGCTGAGCAGGGAAACTCCGTCTGCAAGCACAGCTCGGCCCGGTGCCTCCCTTCTCAGCTAAATGAAAAATAAACCCCAACAAGACTGCTGGAGCAAGCTCCCTGGTGAGCGAAAGCACCAGGAGTAAAATATTCTGAAATAAATATTATTTTAAAGAAGAAAAAATGCGAAAGTGAAGAGGGCGGTGAAGTTTGTAAGCGTTCCTAAACATTGACACATGCTTAAATCCCACTGGGGCAGGACTGGGGCTCACAAAGCTATTGCTAAATCATTCTTACTGTCATTAATTTTATTTTGGGCAGGGCAGTGAGTCTTGGGCAATTTATTTTGTCAATGGGCTTAAATTCAAAGCCTAACTATGGCAAAAGATAAGTGACGGCAATGTCCTTTGTTAATGTGCAGGAGGTATTTTTTCTTTAATTAACCATCAGTTTCGGGAAGAGGTATTCTGTGGTTTCAATTTTTTAACTTACATTTATGCAAATTCTAAATACTCGGAATCTTCTGCCCTCCCTGAAGCAGAAACCCTGCTGATTTAGGATTTATGTTTAATGTATAATCAGATGGACGGTCTCATTGCCAAGACACATTCAAGACACCTTGTTGTTGAAGTTGGTGGGAGGTGTGCAAATCAGCACATTATTTTCCTGCCTGCATTTTATATTATAAACGAAGAAAAAAAAAAAAACAGAACTAGAAAGAAAAACAATGATCTTCTCAGGATTTCTGAGAATGAAAATTGGCCAAGCACAAACTCATTTTTTATATCTTCCCCATGGCTAAAAGCCATGCTTTTCTTTTTACTTTTAGGCAAAAAAAAATTCTATAAATGCCACAACACAACCTCAAATCAATCAATCAATCAATTGGCTGCAAAAATTCACTGCGATCCTGTATTAACCAATACAAGCTTCTTTTTTTTAAAAAAATAATCATCATCTCGTAGTTATATTTATTTACACATGGCTAAATTTGCACATTTGTGTTTAGCGCCTCTCTGCCTCTTCAAATTCATCAAAATAAACATTTAAATTTCATCTAGACGGTTTATTATGGCAGGCGACAGGACTAACAAATCCCTGATTTTCTTTCTCCATCTTATCTTACCCTCCTCGTCTGTGCACCGTTATTGGTAAAAACTGGCAGCGAAATTCAACTGATTGCAAATATTCTGTGTTCATATGGCCTCAAACCCCGAAGCTCTGAGGGGCCTCGCTGCTGCTTTGTACCATTTGCAAAGTCTTCATCCCCAGATGGTAACATTTAAACCCCCTTTTCTCTGCTTTCTACAATAGGCCTTGGCACAATTTCAACTGTTTACTCCGGTAATTAACAGCACTGATACCACAACAATTACAACTCCTACAATCTTAACACAATAATGCTATGAATTAGTGAGAGCTAATGGCTGGAAGGTATAGTGGTTCCAGACTGCGAGATCTGTGAATTTTCCCCAAATAAAATAAAAGGTACCAAACAGCACTGCGGCTCTCGGTAGACAATGATTACCTAGTAATTAGTTTACACAAAGCTTCCTATTTAATGGCAAAACACTGTAATTAACGTGTGACAGAAAATCAAAGGGTGCTTTGTAAGCATATGAAAAATTAACACCGCAGGCCCATAGCTTTATGTACTGATTAGAAGAATATTAAATCAATAGGACATGTAAGCCAACAGCTTGCATATCTGATTATTGAAGGTCCTAGGAATTTAACCAAGGGACATAATTGTGGTGCCTTGTTATTTTTACTAAGGAATCAGGGAATCACCTGAAATCTAAACACCAGTAGCCGCATTAAATATAATAATAGCCAACTGAGCAGCCCCGACCCAGCGTGTTTTCTGATGTAATCGGTAAACACAACATGACATCCTATTGACAGCCATGGAGTGGAGAGAATAGCGGAGACCTCTCCTGTTAACTAATATAATTTTAGCATCCACTATTAAGTTACATGATGTTCAGATGCAGCTATCAAAATCCTACGGCCGCAAATGCCAGCTTTGTTGGTTTAAGACCACAACTGGGTCTTAAGAAGTAACAATGGCACAAAAGCTATGACAAGAGCCAGTCATTGTTCCCCAGCAGCATCTGGTGGAAGTTAAGTACAGATGCTGCCTTTAGGGGGATCAGGGGTAAAGGACCCCCTAAATCCTCCTTTCCCAATTATACGGTGGAGTCTATGCATGATGGGGGGGGGGGGGAATATCAATATTTTGTTTCGCGAGGCATCCAGTCCAGCTCATGATGGTTGAACTCTGGCTGTTTTAAGCAGAAGAGGGGGAAATGTAGATATAAAACTGCCACAGTGAACTAGAAAAGACATTTTCCTTGTATTGTTAGCCTTCATTTTCCATAACATGCCATGAGGTTAGAAAAAAACCCAAATCCATCAAGGGCAAATTGTCTGAAGGATGCTGTTTTGACATGTCAATCAATATACTTTATCTAGGTCAAACATGATTATTTCATCTATTTTCCCCACATATAAATAAAGTCTAGATAAATGCTGCTTTAGACAAGTGTTCCACCTTGGCACAATATAAGGAAGAATGTTTTCAAAGTTTTGGGAGAGAAAATCATTCCAAATGTAGATCTCTCCCTCCCTCCCCCCTCCCCCCTGGAAATGGGCCCGATCCCTGATACTGAATTGATTGGGAAACACTCACAGCTCCATCTAGTCCTATTTAGCACTCTAGGTTGAGGAAATCTATCTCCTTAGAGCAGGGGTCTTCAAAGATGGCAACTTTAAGACTCGTGGACTTCAACTCCCAGAATTCCCCAGCCAGCCGTTAGGTTGAGAAACACTGCCTTAGAGGGTGCACAGCTGGGGTGATTCATCAACAGTCATGTTCAGGAGCTCAGAGGCTTTGACAAGACTCTTTGCTAGTTTGCTTCTTACCCTGGGGTAAAGAGGCCCCCCAAACAAACATTACCCCCTTATAGTTAAAACCATGAAGACGAAGTTGCTTGGCCCGCAATCTTCCCTTGTGAGAAATGACTCGTGAGAAATGGCTGGCGGAGGATGAAAGTGTGAGGCCTCTTCCCACGGCCCAGAATCTGAGAATGAAATAACAAGCACTAAGAAGTCATAAACTGCCTGGCAGCCTCGTAGCAAAGGTCCATCTGTTTCCTGGAGTGCCCAGCCAAATATCTTTGGGAAGCTCATGGAGAAGAGCGGGAAAGTGACAGCTACCCCCTGTTGCTCCTTGCAAGCATCTGCTCCTGAGACTTCAATTCCTACAGCCCCAAGTTCTTCCAAAGACAGCCAATCTTTCACAAAGAACCACAACTTCTTATGAACCAAGAGTTAATTTCTTTCCAGGATCATAGAGCTGGAAAGGAACATTGGAGGTCTTCTGATGGTTATCCAATCCTTTGTTCAAAACCTCAAGCAATAGAGCGTCACAATTCCGGGAGGCATTGTTCCTCTGCTTAATGGTTGGATCTGCCTCCGACGAGTTTCTACCCATTGCTGGTTGTCCTACCCTCAGGCGCTATGGAAAGACTGCTATCGTATTTCCCCTCAGTCTTCTCTTCACTAAGCTAAACATACCTGATTCATATAGCTGTTCTTCATAGGATTTAACTTCCAGGCCCTTAATTATCTTTGTTGCTCTTCTTTGAGTTCTTTCTAGGGACTCAGCGTGCAGTATAAAGTAGTATTGTCACTTCTTGTGATCTTGATGCTATCCCTCTGTTGATGCAGCTCAGGATTGTCTTGGCTTTTTTGGCAGCTGCAGCACAATGCTGGCTCCTACCTGAGTGATTGTCCACAGGCACTACTGTTGAGCCAGGTACCTATCTGGTACCTGTACACCTGGTTTTTCCAGCCTAAGTGCTGAGTCTTACTTTTCTTGCCACTGAATTGCATCTTGTTGGGAGTTTTAAATGGGATGACCTTCCTTGTTTCTCTTTTTCCAAGGTGTTTTGCTCCTGCTCAACTTTCATTTTGTCCCAAGGTTGTTTAGAAGTTAGTTCATCAATGGTCATCAAGTAACTTCTTCCCAGATTCCATACCAGTAAGCCTACAAGGCAGCTGCCACAGATCTAACTACTGGAACTAAATATTGAGAAGTGAGTAGAGTTTGCTTGAGATTGAAATGACTCTATAAATCCTTGGACAATCAATCTTCTCTTGAAGTTCTGTGCTTTCAAATGCTGAAGTCAAGATAGCCAGATGTGCATCCTGGTCGGGATGGTCATCGTTGTGTCTCAACAACTGGCCTACATTTTAAAATGGAATAGCAACACACAGTAGGAACTCCTATAAACTGCTTTATGCTTAATCGTTGCCCTGCTACATACCGATGAAGGAAAAAAACCTTGGGATCGTGTCATAAACCGCTATGCAAATGATGCTATTTGTAAGTATTAACATAATTTAGTGCTTAGAGTCATATTCTCATTTCTAATAACTCTACTGGAATGGAGAGTCCTTTGCCATGTACTCTTAGCCTGCAGGATAGTCTTTTATCACAAAGCTGAATTTTTTTAATAACCTGCCAGCATATGTTTGGTATCTGGCAGCTTAAGTCGATGACACAATGTCTTCATTATCAAAAGCAGGTCTCCGTACTGTAATAGGACATTAAAGCATGCCCGTGCTCATAAAGTAATGCTTTGATATCTAAACGCAGAAGTACTACAAGAGCATTCCGTAACAAAGGGAGGTTTGAATCCTCGGCATTCAGAGGCAATACTCAATGGAGATTGCAATTTGTTTCTAAAAGGAAGACGGATGCAGAGTGGAAAAAAAGGCATGGAAAATGGAAAGGTGAGATGGTCAGAAATCAAGCACCTTCATTCCCTTCCCTGTGCCTTTGTTTTGGGCATCACAACACCCCCTACGTACAACTCAGCCGCCCGCACAATGTAGGTTTAGATTAGATGATGCGATGCAAAATCATTGCGCTAAGCTGTTGTGCTGACTCTGATTAAGAAGGGGTTCTAAAAGTAAGCCAAAAATCAGGAATCTGGTAAGACATTCTCATAGTAACAAATTGTATTAAAACACATCAGTTTTCAGGAACCACAACTCACAGTTCCCAGTGAAAAGAGACTTTGTTCCACTACATTCATTTTTAGAAATTTAAGAGGTTTTGTTTGCTTCTTAAGATCACAAAATTGTAAAACTTATCATTATGTGTGAGCTTGGCTGGCCTGTTGCTTGGTTTCAAAAGCAAAAACAGGAAAAGGAAGCTGTCAGTGCTTAAAAAAAGCTAGACGCGGATGATATAATATATTGATAATTATGATGATAATATTCAAGCCCTCAGTGTTGTATTGGATTGCAGATTAAAAGCCCATTCCCTTATTAAACAGAAAAAAAATTAATCAACCGATTAGCTTAATTGAAGAAAGTATTAAACCTATGGATGTCATTAAATGGCAGATTCTTTCATGTGCTACAGCTCACTTTATCCGATGCATCTGATGAAGCAAGCGGTGATTCATCAAACAAAAAAACTTTTAATAAAATCAGTTTATCTCAAAAGGTGCTAGCAGACTCCCTCATTTTTGGTTACGGTAGAGCTAATGCAGATGTTCTCCTACAGTGTCCTTTAAACACACTGCAGATGTTTCTGTATTCCAGGGGTGAGCAACTATGGAAACTTTATGACCTGTGGGCTTCAACTCCCAAAATTCCCGACCGAGCCATGCTGAATTCCTGAATTCTGATTGAATTCCTGAAGCCGGCCATGCCAGCTTGGGAATTCTGGGAGTTGAAGTCCACAGGTTGTAAAGTTGACATAGTTGCCCACCCCTGCCCTATTCTGTGGGGTGGCACCTGATTGACTAACACCTACAAATCATCCAACGGCTCTTCCAATGCAGATGAAATGCTCAGGGACTTACCGTACAGTTTCAGGAGTTAGGAATGCCTAGAACTCTTTAGAGGGGTCTAGAACAAGCATCCAAAATCTATCTGAGCAACTTTCAATCTGCAATTTAACTGTTATGGGAAACTTGCTGTTCAAGACATTTATCCTAAATTGACCTCCTTCTGTGTGATATTTAGCAATAGCACTAGCAGTAACAGTTGGACTTATACAGCTAGTCCTCGACTTATAACAGTTCATTCACTGACTGTTTAAAGTTATAACGGCACTGAGAAAGTGACTTATGACCAGTTTTGATCCTAAATGATCGTTGCAGCATCCCCATGGTCATGTGATCAAAATTTAGATACTTGCCAACTGACTCATTTTTGTGACGGCTGCAGTGTCCCAAGACCTTTGCGATTTCCCGACAAGCAAAATCAATGGGGAAGCCAGATTCATTTAACAGCCATATTATTATTAATTCACTTAATAATTATGGCAAGAAAAGTCATAAAATGGGGCAAGACGCACTTAGCAAATGTCTCAATTAGCAGCAGAAATTTTGGGCTCAATTGTGGTCGTAAGTTGAGGACTACCTGTATACCACGGGTGTCCAAACTTGGGAACTTTTAAGACTTGTGGACTTCAACTCCCAGAATTCCCCAGCCAGCATGGGAGTTGAAGTCCACAAGTCTTAAAGTTCCCAAGTTTGGACACCCCTGCTGTATACTATTCCATAGCATCCTTTATGATGTCTCATTTAACAAATGTGGGTTGTTTCCTTAACAACCCCAGTGGAGGTGAGGTTGAAAGCCCATCCCAGTGACATGATGTCTCGCTTAATGATCACATTATTATGGCGGTTAAGTGAGGACTACCTTATTAACATTTTTCAACTTGGCCATCTGTACTAAAAAAAGAGAAGGTACCTTAACTTTGTTGAGGCAGGTATTTTATAGTTGTCCTTGGGATTGATTTGTTGTTTTCTATGTATTTATTGCAAGGATAGATACATAAAATTCCAGTTTTATTAACTTCAGCACAGAATTATTATTGACATCAAACCCTGGCCGTGGCTTAAACTCTTGAAATCTGTGAATCCTCTGGTTGGAAATTTATTTGCAGATTTTTTTTAATCAATTACTTTCCAGGTCTATTATATGTTCTATATTTTGAACCTCAACATCCCAACAGCAGGGGAAAAAAGACATTAGGAAAATGTGGGCAGCATCACCTAGAATTTTATGAGTTTGGAAACTCAGGTTGCCAATCCCCTCCACACACACAAATCTCACTTTAATTCTGCACCTGGGTGTGTTGTTTCCATTGTCAGTTCCCAGAGATCCACCAAAAACCACAACTTAGGGACCAATGGATCAAAGCAGCGTAATTCATTTTCTGCCATTTACCTTTCTGCCACTCATTTCCATTCCGTAACAATGGGATGGTTTGTTTGTTTTCCCAATTTGTGGCCGATCGTTCTTAGCACTCTCATGTACTGCACTAAAAGCTGCATTTGAATGACCCCAATTTAATTATGTTCTTCTTTCGGATTCTGTTTGGTTCAATTCAGGCTAGTACCTGAAAAAGGGGGTCTAGGGTGGGCTTTACTCAACCTATGATTAGTTTCTGGAAGTTCAGAATGGCCAAAATCACAGCCTGATTACAGAGGCAATCTGTAAGCAAATGAAACTACTAAGACAGGGGTGTCCAAACTTGGCAACTTTAAGACTTGTGGACTTCAACTCCCAGAATTCCCCAGCCAGCAGAGCTGGCTGGGGAATTCTGGGAGTTGAAGTCCACAAGTCTTAAAGTTGCCAAGTTTGGACACCCCTGTACTAAGACCTTCAGAGTAGAGCAATAACAATAGGGAAAGTCTTCGGGTTACAACCATTTGTTCAGTGACTATTTGAAGTTAAGAAGGTGCTGAATAAATGGTAGTTACAACCAGCTCTCAAGGTTCTGGCTGTGGAAGTAGCCTGCAGTCACGTGATCAAAATTTGGGCATTTGGTGACCAATCGGAATTTATTAACTGATCACAGCCTCCCAGAGTCATGTTCCCCTGCCTCCATTCTAACCCTCCACGCCTACCTATCTCCCTGCCACCTGCCCATTTTTTGTCCAGCCTGCACTTCATCGTCTGCCCATTGCCCCAACTGCCAACAAGGTATCACCCTTGTTGCCTTCTTCATCCCGCTGCTCCAAATGCTGGCTGAGGGTGCAACCTGAGATATTTCTGGCAAGCATTTCAAGGTGGTGGAGCTTCCTCTGCCTCAGGGAGCTTGCCAGGCCCAGCCAGGGGAGAGGCAGCGGGGAGTGGAGCCGGGGAAGGAGGTGGGATGGTGGGATGGGTGAAAGAATCCCCTCCCCATCTTCCATTACCGGCATGGGGAGAGATAGCCCATAGACCATGGATAGCACGGTGGAGTGGGATGGAGATCAGCGACGGCTCCTTGGGTGAAGGTGGCAACTGTGTGAGAACCAAGGTTTGGGGTGGTGGCAGAACCGAAGGGTGCAGTGAGATGAAGCCTTCCTGCAGGTACAGCGGGCGCTCTTTAGCTCGTGTTGGAAGCTTGCCTGGAGAACCAGCCTGTGGGCCTCAGAGAGGGGTGGAGGGGAGCCCAGTGCTGGGGCTGCTTTCTTAGCCAGCTTTCCTCCTGCAAGGCATCACAAAGGGCCAAGAGCTTCCTGTGCAATTGGAAGGGGGGTGGGTGGAGAAAAGGTGTGGAGGGGGGAGTCAAAGCAGAGGCAGTTTATGCAGGGCAGAGAAGCACGAGATCCTGGCCTAACAACTGCATCGGGGACCGCTGGAACTGTGGCGGCAGTGGTGAAATTCAATTTTTTTTACTGCTGGTTCTGTGGGTGTGGCTTGGTGGGCGTGGTGTGCTTGGTGGGTGTGGCAGGAGATGGATACTGCAAAATCTCTATGGGGACAGACGGAGGTGGCATTTGCCGGTTCTCCGAACTACTCAAAATTCCCGCTACCGGTTCTCCAGAACCTGTCAGAACCTGTTGGATTTCACCCCTGTGTGGCGGTCATTTGATGTTTTATTTAGCAACTGTTTCGCTTAGCGATGGAAATTCTGGTCCCAATCTGAGGGTCATAATCTGAGGACTACCTCTAGAGGAAGAGAAGGATGAACTACACCAGGAGTTGCCTATGGAGATTCTCAACCATCCAAGTCATAGTTGCCTTCAGTTGGAACTGAGCAAATTTCTTGGATGAGAAGCAAAACATTTTTGAAGGAATCTCCCCCCTCCCCCAAGAAACTGCAATTGCCTTTTGGAAAAAGCATCTTGGATGCAGGAGGAGTTGAGCCCTGGGATTTATGACTGGGATAAAATGCATGATGGGTAAATAAGAAGATACTTCTATTAAGGCACGGAAATTCAGATAAGCGTTCAGGGAGTAAACATTGCATTGTTTTAATACATTGCATAAACTTCTATTGTGCTTCCATAAAGTTTTTGTTCTTTTCTGCCCAAAGATTAAAAAATACGGCATAGTCTATACAGACTAACAAATTTATTTTAGCAGACACTTGCAAGAACTTCAGTATAGAAGCGTGAATTCTTATTATGTCACTATGGATTAATATTATTAATATTGGTTAAGGTAACAGAACATGAGGTCAACCTGTCAACCTGATTTGTCCTTAATCAAAGCACTGTTTGAAAATAGCTACCACTGAATTCCTGATAAATTATTATATTTAACAAACTAATATCTCCTACAATTAGAAGAGGTTCTAATGGGGACTGATCCAGAACCCACAGCCTGGAAGGAGAAATATCCTCTGGACTTTCCGTTCCAGGGTTTACCTTTTGAGATCACCTGCTCAAAATGGATGAAATCGAAAGTGACTTACATGAGCCCATCTCTTACTCCATATCTCTGGTCCATATCGATGATGCTCCTTCATAATCCAATCATAGCACTGGAGATATTTAGCGATGTCACAAAATGCAGTCCCATTTCCCCCAAATTCATTATCCACCTTGAACACCCAACGTTGCACTTCTGTGTTGTCTATAATCAGCTGACTGAGGGCCTCAATCATCTGGAGGAGACAAATGTGAAGATTTTGTTTTGTTTGTTTGTTTGTTTGTTTATTTGGATTTATATGCCGCCCTTCTCCAAAAGGACTCAGAGTGGCGTACAACATTAAAAAAAAACACACATCCCAAAAGTTAAAAAAATATATTAAATACATATCCAAAAAAACAAATCGAATTTAAAAGACAATACATTTAAAATAAGTTAAAATTAACAGGCCAGGCCGGCTTGCTGGAAAAGCCAACTTTTTAGGGCGCGTCGGAAGGACCGGAGGTCAGGGATTATGCGAAGCTCCGGGGGCAGCTCATTCCAGAGGGAAGGCGCTCCCACAGAGAAGGCTCTCCCCCTGGGGGTCACCAGCCGACACTGTCTGGCCGACGGCACCCTGAAGAGGCCAACTCTGTGGGATCGTACTGGACAGTGGGAGGCTACTGGTGGCAGTAGGTGGTCTCGCAGGTACCCTGGGCCTAAGCCATGGAGCGCTTTAAAGGTCATAATTAGTACCTTGAATCGCACCCGGAAAACAACCGGCAACCAGTGCAGGCCGCCTAAAAGGGATGTAACATGGAAGCACCTAGGTACCCTCATGACAACCCGCGCGGCCGCATTCTGGACCAGCTGAAGCCTCCGGGTGCTCTTCAAGGGCAGCCCCATGTATAGAGCGTTGCAGTAGTCCAGGCGAGAAAGGACGAGGGCATGAGTGACTGTGCACAGAGTATTTTCTGGTTTAGTCCTTCTCCTTCTGTAACTCATGTTCCAAACCTCTGTCCATATGTTATGTGCAACACACAAATAAAACCAAGAGGGAAGGAACGTAAGAGCACTAGATAATATATGATCAGGACAGAACAGAATAACACAGTTCGAAGGGACCTTGGAGGTCTTCTAGTCCAGCCCCCTGCTCAAGCAGAAGACCTTATATCATTCCAGACAAATGGAGCACCCACAACTTCTGAAGGAAAGCCATTCCACCTGTTCTCACTGTTAGGAAATTTCTCCTTAGTTCTAGGTTGGTTCTCTCCTTGATTAGTTTCCATCAATTGCTTCTTCTTGTGCCCTCCGGTGCTTTGGAGACTAGCTTCAGTCCCTCTTCTTTGTGGCAGCTCCTTAGTTATTGGAAGATTGCTATCATGTCAACCCTAGTCCTTTTTTCACTACACTAGACAAACCCAATTCCTGCAACCGTTTTTCATATGTTTTAGCCTCCAAGCTCCTTAATCATCTTTGTTGCTCTTTTCTGCATTCTTTCCAGATTCTCAACATCTTTTTTTTATAATATAGTGACATGTTATAAAAAAACTATTTGAAATTAATGATTTCAAATATTGAAACAGTATTTTTCCAACAGTAATTTTAAATAGTCAAATAATACTGAGTATTTGAAATGTACTGCTATGCATATTTTTTTTACTAGATAGAAAAAATACTCCTTGTTAAGGAGATGGAAAGTATAAACTTTTGAAAGAGACTGACTTGGGAGGAATTTGTTACAGTGGCTCATATACTGGAATTTAAGGAATCTTTTATTATTTCAACAATCCACATAGAATTAGTATTTATTTGCTCCATGTTTCATTATTTGCTCCTTCTGAAAGTCCAATAAATGGGTTTTCTCTTGACGACCCCTACAGAAATGAAATGGATCAATAGAATTGTAAAGATTGCACCAATGGAAAGAATTATGAGCTATCTTTAAGTGAAAATTGAACTGTGCCTTAAATTATTGTCACCTTCCTTTGATTATTTAACACCTCCCGTCAATATTTCATAGGGAGCTTACAGGAGGAACTAAAAATAACATGAGACAAATAGATGTGAAAGTAGAATTTTAGGGTACAGTTCAAAACAATGATAATAACGTTGTGCTCAATATGTTGGGCACGTCACACTCTAGTATATTATTTTTATATAACTATGATTAATAGGTCAGGCTATAAGTTGACCTTCCTGCATTATCTACTTTTTATCCAAATGAGAGGCTCACAGGTTGTGGACCCCAGCTCCAGTTAGAACCCCCAGACTAGATTTTCTAGCAAAGTGGCTGAATTTTGGCAATGTTTATTTATTGATCTGAGTGAGCGAGTGCAAGGGAGGGAGGGAGGGAAGGAAGATTTTCTGCTTTCCTGAAAATCCTCATTCTTACACTAACATCCTTACAAATCAAAGGGTTCTCTTCTTGGGGAGGCCTTGGTAGGTGAGGTTATAGTCCTTAAGCCTGCAAAAATGCCTGCGCTCATTATAGGGATTATAGGGATATAGGATGGAAACTCATAGATCAGCTGAGGATATCTGACCTCGTAAAGTAATCAGCTGCCAGTGTAGCTCTTGTCTCTGGTACTGAGTAAATAGCAGCCTTCCAAACTGTGGAAGATGCCCACTCATTACAAAGGAAGGATGGGTGAGAAGCCACACAGCCCAGGGAGCATCCCAATGCAGCCAAGATTGGCTTTTTGAGACTTTTTCCAGGCAGTTACCTCAACCTCTAACATCTTTAGGTTTTCCTAGAACACAAGCAGGTAGAGGATTTTTTTTCTAAAAACATCATTCATTGAAAACTGGAAAAGTGAACGTTATAAATAAGTATTAACATAATTGTTCATGATTTCTACTGGTGCTCCAGAATCCTTCAATTCTTGAAAACTAAAACTAAAAACCGCACATTAAAAAGCAATGCTTTGAGGCATGAAGGAGACAATTCAGGTGTTTTTGTTCTGGAAAGCTCACCCTGGAGAAGTGCCCAATGATGTTCTAATGATGCAGACTCTCCAGCAAACATCTGTACATTGAGCCCGAATGTCTGCAGGAGGGATTGGCTCTCACAGATAGGATCTGGCCCAAATGGAAGCAATACGCATAGAGCTGTATACCCCAAATTTTCTGTCCTCCAGACATCCAACTTTTTCACGCATAACTGCTGTAACTTTGGGAGCCAATGTTTTTTGCATGACATCAGCAGAAGCTGGAAACTTACCTGGAACACAGATGTGCTGAGTGCTGGGCAAAGAAAACTCGTACATAGGCTCTATATCTGGGGTCCCCAAACTTGGCAACTTTAAGACTTGTGGACTTCAACTCCCAAGCTATGCTGGCTGGAGAATTCTGGGAGTTGGAGTTGATTGGTGATGGGATGGTGGGGGGGAAAGAACCAGCAAGGGGAAGTGTCTGGGAGGGGAAAAGTTATACCTCGGAATTTGGTACGCGAACCTCAGTTCTGGCTTTGCTTTACTGTAATCCACTTAACCTTTAGTAAACAATACCTTTCTCAACAAATGAAGTCAAGGATCGTTCTTGCTTAAAGGTTCAAGTTAAGGCAGGATTGACAGGTAGATGAACTATTTTTAGTTCTGATTTCATTGACAAAGCCTATATTCCACAGCACTCCATTCCATCTCCATCTATAAGATAGTACACCTCATCCCTAAAATTGGAATTGAAATTAGAACTGGGAAGGCCTTCCATTTCCTCACCCCAGAATCTAATTCAAAGCATACTGTATACTCTCCATGAAGAATGAGCTGTGGTCCTAGACTGATCTTCACAGCCTCAAATGCTCCCTATAAAACTGGGGAAGAATATAGAGGGGGGAAAAAAAAGGGAGTATTTTCATTGGATGTCCAATTCATAAAAGCATATTGTGATGGGGGGGGGGGGAGTGCTAAAAAAACTGCAGATAGTAGCAAATTAGGCAAGGAATTCTCCATGAAATTTAGGTAGCTATAAAATCGGCACATTGCTTTGATAATTATGAAAATGAGTTCCTGTACGTAGATGCATTTGCAGGATAATTCAAGTCCACTGTTTGGGAACTTTATTATGAAAAAATGTACTGTGGATTATTGTTTAGATGCTTATTAAGCTCAGACAATTAATGATTGTTATTACAGTTACTTGGAGAGAAAAAAATATCATTAACTTCAACTGAACTTACTTCCAAGCAAGCACTTCTGGTGCCAGGCTGAGGATTAGCGTAAGGCAGTGTTTCTCAACCATGAGAACTTGAAAGATGGATGGACTTCAACTCCCAGAAATCACCAGCTAGTATGGCTACCTGGGGAATTCTGGGAATTGAAGTCCACTCATTTTAAAGCCGCCAATGTTGAGAAACACTGTTGTCAGGTCTCAAAAGGGGGCCCTCAGATGGAACTTGGAGAAGATTTTGTTGGCCCTTTCATAAAACCATGGCAGTGGTGAGTGCAGCAAATCAACAATGTCCATCATCGGAAGGAGGCAAACTATATCCAGCTCTGCAGTCGATTGGCATTTTTATTTTCAGAGATTATCTCTGTACTTTTGTGTGGAACCAAGTAGAGGAAAGATGTTTGAGCTTGGTGCTCTGCACTGCAGAATACTTGTGGCCCAAACGTTTTTTTTTCCCCCTCCTTAAAAGAAGTCAAGGAAAGAGCACCAAAACATGTAACCTGGGCATTACACCAATGCCTTGAATTAAAAAAATGGGTGAACAAAGGTTTGCACTTCAACCCTCTGGCATAGGAACCCATAGCTTCCTGTAATGGTGTGTGAGAAGACCTTGGGAGACTGAGGTGGTGGGAGATGCTGCCTCGGGAACAGCCAGATAAACGGCCTTCAAGACTAAAGACAGCCTTCCCCAGCAGACTAGAAAGAAAACACAAGCAGATAAACCAATTCTACTTTATTGTAAGGCCACATTAACAGAATTGTGCAATGAATGAAGGCAAATGAATGTGTCCCCGGATAATGTTGCAGGATCCAATCTGGGTCACATTCATTCTCTGAGGATGGGAGCCAGCACGAGTCTGGAAGTTTGGAAGACTAAACCTCTGGTCCCGGTGACTGACCCAGTTTGGATCTTGCACAATTGTGCAAGTCTGAAAGTACAAATCTTCTCCTTTACAGCCCCAAAACTAGGGAGGGTCCCTTCTGAACCTCTTTCTCGGCCAATCACTATACAGCTGAGGGCTATATCTTCTCTCATTGGATTGTTCCCCTAAGCAGCATCTCTACTCCTGTCTCCCAAGGTCATGGCCATATATGGTGTTATTGTTGTTGGGGCTCATTTCTGGGGAGTTTCAATTTGCAGATATGCTGGACTACAACTCCCAGAACCCCTAGCAAGTCCAAGCATCCCTAATGATTCAGCACACATGAAGGGTGTCAGAGAGGGAAGGTTGAAGCAACCATTCAGGAAGTCCTAATTGACAGTCGCACGGCTTCAATGACTGCTGTGTAAGAAGCAATGAAATAATACAAGTCGCATTATTTGTGGAAGGGTGTAAGAATCACACACTTTTCCAGGAAAGCTCAACATTTGTCATCTTTGCAGAATAATCTGTTATTAAGCACTTAGGAACACTGAAGACCGATTACAAAGCATTCATATCTGCTTGTGCAACAGTCGGATAACTTCTGCTGGAGTTCTACATTGAATTGTATTATAGCACACGATCTGGTTCAGCTCAATGTTTCTAAATCAAAAACCAATCATTTGTATTTAAGCAATGTATTACAATATTTCTTTCTGACATCACTGAATCCGCAGTGTGACATTAAATTCGGTGGAATTCTAATAGATTTGTGATAAGTCCAATTTCTAAAAGTGAATAGAATGGAATGGAATAGAATAGAGCTGGAAGGGACCTCGGAGGTCTTCTAGTCCAGCCCCCTGCTCATGTAGGAGAACCTATATATACTATAATGCTCCCTTACTGACCATTCAGGAATTGAGTTCCGGGGGTGAGTCAGTTATGGACCTGGGTCCTCTGGAACTTTGGCAGCAGAGGTTGAGCTCTATCCAAGTAAGAATGGAAGGAAAAGAAATGGCGCCTCCGAATAGTCTCAGCTCAGATTTCCCCACCTGCCCAACCGGTGGCCGGTCTTACCTGCTGCCTGCTATAGATGTCATACTGCCCGGGAGGCACCGGAACTCCTGCAGCATCAAAGACTCTTTTGTTTCCGGACTTGGTGCTGTAGAGATGTGCCACTTCTGGATCAGAGCCGAGAATGGGCAAGTCTAGCGCATCGGCCACTTCCAGGTCATCTTGGTTCAGAAGGCCTCCCACGATATAGGCCTCCTGGCCTTGGACCAGGTTCCTGACCCTTTTAAGGGTCTTAGGGCTGTATTTCAAGAAGGCAGCCAGGGACATGGGGCGGTTCTGGAGGAGGAGGAGGAGGAGGAGGAGGAGGACATTAGTCTCGTTAAGAAGTGAGCTTTCCTTTCCTTCCACCGAGCTAATTTATAATGTTGAGTGCAATAAATACATTATTAATAGCAGGCTGGGTTATGACCTATCCTGTAGCGTAGCAGTTTAAATTGATAAAAGCTGTTGGGGTGAGGTTCCATAATCACTCACATCTTTAGTGTGTCGGAAATGGGCTCGCTGGGAATAAAACTAATTACTACACATCTGTATTTATTTGATCCATGCGGAATTCTCCTTCTGTCACTCGGAAGAGAAGCTTGCAGCCCTCAGATAACAGTGATTCATCTCAACACTTCTGGCATCGTTTGATTCTACCACGTCAGGGGAAAAAAATCAATACCAAAGAAAGAAAGAAAAAAAAAAAAGAACGCACACCAAGCTGCCCGAGTTGGTATTTCAGCCCTCCAAGATCAGTATTTTGAACGGCTCTTTCAGCAAATGATTTCATTTGCAAAACACCTTTTCTGTACCATATTCTTTTCCGCAGGATAAATAGTTTCATTAGCTACAAACCCTTTTTGCAGCATTTAGGTCAAAAAGGTTTGTTTAAAAGATTAGGAGACAAAAATTTGGAATATGTCACAAATTCTATTTTCAGCGCAACTCCACAACATGTAGACTGTATATCAGAAAACTGGTTGTTCGCAAACATAAATTGTGCTGGAATATTCACCTGGGATCTGGGATTGCCTAAAACTCTCTCTTAATGATACTCTCAGTAACAAGCCTATTTTGTCTTTATAATCTGTAAAACGGCCTGCTGTAAAGTGTGCCTAAAATAGGGGAGGAATAAATGAAAAATACGTAGAAATGGATAAAAGCATAAACCTGTGCAGGAATCTGGCAACAGCATAAACAAGGAGGACAAACTGTGTACCTAACCAAGTGGTAATATTTAGGGCATATTCTTCTGGAGACTTGTATTGTGTTGTCGTGTTGTTACAATGTGTTGTATTGAATTGAACTGCATGGCATTGCATTGCATGTAAAGCCACTATAAATCTGCCCCCTTTAATTATAGTGATAGATTAGAAAAAGCTTAACACTATCATATGCTAAAATCTAAATGTCTGCACCAGAGCCCTGATGCTTTTTCAAAGATACAGACACCCTCTTACGTCATCTCATCCTCTACTTAAATATTTAAATATGAGCCAGCCGTGTGTGGCGGCAGCCAAAAAAGTTAATACAATCCTAAATTGCATTAACAGAGGGATACAATCAAGATCAAGGGAGATACTAATACTACTCTATACAGCCTTAGTAAGGCCACACCCTAGAATAATGCATCCAGTTTTGGTCATCGCACTATAAAAAAGATGTGGAGACTCTAGAAAAAGTGCAGAGAAGAGCAACCAGGATGATTACAGGATTGGAGGCTAAAACACATGATGAACGGTTGCAGGAACTGGGCATGGCTAGTCTAGAGAAGAGAAGGACCAGGGGAGACAGGATAGCATCTTCCAATATCTGAGGGGCTCCCACAGAGAGGAGAGGGTGAAGCTGTTCTCCAAAGCACCTGAAGGCCAGATAAGGAATGATGGATGGAAACTGATCAAGGAGAGATTCAACCTGGAGATAAGGAGGAATTTCCTGACAGTGAGAACAATCAACCCATGGAACAGAAGTTGCCTTCAGAAGTTGTGGGAGCTTCATCCCTGGAGACTTTCAAGAAGAGACTGGACTGCCATCTTTCGAAAATGGTGTAGGGTCTCTTGCTTGGGAGGGGAGTTAGACTAGATGACCTACAAGGTCTCTTCCAACTGTGTTAATCTGAAATCTACTTCTGAAAGGCCCCAGAGTGCCCAAGCTCAGGCCCTCCTCTGTCAATGTAAATTGCCTAGAGTAACCCCACAGCGAGATAGGCAGCAAATAAATTTAACAAATAAACAATATATGAAGGAATGAATACAGAACCCAAAGCTGTCTTCCAAAAAATCTGAGCTTATTTTGCTTGCAAATCTCTGTTGTTGCATTTTATGCTGACTGAGCTCTGATGTTTACATACAGGTAGTCCTCGACTTACGGCCACAAGTGAGTCCCAAATTTATGTTGCTGTGAGACATTTGTCAAGTGAGTTTTGCCCCATTTTGTGACCTTTCTTGGCACCGTTGTTAAGTGAATCATTGCAGATGTTAAGTTAGAAACATGGTTGTTAAGTGAATCTGGCTTGTCAGAAGATCACCCGGTGGCTCACATGACCTGGGGACACTGAAACCGTCATAAATATGGGACAGTTGCCAAGCATCTGAATTTCGATCACGTGACCAAGAGATGCTGCAATAATCAGAAGTGTAAAAAACAATCATGTCACTTTTTTCAGTGGCCTTGTAACTTTAAATGGTCACTAAATGAACTGTTTTAAGTTGAGGACTATCTGTACATGACTATCCATGCCCATTTCTCATCACATTTGCAATTCTTTTTTTTTTTTTAAACAAAGTTTTATTGGTTTTTTAAGAATTAATATAGGAAAGGGGTAAAGGAAAGGTTACAAATTTTGGCAGTTGCAATGTGCGGCAGGAGTCCCCTCCCTCCATACTCATAAAATGCAATTACAAAAAATTCAATACTAAATAACAATATATAGTCAGCATGTAAATTCAGTTAATAATTTCGATCAATTTATATCAAGTGGATTTTCTTACTCATTTTTGTGATCTGAGTTTTCTTGGTATTGCCCCTTCTCCCCCCGCCAGCAGAGCTCCGGCCCCTCCCGTGTCCTGCATGTCTGTTGTAGGATCATCTGATTTATCTAGGAGTACTTTATTTTTTTCCATAAAGGCCTGCGCCTCTATGGGTGTATTAATTCTAACTCTTGTGTCCTCCCAGAATATTAGCATCCCTTCAGGCATCAACCATCTGAACCACACCCCCTTCTGGTATAGTTTCTTCGCTAATTGCGAATAGCTTTTTCTTTTCTCCCTCACTTTCTTGGGGATCTGTTTCAGGATGGTTATTTCCCTATCTTGGTATTTCAAAGCTTGTCCCCTTTGTGCACTCAGAGTTTCATCTCTTGTGGTTTTTCTGAGAAATTTAATGTGTACCTCCCTGGGTACGTTGTGAGTTCTAGCATAGGCTGAGTTCACTCTATAAACCAAATCTAATTCCCACCCCATCTGTTGTTTCTCTTTCTGAATGTATTCAGCCAAAATACTTGTCATAATGTCCCTTATATCTTCATCATCTGTCTTCACCACATTTTGAAATCTAAGGTAAAAGGACATTCTCTCAAATTCTATTTTCATCTGTTGGGTGTCAAGCTCTTTGTTCCCCTTCTGCACCCCTTCCATCCCCCCCTCATCTCAGCCATCCCACCCTCCAAAAGATCCAGTCTCTGTGAGTTTTTGTTAATCTGGTCCTGGTTCTCTTTGCAGTTCTAACTTTAATACCAGGGTTTAGCTTTCTTTGATAAAGAATTCATCGTCTGCTCATCCAAGTTCCTGAAAATGCACTCTTTATGCCCCACGCACATATGCATACTGGCCTATGTTTATTTTCATTTCTAATGGTCAGTAATAGACTTACTGCTTACATAATACACAACACAAATGAGCAACACAAAGCTAATAAACTGCATTCAGCAATCCAGATGTTCTGAGCCACATTTTTTTTCTTTCTTCTGGCCAAAAAAAGGCTTGTATCACAGCTTCTGGAAGGTGGCAGTAAGCCATGTATTTAACAGTGTCTGCATAAAACAATGAATCGGCTAAACTATACAAACAAGCTTGTAACAGCACAAAATTTAAGAGCTGGCAGATATGCCTGTTGTGATAGTACTGCACAAACAGAGTCCTCGTAGAGAACGGCATCATAATTTTATAATTCTAATAATGACCCAGAAATCTTCTTGCAGTGAAAAGGATTTAGATTTCATGCACAGAAATAAATAAGCAACTCTTGGGATGCAGACAAGATCACCAACTTCAACAGAGTTTATGGGACTTGCCTAGGACCTGCATTTATTGCATTGCAGTGGGGTCAAAAAAAATCTAGGGGATCAGAGAACCATTCCTTTAAAGAGGGATTATTATTATTATTATTATTATTATTATTATTATTATTTGTTTGTTTGTTTTTTATAGCACCTTACTTATTTTTATAAATAGCTCAAGGGAGCAAACGTGTCTAATACTCCTTCCTTCTATTTTTCCCACAACCACCACCCTGTGTGATAGGTTAGACTGAAAGATGGGGATTTACAGGCTGGGGAATCAGGGATTCAAAACTACAACTAATCCCGCACCCCTCAATTAAAAACAGAAAGTAATTCAAGCGCATGGAAAGGAAAGTCATAAATTGGGTTTTGCTACAAAAACGAGAGAGGCTGAAGGAGCATAAAACACAGAACAATTCAGAACGTATGTTGTTTTTACAGGTCTGATACTGGAGACACAAGACTGACACTCTATAGGCCAGCATAGAAAACAGCTATTCACTTAATCCCAGTTTAACTCCGAGAACACACGGAGAGAGGAAGTGTCCAGGAGCCTCCTTGTGGCCTGACCATTAGTGGTCCCTCTGCCAAAGTACCAGGTTTTGACCTTCCTTGCTCTGTCTGGCCAAAATCGAACAGAATCAGGTGCGACACTAAAAGAATTGCCTCTGCCCTGAGTCAGTGGGGATGGAAAGGCTCCCCTTGCTGAGATGGTGGTGCAAACTATTAAACACATTGTGCAAGACTGGCCACAACAACATGCATCCTCTGGTTCTCTAGAAGATCTGCACGAAGCCACCCCAGAGGTACTCATCTGGACAATTGAACTGGATATCCAGGTTTGAGGCCACTGCGATACACCCATAGAACGTTTACCTATAATTACCTGGACTGTGTATATATGTTTACTTCTCTTCTGGCATGTTCTGATTAAGCTAAATAAATAATGCCTTAAGCAATCATACGGCTGGAAGGGATTTGGAGGTCTTCTGGTCCAACCCCTGCTCAAGCAAGAGACCCTATTCCTTCTCCAGTCTATTTTTGAAAATCTCCAGTGTGGGAGCACCTTCAACTTCTGGAGTCAAGCGTCTCTACTGATGAATTCAGGGAATTTCTGAATTTAGTTCCAGGTTGGATCTTCCTTTAACAAGCTTTCACCCACTGCGTCTTGTCCTACTATCAGGTGCAACTATTTGTATCTGAGAGTAGGGCAATATATAATAGAAAATATAGAATATTTTTATCTACACACACACACACACACACACACACACACACACACACACACTCAGTATACACACACACCACACATACATAATTTGTGTGTGTATAAAAGAATATATAATAGAAAACAGGAACTATCCGCACACTTCAGCCACGGGATACGTGAGCAGTATTTTGTGCAATTTGCTTTCCATAATGTGGTCAACCTCTGAAGTTCATCATTTTGAAAGGGGCCAGGCGTTGGGCAGAAATCAGCAGTGAAGGCCTTAGCTGAGCTCAGCTTTCAGCCTGAAAAACACAACTGGGCTTTTATTTCTAACACTCTTTTAACTAGTCACTTAATCTGTGCAGCTCTTAACACTTGCAATAATATTTCACTGATGGGTACCAGAGCGTTGCAGTTATAAAATTTCCAATTTAATTTTACGGCATTCCCCCCAGCTATAGTAATTAGAAGATACAAACTCACAGGAAAACTGTTGATGGCTTCAGGGGTGAGGATTTTGAACCTGTCCTGTAGGTCACCAATGTCCTCGGGGTTCCCAGACCGAACGGCTGGCTGCAAACCCAGGAGTTTATGGTAGTAGCACAGCAATTCTTCACTTAATTCGAAGGGGCAAATATAGATGACGTCCACATTTGGATCTTTAACGGGAGAAAAACAACAAGAAGACACACTGATCATCGTTGGCAAAAAGGTAACATTGCTTGAGGGTTTCCATTATCCTATCACCTGAGAAAGGAGGCATCTTAACTTTTCGCTCCTTTGACTCTTCAGCTCCCATCCTGCTTACTAAAGGCGAAACAACTTGTAGAACAACTGGCTCTCAGAATGAAGTCTGCAAAATACTAGCACACAATCTCAGGTAAAACGACTGGCTTTGTGGCTTAACAGTGAAGGTGTGTGGTTTGGAAAACGAAGTTCAACAGACTCTATCGGTGTTTCTCAATATCAGCAACTTTTAAGGTGGTTGGACGGCAACTCCCAGAATTCCCCAACCAGCACTCTAGATGGGGAATTCTGGGAGTGGAAGTCCACAAGTCTTAAAGTTGCCAAGTTTGGACACCCCTGAAGTATTCCTTTGTGCTTGTGGTACTGCAGAGGTAAGCAACCCAAAAGCCCCCGCCCAGTTCCATTTTATTGGAAGCATCTTAATATACAGTATTTTCCCTTCTCGCCTTAAACTTAAATATACTCAATTCCTTCCCTCTCTTTTCACAGGATTTTCACAGGATTCACACTTAATTTCTACTCTTCACTGCACTTATTCTGAATCCTTCTTGAAATGTGGTGATCGGAATTTGGGAGAGCATTTAAAGTAGGCTTTGATCAAAGCAGGCTCTAATGCAGGGGTGTCCAAACTTGGCAACTTTAAGACTTGTGGACTTCAACTCCCAGAGTTGAACTCTTCAACTCCCAGCTCCCTGCAGAGCTGGCTGGGGAATTCTGGGAGTTGAAGTCCACAAGTCTTAAAGTTGCCAAGTTTGGACACCCCTGCTCTAATGGAATGATTACTTCCCATGATTTGGAAATTGTACTTCTGTTGATGTAGCTTAAAATGGGCATTTTCTTTCTCGTGATTCCCAGCCAGCCTGCATCCGCTTAGTTTTACAAGATCTTCAGCAGATGGGGAGACCCACTGACCGAACACCTCAGCCCTGGAGACCAAGCTTGACAATAGTAAGAAAATAAGTGAGTAGGTAAATTAAGTACTTGTACGAGATTAAGTATTTTGCAAGCTCAGGATAGGAAGTTTTTTCCCCTTTGGGAATTAATGGCACAGCATCCAAGATCAAAGGGATAAAGAAAGGTAGAAGATCAGCAAAAGTTTTGGGCTCTCTTATGTACTGGCTTTTAATAACAGAATAACAGAGTTGGAAGGGACCTTGGAGGTCTTCTAATCCAGCCCCCTGCTCAAGCATAGGAGACCCTATACCATTTTAGTCAAGTGGTTGTCTAATATCTTCTTAAAAACCTCCAGTCATGAAGCAGTCACAACTTCTGGAGGCAAGTTGTTCCACTGGTTAATTGTTCTTACTTTCATTAAATTTCTCCTTAGTTTTAGGTTAGTTCCTTCCTTGATTAGTTTCCATCTATTGCGTCTTCTCCTGCCTTCAGGTGCTTTGGAGAATAGGTGGTTGACCTCTTCTAAAAGAAGGGATGAGTCAGAAGTGGGATATGAACCCATATCTCCAGTGTTTACCAAAGACTCTTCAGCAATTGTAACAATTGTATTATATTGTGCTCTTTCTCTTTTTCTCTCCCTCTCTCCTTCTCCCTCCCTCTCTCTCCTTCCCTCTCTCCATCCGTCCCTCCCCCCCTCTCTCCCATCTATTTAACTTGACCAATCACCATGAAGAAATGATCCAGGAAGAATTGGGAGTTTGCTGATGGTACCAAATTATTCTGGGCACTAAAAAGATTTTTTCCACCCTTTGCTTGGCTTCGTTCAGTGTTGCTCAACCTTGGCAGCTTGAAGATGTGTGGACTTCAACTCCCAGAATTCCCCACCCAGCTGGGGGATTCTGTAGAAATTCTCAGTCACCCAGGCCATGGGTTGCCCCAAAGGTGCTTTTTTTCAGGAGGCAACTGGACTTACTTGCCTTTTTGTTTTGAAGACGTTTCGCTTCTCATCCAAGAAGCTTCCATTCTCCACTATCCTGTCAAGAGCTGAAGAAGCTTCTTGAATGAGAAGCGAAATATCTTCAAAAGAAAAAACAAGGAAGTCCAGTTGCCTCCTGAAAAAAAGCACCTTTGGGATATTTTCCAGGATGCTCCTTCGAGAATCAAGGGCTTCTAGACTGTGCAGAGATGAACAGGTTGACCTTGAAAACAAAGGATAAAGAGGAATCGGTGTTCTTCAAGACACGGGGAAGATTTTATGAATGGTTAGAGAAAGAAATACAGAAAAGAAAGTAAGGGGAAGATATGGAACCCAGTGGGGGAAGAGGGGAGGAAATAGGGAAGAAAATAATAATATATAAGTATATATTGAAAAGTAAGATACAAAGGGGGGGGGGGAAACACAATCAGGATAGATTTGAGAAGGAAAGGGAATAAGAAATGATATTCAACTATTTTGGGGTCTGTGGAAATACCATCCCAACAAAATAAAAATTAAGAGCTGGAAGAGACACCTACAACAATAGAAAAGAGAGGAGGAGATGAGATGAGAGGAAGAGGGGGGAAGGAAGATAGAGGTGAGGAGAGGAAGATGGAAGGGAGAATGAGAGAAAGAGAGACGGCAGGAAGGGGAAGAGGAAGAGAGGAGGAGGGGAGAGCAAAGGGAAGAAGGAAGGGAAAGGAGAGAGGAAGGAAGGAAGTAGAGAAGGGAGGGAGGGAGAAAAGAAAGGGAAAAGAAGGTGGTGTCAAAACAGACGAGGGATGGTAAAAAAAGCAACCCAAATGGTATGTTATAAATGGAATGACAAATGTATAAGAATGATGAATGTAAAAAAGAATAATAATTATGTGAATGTATATTTATAATTGTATTTAGAGAACAAAAAAATAAAAAATAAAAACTTTCCCAGAGAATCACGGGGCTAGAGACCTCGTGTGTGACCCTGTTCTTCCGTCTGAATCGCTGCCTGCTTGCCACATGTGCTTCCATGCTGCCTATAACTTTCTAACTCCTTCAGAAGTAACAAATCTTCCGTTAAATAAACACCACGATACAGAAGAGTTGCACTGAGGACAAAACAACATTAGTGCCTTCATAATATATAAAGGCAATTAAGTTATTATTTTAGGCTCCCATAAATTTTGAGGATACATTTTTGTGCAAATGGCATTTATGAAATAATAATGATGCTGAAATATACATGAATCATGTAGTGTGTGTCATTGTGGGTAGCCAATCTTGGCCACTGACAAATTCATATTTTTTGCTCTTCTGTTAAAGGAATGAAGGGGGGAGGGGGGACAAAAAAAAAAGGAATTTTTTACGTTGATTCCCTTTAGGTCACAGATGGAGAACGATGGGTTTTTTTATGACTTGTGAACTTCAACTCCCAGAATTCCTGAGCCAGCCAGAATGCCCATGAAGATAAACCAGGGTTTGCACTGAGCGCCATGTTAACTGGCCAACAGCGCCACATGGAAACTTTACTCTGCCCCCAAAGTATACGACCTCACATCAATATGCAATGCATCCGATACCATCTCCTGCAGGGTTGTGAAACTTGCACCGGCGAGGTTGGCCAAGATGTTTAAAGTTAAGTCAGCTAGATGTTGGAAATGCCACCAGATACCTGGGTCACATTATCATAGGTGGTGGACATGTGCAGAAGCAAAAAAATATTGGACAAAAATACAAATGTGGCTGGAAAAGATGATAAAGCAGCACATTGCCTTAAAATCAGAAATATTTCTGTTGGGGATTTTATCTGAAACTTATAGCAAAGGGAATGCATATTTAATTATACATGTATTAACAGCAGCTAGAATTGTATTTGCACAAAACTGGAAAAGTGAAGATATCCCTGCTGATGAGAATGTGATTAGGAAAATATTAGAATGTGCAGAGATGAATAGATTAGTGCTTGCCATAAAGGAGAAAGAACAAACTGAATATTATATGACATGGGAATTATTTTATGAATGGTTGGAATATAAAAATAGAAGTTAGCAATAAATGGAGATCAGTGAAATATAGAAAACATATTAAGACAGAGAAGTAAACAATATGATGATTCTTACTAATATGGCTATTAAGATTATTATATTTAATATTATTATATTCTTATTAGAAGATATGTTAAGAGGGAGAAATGAATAGATATATTATGCTCATTATTACTATTGTAAGATTAGAGAATCAATATCAATGTAATGAATACCGTTGTAAATTTTAATTGTTATTTCACAGAGATATTTGTACCCAGACAACAAACTGTTGAATGAAAGTTGGAATGTTTAAGTTTAAAAAAAACCTTTACTAAAAAGAACTTGCTAAGAAATCCGATCACACACTTTTTGTCAGAATTCTTTTTAAAAACAAAGACCAAATATGAGCTATTTTATCAAGAGCCACTAAGGGGGAAATTATGCATGATTTACATGCACATACCTATGGACTAATTATTTATTTAGTAATGTTTAATAATGCAATAAACAAGCCTGAAGACATACAATAGCACTCATATGTCTTCGACACCTATACTTAATTTTCAGCTTAAGTTTAAAATTTAAAGCTTCCAAAACGCATTTCAATTATAGAACCTAGAACCATAGGTCTGGAAGGAACCATGGAGGTCTTCTAGTCTGACCCTTTGCTCAAGCAGGAGAACCTGTCCCTTTCTGGACAAATGGCTGACCAGTCTCTTCCTAACTAAATAGGAAAGTTTACAAAACAGGAATAAAAGATCAAGAGAACGATTTAAGCTCACGTACACCTGGCACAGCAGTCTGTGATGGTTGAAAACTCAACACAAAATAGCAATAAACTGCAACTTTTAATTAAAACAGCATCAGATAAGACAATAAAATAACAAATAATTATAAAAGTAAACATAAAACCAAATGCACCCATCACATCAATTCAGAAAAAGTGCATTTTTAAAAAACGTATACAAATACTGCAGTTTTGGGGGTTTCTTTTAAAATCAGCCAAGGACTATATTCTCAGAGGAGAGAGTTGACAATACAGTGGTACCTTAGTAAGGTAAAGGTAAAGGTTCCCCTCGCACATATGTGCTAGTCGATCCCGAATCTAGGACATTTCTAAGCTGAAGAGCCAGCATTGTCCGAAGACGTCCCCATGTCATATGGCCGGCATGACTCAACGCCGAAGGCACACACAATGCTGTTACCGTCCCACCAAAGGTGGTCCCTATTTTTCTACTTCCATTTTTTATGTGCTTTCGAACTGCTAGGTTGGCAGAAGCTGAGAAAAGTAACGGGAGCTCGCTCCGTTACGTGGTGCTAGGGATTCGAACTGCCGACCTTTCTGATCGACAAGCTCAGCGTCTTAGCCACTGAGCCACCGCATTCTTATGGTACCTTAGTACTCATTGTTAATTGATTCTGGGTGTGTGTGATGAGTAGCAAAAATGATGAGTACCAAGCAAATTTCCCCTCCTAAAAAATGAATCACAAGGCAGCCCACATCGACAAGTTCTAGCTTGTGTGTTGACTACTGGGACAAAATTTTCATGTCAAAATGCATTGAGCACCAAATTTGATGAGTTTCAAAGCAATTGAGTATCAAGGTACTACTGTGTAGTGTGGCTGTTGCACGTCAATTATTTCTAGCCATGACCCCTTCCTAGGCAGCATCCGATGGAGGGTGAATGGAATTGCTGATTGGTGCAAAACAGGAAATCTTCTTCTTTAGGCAGGTGGGATTCAAGTCATGTAGTTGAAACAAGCTCTTTGAATTTGGGAGCAATGGAGAGAGATCTCATGTTCCCAATGGGGAACATCTAAAGACACTCTGAGTGCTGGGTTCTGGATCCAATGACTTCTGGGTTTGCTCTTGTCTGCATAATGCACATTGCCACAACCTATTTGTGGAGTCCCTGGTGTTCTCTGAGCTTGGTGATTTTCTTGAAGACGTTTCATTACCGAGTTAGGTAACATCATCAGTGCAACCCCTTTGGGAGACAAACTATTCTATGGATCATAAAAGCCAGGAAAACTCTTTCTATGAAGATGGTCAATCAAGCACAGCTGACAAAAAGGTAAATCATGCAAACCTTCGGACTGGGCCACATTCAGATCTAGCTCTTTATGTTTCATCCCAACTTCATTATCTGTTCCTTACTGGACTCACCCAAGGTTGATCCAATTGAAGAAGATGGAAAAGAGAAGATGAGCTGGATGTTATGCACGTGGCACCTGTGATGACTTCCCCAGATACATCTCCAGATGTCAGCACAGAGGTGAATGAACCGGTCCCAAGCACATCAGGAGGGGAGCTGGTCAGTGACTCCCAGCATCCACCTGAGAGGGGTTTGGCTGAAGGGCAGCTGCAGCAGGACAGTCCTGAGGCTTCCGGTGGGGAAATTATGCCGCTGCAGCCAGTCAGGGATGAGGCAGAGGAAGTGCCTCCTGCCCCTGATCCAAGAGCACGTAGGGCAGAGAAAAGGCAGGAGCAGTGAAGATCAGCCCGATTACTCATAAGGAGGCAGCCTCGCCCCTCTTGATGGGCTGCACCAGAAGCTGGCTCTTTAGCACTGCAGACAGGTGGAGGCGATGCTGGGAACGACGTGTTCATTTTCTTAGCTGTGTGTTTCCTGGTCGTTGTGGTTTCTGTTTTGCTTTGGATTGACATTGTGCCTTGACTTGGATCGTGCCTTGTGAGCTCTGGATTTTTCTTGCCTCGTTAACCCTCTTGTATTTTGGATTTAATTTTGCCTGGTAGGTTTATTTATTATTTGGGAAACTTTCTAGTGCCTTGGCCTCTTTGGCCATTGCTCTGTGGACTAGCATTGGCCTGCTTGTGGCTGGACGTAATGGGGACAGTTCTGGATTTTTGTTGAAGGGAAGTGCTGGGGAATATTAATAAACCCGTTAACCCACCATTATGTATGTGTGTATGTGAGTGTGCAGGACAGTACCACATTATCTGCTAATGACATCCAATGGCTTTGTGTAGATCAGGGCTTCTTAACATGTCTTAAAGTGCCCAAAGTTGAGAAAACTGGTATAGATATTGAAAAGCACTCTAACGAACTTTTGGGCACCCCAGACTGCAAGTACTTTTTTGCACAGGAGTTGAGAGACATTAACTAGGTTTGTACATTATGCAAAGCCCTGGCTTGCTGAATTATGATGTATCTATGAAGATTCTCCATCACTCAGGTCATGGTTGTCCCAAAGGTGCTTTTTTTTTTTCAAGAGGCAACTGGACTTCCTTTTTTTTTGCTTGAAGACTTTTGGCTTCTCATCCAAGAAGCTTCCACCAGTCAGTCAGAACGGAAGACGCTTCTTGAATGAGAAGGAAAACGTCTTCAAGGAAAAACAAAAAAAGCGCCGTTGCCTCTTGAAATAAAAAATAATTTGGGGGAAATAGGATGTGCTGATTAGGATACAAAAAGCTGGCAAACGAAAGCCCAACGTCTCTGTCGCAGTTTAGCTAGTATGTAAGCCTTTAAAATGGCAACGAGGACACAATCTATTGGCTCAGAAATGTGAATCCATTGAACTGCTCTTCTTTTCTTTGGAAGCACAATAGAGGCAGAGCTGCCGGAAAAAACCTTCGTACCTTTGATCTCGCACAGCCTTCCGAACTGCGATCCCTGATGAACAGCGAAATCTGGATCGGCCTCTCGGAGGGACTGCTTGTATCCTGGAAGAAAACATCCCAACTGATTAACACGCATCATAGCCATATAAGGCTCTATGCGCTTTTTTTCCTTTTTTGCTGGGGAGAGAGAATTCAGCGTACCACTTACATTGCAGAAATTTTCCAGAAAAATTAATAAAATTAAAAATGAAATCTAACGGAAGAACTACTGAGCTCAACTTTCAACCAGTTCAAGACCAATTCATTTATTAAAAAAGAAGGAAAACAGCACAATGTACTGCATTCTGAATAATTGAAATATACTAGACTAATTCTGAATAAGATACACAGCCACACTTTTTGATAAAGTACAGGATTTTTTTTGAGCATATTATTAGAAGCCTAATCTGGCTTTTAAATAATTAGGAACAAGAATTGCATCTCATAATAATAGTAATAGTAATAGTAATAATAGTAATAATAGTAATAGTAATAATAATAATAATAATAATAATAATAATAATAATAATAATAATAATAATAATAATAATCAGAAAGAGGAGAAATACAGCATCCTAAGTTCAAATGCTGGTAAAATTCAAATGAATTTTAACTACCTTGTTTGCTACTATTTCTGGAGAAAACTGGGGGACGTCGTAATGAAAAGCAATTAATAGAACTAGATCTTAAAATGATAGTATGACAACACTCAAATAAATGGAGTGTTTATTAATGGGGATTGTTGTAACAAATTGACATGCAACTTTACTGCACAATTCAGGATGCATACCGATCTATATTTACTAAAATAATGAGCAAATGTCTTTGTTTTTATTTGATTATCCCGCCCACCTTTCTATTCTCATGGTGCTCAAAACAGCTGATATAAAAACATGGCAAATACAAGACAAAACTGAAGCTAAACCCAGACAATTAAAATCACAAATACTAAAATCATCTCCATTTAAAGCCTCGGTTGTCTTTTCCTGATAGAATAATTAAAACTAGAACACTTTCTGTTAAAACAAAATTAATTGAATTTTCACACACATATTCTCTCTCTTGCTCTCCCTTTCGCATTAAAGCATTTTAATTTGCAATTACGGTGACATCTGGATTGCACAATACAAGCAGGGTTTTTGCTGGGCCCTTTCCGATGTAATGCGCTGAGGGTTTTTGCTGCTGGATGGATGGTTGAAGTCTGTTTCTCTGGGAATGTGTGAGTAAGATATAAAATAAATACTTCAAAGCAGATTGCATGATTCCTATAAAATGTTTTCTATTTAACTCTTTTGGATAGTCCCATCCAGAAAGATTTTGAAATTAAGCTAATTGCATAGAAACGATCCTGGTATTAAAAGAAAAAAGATCAATTGTCGGCAGGACAGTTTGTCAGAAAATCAATACCAAGTGCTGCTTAATAAGTCCAGGTTTGATGGGCTGCTGTTATAGCGTGGTTTGTTAACAAGATTAAAATAATGCTTCATCCTTCGAATTGTATAATGAGGCCTCTGGAATCTTGCAAATGTGTCTCAAATTCCTCTAGAAACCTGGAAAAGTTGTATCCCATGTACACATTTTGGGCAAACATGATAGGAGGCATTTTAGACACGCCATTCAATTTCTGGCTTTGGGGGAAGATCACAGAATGAAATCTGACAACTGAAAATTAATTATAGGAAAACAAATTACCTTTCTAGCTAGCACAGCAGCTTGTTTTCAGCAGTTGCCAAACAAATGCTTCCAAAGGCTTACTGGAAGATTTTGAAGGCAAGTGCCATGAGCTACATCTGTTTTTATCATTGGATATATGTGCTTCCGGAGACTGAAGTTCCATTTAGCTCTCAGAGACAATGGTATCAAAAAGTCATCTAAATTCAATCCATTTCAGCAGACTGGGATGCCTTAGAATATGTAACGGTCAAGGTGCCAGTTTCTTGATACTCGGCTACTAAACATTTCATTGCGGGGGGGGGGGGAATTCCCCATCTGGTAATAGAATTTATTCACGTAAACGCTTTTAAGTCGGCATAAATGGTCTTGCACGGATTATTGGAACAGAAAGGTGCAAAAGACAACTCGCCCACAGAACAAGGCAAAGAGAAAGTATAAAGGGCACTTCCAGAGACGGGTAAAAGCCGAAAGGATCCGAACTGGCACAATGGGGAAAAACCTGAACATTTTCTCCAAGAGAAAAGTCCCTCCATTCCCCTAGCAATCCCCCCCCCCGGCATGTGTCTGTGTGAATAGAATAGAATAGAATAGAATAGAATAGAATAGAAAAGAAAAGAAAAGAAAAGAAAAGAAAAGAAAAGAAAAGAAAAGAAAAGAAAAGAAAAGAAAATAGGAATGGAATGGAGTGGAGTGGAATGTAATAGGAGATGGAATGGAATGGGAATGCGAATGGGAATGGAATAGAGTAAAGTAGAGTAGAGTAGAGTAGAGTAGAGTAGAATAGAATAGGAGATGGAATGGAATGGGAATAGAATAGAATAGAATGAAATTACAATAGAAATAGAACAAAATTACAAAGGAATAGAGCAGAACAGAACAGAATTAGAATAGAATAGAATAGAATAGAATAGAATAGAATAGAATAGAATAGAATAGAATAGAATAGAATAGAATAGAATAGAATATAGAATATTCTTTATCGGCCAAGTGTGATTGGACATACAAGGAAGTTATCTCTAGTGTATAAAGTCTCTGTTTACAAAAAACAACAAAATATTATAACCATCAGATACCAACAGGAGATAGTAGAAAAGATAAGAAGGCGAATAGTAATAAAGCCATACTACATGGGTATGTAAATCTATTTTGAGCTTCACCTGTATAACTACTTCGAAAAGCAAACCTGGATGAAAATTCTTGACAGCTTTGCAAGGAATCTAATTCCTGGTCCTGGGATGCTATCACAGCAGGAGATCCTTCACTGTGGTGGACCTTCCCATACTATATTTCTACCTGATTCTGTCTAGGGCTTAATGGGGATCAAGGACCAACCTCAAGTCAAAAGCCTAAGTATCTCAGTGTGGCCAACTGCCCGGAGTATGAAGACAGGAAACAGGCACAGAAAATAGAATGATAGGGCTGGAAGGGACCTTAGAGGTCTTCTAATGTAGAAGTCTTCTAACCCTCTGGAAGGGGACCTTTGAATCATCTGGTTCAAATTGTTGGGATATTCCAAGATGCTAAAGCATTTGGGTCTCAAAGACTCCCGCGACAAATGAAACGGTGGCGGACTAAGGTCAGATTTCATTGATGGGGATTTAACTCAAAATTCACGGAGTTCTCACTTCTATCATAGGAGACGTATAGATTCTATAGCTTTATAGAAGGGCAAGTTCTAGATCAGAGTCTCTCAACCTCTCAGCCTCTGCTACTTTAAGGTCAGTGGACTTCAACTCCCAGATTTCCCCAGCCTGTACACCTGAGGAATTTGGGCAGTTGAAGTCCACCTTGTTGTTGAAGTTGAGCAACACTGAGCTAGAGTTGGCTGGGACTCCTGATCGGGAGGTTCTTTTTCATTGATAACTAGACCTCTTATTCAGCAGTTAAAGTAGCATTAAAATAGGACGTTAGTGGATTATATGGCAGAAGAAAAAGCTTGCAAAATCATCCATTAGATTGAGCCCCACAAACTGCTATGGGGCAGAGCTATTCATATCGTTAGAAATTAACACCCTTGAAGGCCCACATTTTAATTTGATGAAAGCTCTTTCATACTAATACAGTTCAAAAATAATGGAAAGGAATGTTCACATTTGTTTGTAAAATGCACATATTTAGTTGAGAAATGGTAGGACACAAACTTATTGTTGTCTATTATTAAACTGTATAATTTTTCTGAGGTCCTGAATAATCAGAAAAGAGAAAAACTGAGAAGATTCCCATAGATTAAAAATATCCCCAACTTTCAATTTAAGAGCATTTCTAAATGTGAGGGAAATTTAAACCAAAAGCAGCATCTCAGTAAAAGTATTATTTCAAACAACAAAATATGATTGTCATAAATTCAACCTAACGTTGGCTTTTCAATATCAATGCGCATGAAATGACTTTCAAAGTTTTCATTTTCACGAGCTTTTTATACAGTCTCATGAAATATTGCAGCGTCATTATTGGTTAATATAGCACAACTGAAGAATAATTAATCACTAAATTTATTCAAGGGTAACTTTATTTTTTGAATATAAAAAGTTTGTATTGGGCCAAGAGGCACGCACACACTTCTAAGAGAAAGCTAGTTAGTTAGTTGGTTAGTTAGTTAGCTAGTTGTCTAAGCGTGTCCATACCACGTATAACTTCAGCCTGAAGATGAAACTGTTTGCCTAAGAGGACAATTAGAAAAACATTCTGTAAACATGTTTAAGTGCCCTTTTGGGAGATTAAAAAAAAAATAGCTTGACTAAAAGGGGGGGGGGGGGAATTATTAACAATTTGGGTTCAACAAATGTTACTTCAGAATAAGCATGGATGGTATGATTATTGCAGGTTTGGTTTTTTTTAAAGTGGTTTTATTATTAGTGGCATCAATCAAGGTCTCTCAAATGTGGTGACAGGAGCAGCAGAAATCCACAAATTCCAGCTATAGTTTGTTCTTCCAGGAACTGGGACTCAGGACCCTTTGAACAGCTGTATTATTTCCATGTAAGGCTGTTTTATTCCTTGGAATTAAAAAACTGTCCTTCCCAGATTGGGCAAAGACATATATTTTGAAATCTATTAAATCTAACTTTTATTAAAACTGCAAGTATGCCAAAGATTCTGGTTTTCTAGTTATATTTTGCCATCTTATTTTCTGTATAAAATGTCTTGCGTAAAAGAGCAATAATTTATTTAAAAGAGATTAATATTTTTCCATATTTTGCATTTGTAATAAAGATGGGGGGAAAAGTGATATCAAATCATTAACCCATTGCACTTCCTGAAAAACCTCCCTGCCTTTTTATGGTATCCAAGACAGGATTTTGGAAGGATAGATGAGATGTTGCCTACATCTGTTTTTAAGAAACGAAGGATGTTCTAAAATGCTGCTTGCACGTCAATCAAAAGCAGTAGAAAGTTTGTTTGTTTTTTAAAAAAAGAAAGAAAAGAGAAATTTTGTGATGTGCATACTGCAAGCTTCAGCGCAGGGGGCTAGATTCTGCGCAGCAGCAGTGGGGATTCATTGGAAACAGGTGATTAATCCATCACAGCTATTTTACACAATTAATGCAGCAAACCCTTTTGCATTATCACTCTCTTGCATTTTAGTATTTAATGACTACGGGCCTCGCAGTTTAAGGACTGATATTATAGTTAGGCCATGCTGGTGTGCAACTGACAGACGGGATGCCAAATTGTGATTTTGATCTAGGTTTTATTTTTCATTTAATTCTAGAATTTTTAACTGGATATTGCTTGAGCATTTTTAACTTAGCTTCCCTTGAGACTTTAAAAGGGGCCTGGAGGAGAGCGGGGCTAAGGCAGTGATGGTCAAAGATGCCCAGAGCCAGCCCTTCCATCAACCGTTCAGCAAACGTCTCTCTGGAAACGCTACAGCAGCCGCAGCAGTAATGGCCACAGAGGGCTGCAATCAAAAGGAAGCCCACTCGGATATCTTCTCTACAGACATTTTCTGTAGGCCCCCAATTAAAAGAAAGCTAGCTGGTTTATTTTAAAACATGGGCCGCTCTTCCCATTTTCAGCCATTTCCTAGAAAGATCCTTTTGGGTTGAGAAACCCCCACTGCTGCAGAGGGAAAGGGCTCTCAAGCCCCCCAATTCATAAATGTAATTAAATAATTACCCAAGTGCTAATTAACATGGAGCTGCAGATTATTTAAGCACACACAAACCACCCCACTATTCAACTTCTTAATTATTCTTGTTCACCACAGCATTTCCTTTTGCTGAGGCGCCCAAGGTGCAAATAAACCCTCCCATCTGCTCGTAATTAGAACTAAATAATTTCAGAGAATGCGGCTTATCATTTTGACTGCACATTTGATTAAAAGCAGGGTGCAGGCAGGCATCCTGGCTTATCGGTGCAACGGCACCCTAGCCAGCAAACCCACATCCCTTCCTTGCGGAAGGCAGGCAGAAACCCTGTCTGTGAGGCTGGGGGGGGTGGGGGTTTCTAAGGGGAGGGCAGCGAGGGAAGAAAAAGGGGGGCGGGAGGGGGGGAGAGAATACAACTTTTTAGTTCATTTCATACAGAGGGAAGCGAATTACCGCAAATCACCTCTCCGCTGAATAGCGGCCTCTACATAATGACTTTATTTGCTTAATCCCCAAATTAAACGCCGCCGTTTCAAGTGAAGGCCCTCCGTTATTACTCTCATCATGTTGACAACATTTTCCTGCCGAGACCAATTTGAATAAAACAAGGCCTTCCTTGAACTCAATCAAGGAGTCATAATGCGGTGTGTAATAGGGGTTGCTGATAGACCCAGAGACAAAAGCGTTCTACCTAACGATGGGATATGGATAATCGTCCTCCTAGAGCTCCTGATGCGATTCCAGTTGGCGGCCAGATGCTAAAAATCAAGAAAAGGCATTGATCAGTGACAGGAGGGACCTGCCGCGGATGCAACCCAGCCGAACTTCAGCTGTTCCCCCCCCTCCTCCTTTTTTCCCACTGTACAGTTAAGCCAGGCATAAATTATATTAATTGATTTAATCACATACTTAAAACATCTTCCCCAATTAATTTAATTAGATGGCTACATGAAGCTACTGGCAGGGGAAGATTAGAGGCTGATCACTTAATTAACAGAATATGAATGAAAAAAAAAAGAGAGAGAGAGAGAGAGAGAAAGCAAACATAAATGAAATGGTGAGCACTAATTAAAAGCTTGTCTGCAAACTTAAGTACTTTCTGACAAAGTAGTGACTGCCACAGAGGCGAGGGAGATTGTTTTTGTGGCCCACAAATCAAGTGCACGGTATTGTGTTGTAAAGGAAGAGTAGGGGAGAGGGACCGCGGAGGAGAGGAGGTGGGAAGAGGGCACTGCGTTGGCTGCTGGAGGAGGCAGGGCCACACCAAACTGTCTCTCGGGAACACGGAATCCATGCCCCGACTACACCATCTTGACTACTGCAGTGTGCTCTATGCGGAGCTGCCCTTGACCCCTGAAATTTCCACCGATGCAAAATTCAGCCGCTGCCCTGGCTCCTTTAAAGCCCTCAGGCAGAGCTTCTCAATCTCAGCCGTGTGTGGACCTCAACTTACCGCATCCTGGGAGTTTCTTTTTAAAACTTCTGCTAGGCGCGCGGTGTTTCTCAACCATGGCGACTTTAAGTCCTGTGGACTTCCAACTCCCAGATTGAAGTCCACAGGACTTAAAAGTCGCCAAGGTTGAGAAATAGTGTGCTAGAGCCTTTGTCTAGTTTACCTGGCTGGGAAAGGCAGGCTACAAATGGCATAAAAAAAGTAAAAATAATCTACGGATAAAACTGAAAGCATGGTAGGTATCTAATGAAATTGAAAGGTGAGGACAGAGGCAGGGAAGGAGATGACATAAGGATGCCCAGGACCTGGCATTGGCAGAAGCTGGATAGTTGAGAGGTACCACCGACCGTTACTATTTCCAGAAGCAACAGCCTGGCTATTACTGTGTCACCCCCCCCCCCCCGCTTTCTCACCCCCTCCCCTCTTTCTGGGTTGTGCCTTTTAAACCTGAAGTCAGAAAAACTAAAAAGAGAGCAGAACCGAAGCGATTCCTAAAAACAATTATTTAAGAAGTGCAGTGCTAAATACAATCACAAGCTGTCTATTCCAAACCTACCAAATATATATATTTTGACAAGAAGGACCCAAGTCAATTCAGAGGGATTTTGTTTTCCCCATTTCACACCCCAAAGGAAAAGCAGCAGTTGTTCAAAGGAGGGGGGGGAGGGGGAACGGAGGCAGACTGTAGCCACCAAAGGCGGCACATTTAATGATGCGCAAAATATGCTTGGACAAGGGTAGAGTTAAATGGGGGGAGGGGGGGAGGAACATTTGATGGCAACGGTTGGTCACGGATGCTGAGACAAAGGCCCCCAGCAGCTACCTTGGTCCTGAGGTGGAAGTTCTCCAGATGTTTCTGCCGGGACTCCTTCAGGGTCTTTCGGACACGCTGCAGGTGAACGTGGATCAGCCAAGAGATGGCAATGATGCCCGAGGCCCACTGCCGGTGCCTGAATCCAATGTAGGATTTTCTCAACTTGTAGCACTTCCACGTTGCCTGGATCTTGGTGGCTGCTTTTTCCCTCCCGTTTTGAGCTTTGTATCTCCGGCCAGGCTGCTTTAGAAACCTCTGAACGGTGGAGATGTTCTTTAAGACCGAGAGGATTTCCTCCCGGGTTGCTCTCTGGCTCAGCTCAAAATCCGGCACGAGGTCCATCACTTTCTTCCCCAGGACGATGGCCAGAGGGACGGCGTAGTCCTTCATCAGTGCCTCCACTTGCTGCAGGAATGTGAAGACGCTTCCCCAGAGGAGGCAGCAGTACTGCTTGAACTGGGCCAGGTCGGAGGCCGCGTAATCAAGGACACCTTTGCAGACGGGGATTTCAAACTCAAAGGCCACCTTCTTGGAGGTCTCCAGCGGTATGGCTTCCGGGGTCTGAAGGGAGAGGAAGAAGGCGAACTGATATGAGAACACGAATCCCCCTCCCCAGGAGCTGTCTTCTCATCTACAGGCAGTCCTCGGACTTACAACCACAACGGAGCTCAAAAGTGAGACGGTTGTTAAGTGGGTTTTGCCCCATTTTACGACCTTTCTTGCCACAGTTGCTCAGTGAATCGCTACAGTTGGGGGGGTTAGTAGCACGTTCGTTAAACAAATGTGGATTCCCCGTTGACTCTGCTTGTCAGAAGGTCGCAAAGGGGACCCCAAGAGCCTGGGACACTGCAAGGATCATAAATATGAATCGGTTGCCGAGCGTCTGAATTCTGATCCCGTGAGAATGGGGATGCTGCAGTGGTTGTAAGTCTGAGAAACGATCGTCATTTTTTCCCAGAGCCGTTGCAACTTTGAATCAGTGATGAAATTCACATTTTTTTTACTACTGGTTCTGTGGGCGTGGCTTGGTGGGCGTGGTGTGGCTCGGTGGATGTGGCTCGGTGGGCATGGCAGGGGATGAATACTGCAAAATCCCCATTCCCACCCCACTCTGGGGCCAGCCAGAGGTGGCATTTGCTGGTTCTCCGAACTACTCAAAATTTATGCTACTGGTTCTCCAGAACCTCTCAGAACCTGCTGGATTTCACCCCTGCTTTGAACGGTCACTAAACAAAATGTTTTAAGTCGAGGACTATCTGTAGCTCATTCTGGTGGGGCACTGAAGGAAAGATGGGTCACAAAACTGAGAAATCAGTAAGGAAAATCGACCGTTGTACTAAAATGTCTGTGGTGAGTATGAGCTGTGATGGCGCAGTGATTGGAATGCAGTATTGCAGGCTAACTCTGCCCATTGCTAGGAGTTTGATCCTGACTGGTTCAGGGGCAATAGGCTGACTCTGTAAACTGCTTAGAGAGGGCTGTAAAGCACTATGAAGCAGTGTATAAGTCTAAGTGTTATTGCTATCCAAAGCAATTGGTCACACTGCAGCCTGGGGCTGGGAGATTATGGGCATGCTAGGCAAACAGCTTGTCCTCTTGAAATCCCTTCCTCTCCACTCTCTGCTCTGTGGGGGAAGATAAAAAAGCAAGTGATTTCTGTAGGTAACCTCTCCTTTCCCTGACTGTTCTCCCCTCCAGAAAGAAGATTGGAAAGTTTGGAGAAGAAAATGCAACATTGCAATAAAAAGTTCAGTTTCTCTGCTCTGCAGGTGGCGCGGGGGGGGGGGGGGCGGGAATCACAGGCCAGGCACTGGATAATGTGAATTGTGGTTCTAATGGGGATCATGTGACTGGGGGGGGCACTGGGAAGGTTGCAAACGGCTGTAAAGTTTTTTTTTCCCAGCACTGCCGTAACTTTCAGCATTCCCTGAATGGCACGTATATAAAACAAACTGACTAGAACCCATGATTAAAACCCAAAAGGAACAATCTCTGTTTAGGCTGTAAATGTAGTACTATCTCAAATTGTGTAGTATGTGGTAAGGTCTAAAAATTATAAAAATGCAATGATATCTAAAAGGTACGTAATGTGATCATATCTGAACTTACATAAAATTTGGCCAGATCTAAAAAGCCTGCGTGTAGTCGCAGGAAGTTGGTCTATCAAGGCCCAGAAATCTTATATGGGACTCTCGTAGCTTTGCCAATGTTCCAAAGGTGCTTTCCCCCCCCATTTTTTCCCCAAGAGGCAACTGGAGTTTCTGGTTTTTCTTTGAAGACCTTTCGCTTCTCATCCAAGAAGCTTTTCCAGCTCTGACTGGATTGTGGGGAATGGAAGGATTTTTCCACCCCAAGGATAAAACACCCAGGTGCAAACTGAGCAACGTGGTATATGCAGTACAATGAAATACGTGCAGATCTGTACATTGGGGAAACAAAACGACCCCTCCATAAACACATGGCACAACATAGGAGAACAAGCCCATCAGGACTAGATTCAGCAGTCCGTCTGCATTTGAAAGACACAGGGCACTCTTTTGAAGACAACAAAATCCACATTTTGGACAGAGAGGACCACTGGTTTGAAAGAAGAGGGGTCAAAGAGGCCACCTATGTCCAAACTGAACAACCTTCTCTCAATGGAGAGGGATGGACAGGACATCATCTATCTCCAGTCTACAGCACAGTCCTTTCAGCAGTTCCAAAAAGGCTCCACATCCATTTGCACCACTCAGGAGACCCTGAGGACACAGACAAAACTCCAGGTGGCCTTAACGACTCGCTAAAGGGATGCAAATGACCAGCTGTCTGCAAGGAGCGTCAATCCTTCCATTCCCCACCATCTACCATCCGGTCAGAGCTGAAGAAGCTTCTTGGATGAGAAGCAAAACGTCTTCAAAGAAAAACCAGAAACTCCAGTTGCCTCTTTGGGACAAGCCTGACCTGGGTGAGGGAGAATCTCCATAGACACGTACCTTTGCCGAGCAAATCGAAGAGGCCGCTGACTCCCTTAGTCTCATTGCCTGAAGGAGTTGCTGCTGTTTGAGTTTCTTGGAGGAAATGACGGAGATGCAGGATGGTGGGGGGGCAATGCTCCCCTTGGTGGCTTTCTTCTCCTTTCCTCCTTCTGCTGGGCACTCGCAGACCTGGGTGGGCTTCTGAGAGGGGAGGGGAGCCACTTCCACCTTCTCGCTCTGCCGAGCCCCATCTATGGCACAGATCAAGGGGGCTTTGAAAAGCTTCCAGGAAAAGAAGAAGTCAGGCTGCTCAAAATCCTCAGGCATATAATTTTGCCACCCCAAAAGCCACGTTGAACTGAGATCTATTCCCCTGCCTACGTTAAACACCGAACAAACCTACAATCATAGCCAACCAACAGATTAGAGATTAACCCTCTAATCAAACATGATAACAGGGTCCCAATATTGGAGGGGCTCCTACAAAGACAAAGGGGTCAAACTATTTTCCAAAGCATCAGAAGGCAGGAAAAGAAACAATGGATGGAAACTAATCCAGGAGGGAAGCAATTGAGGAGAAACTTCCTCACAGTGAGAACAATCAACCAGTGGAACAGCTTTTCTCCAGAAATTGGGGGGTGCTTCATCACTGGAGGTTTTTAAGAAGAGCCAGGACAGTCACTTGTCTGGAATGGAATGGTCTCCAAGACCTCCAAGATCCCTTCCAGCTCTGTTATTCTGTTAACAGAGGCACTCCTAAGGAAACACCCCTGGGACTTCAAGCAGGAAGTAATAAAAGGTTTCTATTTCTCCTTCTTCTTCTTGATCCCTTTTGTCCTTTCAAGTTTTAAATCCCTGAGGATAACAAAGGAATCTTAGCACATTAGGGGATATATCTACCTTTCAACCACCGGAGGCGCCTGCTTAGCTGACCCTACCTACCTGCGTCAACCTTCTTGTACTTTGTCTGAAATTCATGGAGAGGGACAGGTCTTGGCTGGATGGGTGGCTTCTCTAGAGTAATCCTAGCAGCACGTGGGATCAGTCCTCTTTCAATTAGATTTAGGATGCCTAGGAAGAGACACGGATTCACAGATTACTTCAAAGGCAACTTATCTGGGAGGTGTGTTGTTGTTTTTACTTCCAAACAGGTTGCAGCTCAGAGAGGAAGGGGTGAACCAAAGAGAGCATTTCTGACACAGCAGCTGGCATGGGAGGAGAAATTAGGACAAGCCAGCAGAAGATTATATGATCCCATGTTCCGGTACAGGTAGTCCTCAACTTATGACCACAATTGAGCCTAAACTTTATGTGGCTAAGCGAGAAATTTGTTAAGTGAGTTTTGCCCCTTTTTACAACTTTTCTTGCCGCATTTGTTAAGTGAATCTCTGCAGCGGTTGAATTACAACATGGTTGTTAAGTGAATCTGGTTTCCCCATGGACTTCGCTTGTCAGAAGGTCGCAAGAGGTGAACAGGTGACCCCGGGGACACTGCGACCGTCATAACTATGAACCCATTGTCAAGCATCCAAGTGTAAATCCCGTGACCCTGGGGATGCTGCAACGGTCGTAAGTGTGAAAAATGGTCACAAGTCACTTTCTTCAGTGCAATTCTAACGTCAAACAGTCACTAAGCAAACTGTTGTAAGTCGAGGACTGCCTGTACGTGAGGGGCTGTCACAGAGAAGAAGGCAGGACAAGAAGCAATGGGTGGAAGATCATCAGAGGGAGATCCAACCTGGAAATACAGGTGATCCTTGACTTACAATAGCCATCGCCCTTAGACTTATATACCGCTTCCCAGGGCTTTCACATCCCTCTCTAAGCGGTTTACAGAGTCAGCCTCTTGCCCCCAACCATCTGGGTCCTCCTTTTACCCACCTCGGAAGGATGGAAGGCCCACTTTATAATGCCTTGATAAGACCCCATTGAGAACATTGTGTCCTGTTTTGGTCCCTGTTTGGGAGGTTAAAACATATGAAGAACGGTTGCAGGAATTGGGGTATGTCTAGTCTAATGAAAAGGACTAGAGGTGACTTGCAATAGCACTTAGGCTTATATACCGCTTCACAGTACTTTCCATCCCTCTCTAGGCAGTTTTTGTTGCCCCCAACAATCTGGGTCCTCATTTTACCCACCTCGGAAAGATGGACGGCTGAGTCAAACTTGAGGCTGCTGAGATTCGAACTATTGGCAGTGGGTAGAGTTAGCCTGCAATGCTTCATTCTAATCATTGTGCAGAGAAAGGAAGGGAAGGGAAGGGAAGAAGGAAGGAAGGAAGGAAGGAAGGAAGGAAGGAAGGAAGGAAGGAAGGAAGGAAGGAAGGAAGGAAGGAAGGAAGGAAGGAAAATGCCAATAGCACTAGGCTTATATACCACTTCACAGTGCTTTCACAGCCCTCTCTAAGTGGTTTACAGAGTCAACCTGTTGCCCCCAACAATCTGGGTCCTCATTTTATCCACCTCGGAAGGAGGGAAGGCTGAGTCAAGCTTGAGCCTGGTGAGATTTGAATTGCCAAATCACAAGCAACCAGCAGTCAGCCGAAGTAGCCTGCAGTACTGCACTCTAACCACTGCGCCACTGCAGCTCGTAATCATTTGCTTAGTGACCAAAGTTACAACAGCATGGAAAAAAGTGACTTTTTCACACTTATGACGGAGGCAGCATCCCCATAGTTATGTGATCAAAATTCAGACACTGAGCAACTGACGACTCCTATTTATGTCCTGGGGTCGCGTGGTTCCCCTTTTGCGACCGTCTGGCAAGCAAAATCAATGGGGAAGCCAGATTCACTTAACAACCGTGCTACTAACTTTAACATCTGCAATGATTCACTTAACAACCATGGCAAGAAAGGTTGTAAAATGGGGCAAAGCTCACTTAACAAATGTCTCACTTAGCAAACAGAACATATGGGTTCAGTTATGGTTATAAGTTAAGGACTACCTACAAGGAGAAATTCCCTGACAGCAGGAGCAATTAAAGAGGGGAACCATTTGCCTCCAGAAGTGGTGGGTCCTCCATCACTGGAGGCTTTTAAGAAGAGACTGGACAGTCATTGGTCCAGAACGGAATAGGGTCTCCTGCTTCAGCAGGGGGCTGGACTAGAAGACTCCCAAGGTCCCTTCCAAGGTCCCTATTATTCTATGTTCTATGTACAGCTAGTGTCAGGGCCAACAATCTCCCTGGCCAAGGCATTCTATTTGCAGAGGCAAAGACATCGAATGGCCCAGCAGAAGGAAGTCGCCATGACTGACCTTTCCCCGCATCTTTCTCAGAAACAGGCACGACAGGGCGAATCGCGTTCCAAGAGGAAGCTGGTAGAGCTACGGAAAGGTTGTTGACAGTCACACCTTTCGCAATCTTGTGTATCCGTGCCTAAATGAAGGGGAGGGGGAAAAAAACATTTCCTCTTTCAGCTGCTGAACCTGTTGATTGCATGAACCACTTAGGTCTAGGAATGTTTTTGAGGCAACAAAATATGATTTGATACTAACCACCCAAAAATGGGTACAGGCTTAGGTTTCATGCTTTGGGAGTGTGGAATAGACTATGGGGTTCTATCCAGAATTCATGTAATTTAGAAGGGAACTAATATTTTAGGAAACCCATTATGTACTAGACAATGTTTTTTAAAAAGTCATCTTTGCCAGTTAGTTAGGAGTGTGTGTTTGTGTGTGTTTGTACACACACACACACACACACACAGCAGTGGTGGGTTCCAGATCCTATTGCAACCGGTATGGTGCAACAGGGCCCGGCGTCCACCACATGAACATGTACAGTGCGCACTTGCGTCCTTACCTCCTGCGACGCTCCAGCTGCTCGGTGGAGCGTTGAGCAGGTGCCGTACGCTCCGTGCGTGGAAGCGCTGAAGAGTTCAAATACCAGTCAGGAGCACAGGCGGGTGTGTGGGCCCTCCAGAGCACTGTACTGGAACAGTACCCGGTGCTCCGGGCCAGCACCGGTATGCCCATACCGAGGCATGCCGGTCGTAACCCACCACTGACACACATATAATTATGTCTTCCAAGATCTCAGGGGCTGCCACAAGGAAGAGGGAGTCAAGCTATTCTCCAAAGCACTCGAGGGCAGGACAAGAAGCAATGGGTGGAAACTAATCAAGGAGAGAAGCAACTTAGAACTAAGGAGGAATTTCCTGACTGTCAAAACAATCAATCAGTGGAACAGCTTGCCTCCAGAAGTTGCGAATGCCCCAATACTGGAAGTCTTTAAGAAGATGTTGGATAACCATTTGTCTGAACTGGTGTAGGGTTTCCTGCGTAGGCAGGGGGTTGGACTAGAAGACCTCCAAGGTCCCTTCTAACTCTGCTATTATATTCTATTCTAAACATAACTAAACAAATGCATCCCAAAATGGTTATCTATAGAAAAATATGAATAATTGAGTTCACATTTTTTTCTTCTAATCCAAACTTTTTTTTTAGATCTCCTATGATGGTCTGATGAAAGTCGATCGTGCATATGAATGCTCATCACTCTACTAAACATAGCTGCCAAAAAATGGCTGTTTATTCACTACTTCAAAGAATATTCCGTTAATCACAGGGAGTCATACGATTGAGGCAGGATAAATACCCTTTTGTACTTCTATTTGATTAGTTACACAATCTCTTATTTGGTGCTCAATTTACAGCACTGTTTCAGAACAATAAAAATTAAATAAGGGTTGGTCTCGATGGTAGCGGTGTTCCGTGATAACAGTGTTCCAATATTTAAGGGGCTGCCACAAAGAAGAAGGGGTCAAAGCACCAGAAGACAAGACAAAGAAACAATGGATGGAAACCAATCAAGGAGAGGAGCAGCCTGGAACTAAGGAGAAATTTACAAACAGTGAGCACAATTAACCAGTTGAAACAGCTTGCCTTCAGAAGTTGTAGGTGCTCCAACACTGGAGGTTTTTAAGAAGACTGGGCAGCCACTTGTCTGAAATGGTATAGGCCAGGGGTGTCCAAACTTGGGAACTTTAAGACTTGTGGACTTCAACTCCCAGAATGCTGGCTGGGGAATTCTGGGAGTTGAAGTCCACAAGTCTTAAAGTTCCCAAGTTTGGACACCCCTGGTATAGGCTCTTCTGTTTGAGCAAGGGGTTGGACTAGAAGACCTCCAAGGTCCCTTCCAACTCTGTTGTTTTGTTAAATTAGAATAGCTCTGCCTTTGCTTTATTATCTGCTAGCTGCGTGGCATCTTCACGTTAGAAATTGATATAATGGTTATCTTTTTTAAAAAAAAAACATTTATTTTGGACTTACCCCAAAAGGGCCCTTTTGGCTAGACACCTTTGCTAAGCTTACTATTGTAACACCTGCCTAATACGTAACCTGGGAGGCTAATATCCCTCAAGAACAGAGGTCTTCAAACTTGGCAACTTTAAGACTTGTGGACTTCAACTCCCCAAATTCTCCAGCCAGCTATGCTATCCACAAGTCTTAAAGTTGCCAGGTTTGAGGAGCCCTGCTCAAGAGGAAGCTAAAATAAATACAAGGCCATGCCTACTTTTTGGTTCTAACAATAAACGGACAGTTAACGGACGATCCAAAGGCATTATCTTCCAAGTTCATCCTAACACGACGTCGGTCATCATGGGAATGGTTCTAGATTTCGACCAAACAGGAATTTCCCTGCAAGCAACCATCTGTTTTGGAGCTGGCTGACCACACGAATCGTCTACCAGAAAGAAAGAGCCGGACACGATCAGACATCCTGCTCACAGGATAAACACTGCCGTAGCACTGAAGCCAACGGCTCATTTCCAGGCAATGAATTGGACACGTCTTAATATCATGAAAACATTTTGGTGGGGAGCGAAACATTACATCAGAACACAATTTTCAAAGGTTAGAACAGAGATCTTAATTTGGGCTGCCGGCAAACATTTACTCTGCATAATATGCCTGAAATGTGCTGCAGAAGTATTTTCTCTTTATCTCAAGCAATTCTCGGTATAATTAACTTGAGGCAGGAGACAAAAGAAATTCTATTAGTCCTTTTGAAGCGCATTTCTCTTGTGGATAAAAATGTCCCGCTCAATATGGTTATTTTTCTATGGTTCAATTTAAAACGAAACAGTTGTTGTTTTTAAAAGGTTCCCTGTTTCCCCCCCCCCTCATTTTCATTGTTTTTCTTTTGTTAGGAACAAAACAGGACTGAGGCAAAACAACTTTAGGAGGTGAAGGAGGCAGCCAGCAGGCTGCAGAACAGAAAATGGACACCGGATTGCGCCCACCGGAGACCGTTTCATTGTCCACATTCGGTGTTCACAGCTGAGCAACTCACCAACAAGTTTTCTCTAGAATCCGGCGGATTCTGAGGACGGAACAGAAGTAGAACATTTGGCTCCAGATGCCAGGCTGTTTCAGTTACTACTCTTTAGCGACACTGATAAATTAGCTGGATGATGGCTTCATATTACTAGTGGCCCGTGGAAATGATTCTGCAAAATTATGGACACATGGAAAATATATCGCTCCTGCCAGAAAGCAAGCCAACAAAAACAAAAATCCTTTTCCATCTGTGATGAAACCCTTCAACTATTTTATCTTTTTTTTTAACGGAAGGGAAAAAAAAAGACACTTAATTTTGTCACTTCATGTGAAAAGATTTTTAATTGTGGGCACCGAAGCTGTTCAATACAAAAGGAATGCAAAATATGAATATACAGAAGCATTTAATATAAACTTAGCCACTTAAGAAATTATTTCCACTTTTCTCCATCTGCTGACTTAAGCATCTGGTACCTTCCCAAGATACTTAGCAGTCCACATAAATTATCAGTTTCTTCCAAATCACCATACAGCAGGCTAATATTAGTGGGAGAGCCATATTAGTCTACCACAGCTAAAAACCAGGAGTTCAATGCAGGCAGCTCTCATGTAGCGACTGCCTTGTTTAGTGACCGTTTGCACCAACAACGGTGATGAAAAAGTAACTTTGCGACCAATCCTCGCATTTATGACCCTTGCAGGTCTGTAAAGCAAAGGAAATCTGAAGTCAGATTGTAAACACGGTGGGAGTTCCACTTAGCGACTGCCTCATTTAATGACTAAGTTGCTGGTCACTACATGAGGACTATCTGTAGGGCTTTTCCAGATAACAAATGTTATTAATAGGGATAAACATTGCATATCCAAAGCATTGCATGACAAAACAGCTAGACACAAAGAGTTTTTCCCCATGCCATCGCTCTGCTGAACACTTAATTCCCCCAGCACTGTCTCATTCTCATCTCTTCTTACCTCTTATCTTCTCATTTTTCCTACTATCTTCTATTGGTTTATGATTTATCAATTATTATTTGTAACTTAATGATTGTAACTATGATTTATGATTTGTAACTATATGATTTATGATCTATTACTTGTTGTTTATATGTACACTGTGGGGTTATACATCTGAGACAAATTCTTTGTGTTTCTGATCACAATTGGCCAATAAAGAATTCCGTTCTGTTCCATATTTTTGTATACTGCTCATTACATCAAATGTATGGAGAGGCTAAACTATTGTTTGTTTTAAATTGGGTGGAGGTGGAGAAGGGAGAAAAACCCAGGAATCTATTTTGCCTCCACATTTACACCAACAGCACTGGTCACAGTCAGAGGCCTCAACCTGTCTCCACCCACCGGGTTAGAGTTCCTTCCACAGCTCCGTCTCGAGTGTGACCCCTGCCATGATCTGCCCTTTGGATTCCATGCAGGACAAACATGGCAGATTGTATGCAAAAGAGTGAACAGGCACAAATCTCGCACAAAGGCTCAAAACTAGGACAAAGTAGTATCCGAGCATTTTAATTTCCCAAGACGCTCCATTACAGATTTCAAAGTAGCTCTTTTGGAACCAAGAAATTTTACAAGCACGATTGAGCTGGGGAGACGGCTGAACCTACATACATCAAATGGTTTCAGGCCACCTCAACAAACACAACGGGCTTTGGGCACATTACAATGGCCAATTGAAAAGACACTTGTAATTTGTCTCTCAGGTAGCCTGCCTCTGCATCGCGCCCCCACCCACCCCCGCCCCAGCCTCACCCCAATTTAAATCCAACATCAGCCTACCTACTCTGCGCATCTGATGGAAGTAAGCATGGCTGGCGGAAGCCTACGATTTTCCCATTAAGTTTGTCAGCCCGCAAAGCTGCCACGGGCCTCCCTCTGATTAGTGAAGAGAGATTGAAAAGTTGGCTCAAGGCAGCCTAGAGTTTTTCAGCAAGAAACTTTGCAGCTTCTTCTGTTAACCATCCAATGGTCCAAAGCCCCAATCCTCCCATTCTGGACTCAAAGCCTATTTAGATTCTTAGGGAAGCCTTTCTAATCGAAAGCCTCAGGTAGGCTGTCCTTCCAGCTGACCTGTCTCAAATTACCGCACCAGGTGGGTGGCCAAGAAGAGATGCGTGACCGCGGCGCCTTTTGAAAGGCAGAACAGAAGCGGCACAGAAGGAAGGGAGCCGGATAATAGCTGGCTCAAACTGCTGTGCATTTTACTTGTGGGCAAAAGGCCAGCCAGTGCCGAGCAGGATTGGACAGCCAGGCTTATTGGAATTCCGGGCTGGGCCTCCCTCCTTGTCCAGCGACAGCTGTAAGCCAGCAGCCCATAGCATCTCAATCAGGCATGGAGTTCCATCAAAGAATGCTGATATGGACGGCTCCCCTCCACCTTGCCGAGTGACAGTCAATCTTGGATTCCAGATGACAAGGACTAGATGCAAAATGTAAAACAAATGGCGACCTTTCCAAAGATTAATTTGTTTACCAACAAAAAAAATCCGCTCTCCGTTTGTCATCTGGGATAGGGGTGACCTTCCCGTTCCCATTTCTAGGTGGAGAAGAAGATGCAGGCAGTCATCTGTTCACTTAACCCGATCTCACCAATTATGACTTCTCTTAGATTTGGCGGGAAAAGGACAGTTTATTAATTTGCCGTTGTCTTCTGTTACGCTTGTTATAAATGCAGCGAACGTGCTGCAAATTAGCGCAGTGGAACATCAATTTGTTTAAGTCTGATTCCACTCCAGATGCCAAGATTGGGGCTTTTATTCCCTTTTTGCAATTGAAACCATAGGCAGAAGCTTCCCCCCCACACACACTTCCCTTTCCAAGATCTTACACCGTCTTCTTGTCCATCCCACAGCACGCCCGAAAAGAAAACCGTGGTTTTTACTACTACTACAAAACCATTTCCAGAACAAATGGCTGCCACTTTCCTAGGCCGAGGCAATTCAGAGACAAGCAGGGCAGAGTCCAGGCCCAGAGAGATGCCTACAGCTTCACAGAGGACAAAAGCGAGAGGAAGAACGAGGGGAGGAGAAACTTAGTAAAATGGGCAGAAGGACACGGCAACTCGTAAAAACTTGGGATGGCAAAGGCATTAAATTCTCCCTCATGAATAAATGAAAAGGAACCAGGCTTGTCTTGCATTATTTATTTATTTATTGGAAGGTGGAGACCCAAGCACCCGAGCCACGCAACAATTCTGTGCACGTGAAAATGACAGAGGGCTCCTTTGAGGTCCCTGCAATTATGGAGACTTATTTTTGTGGCCGTTTCAATGGGCATTTTTGCTCTTTGACAGAGGTGAGCGACTCGGAAATTGCCGGAGGAGAGAGCGGTAAGAGGCCCGCAGCTAATCGGCCACTCTTAAGAAGCATACAATTAAAATAATGCTATTTTAATTAACACAGCTAATCTGCATATTTAAGCAAATGTAATTAACAGAATTTTGTGTATTCTATATGTCTAATTATGTGCAATTAACATTTCTTTGCATGCAAGTTTAATTAATAGTGTTAATTTGTATATTTTCATTGCCTGTAATTAACATAATTCAATATTTTCACAAGCGCTGCTAAGTTATATACTGCAGTGATATACTGATATATGTTATAGCAATGTCATTGATATAATTTGTAGGAAATTCTTTAAGTAACAGAGAGAGTAAGTAAAAGACGATCAAATGGCTGATACATTCAGGTTGCTTCAACACAACTGGAAGTTCTCCTGTGTCCTATTATTTATTTCAAACATTTTCAACATGTGCCATGAGGTTGCTTCCGGAAGACCAGGTCTGAGCTAGCAAGCTGGAATGAAGGCATGGCCAGAGGATTGCCAAATCTGAGATAAGAAGCAGTTCTTTACAGGGAATCCTGTCTCTTGAGGTTCAGATTCACAGCTGAGGATGAATTTCCTCTGGATCAGGAATTCTTCCAACTGCATAAGAGCCTGCTAAGGCCCAGGTGAGCCTGGATAAATGTGCCACATGGGCTCTTTATTGGAAAGGTATCTTTAGTCACAGTGAATATATTCATTAGGAATGAAGGCAAATTTACATGCGCCAGGATAATGCTGCAGGATCCACTCTGAGTCGGTCAGCGGGACCAGAGGTCTTTCTCTTTCAAGTTTTCGGACTGATGCTGGAGCCCATCTTCAGGAAACGTCTATCTAGCAAAGTGTGTGATTTGGGCTGTTCTGTGTGTGGTATTTATATATAGTGCCTATTGCAGGGGTGTCCAAACTTGGGAACTTTAAGACTTGTGAAGAACACCCCTGGCCTATTGTATGTGGCTTTTTAGATATTGATTGGGGTGTTGATGGTTGGCTATTAAGTTGTTGGCTGTTGTTTTCTTGTGCTGCCAAGCCCTCACCTTCTAAGTACCTGATAAGCTGGTGGCAAATCAGTACTTCTGTTGACTGACAAGGGGCCTGTTTCCCAAGCTTCAATCCCTTCCCTGGCTGTTTTTGTAACCGCTCGTCCAACAATCTTAATACCTGCAAAATTGAATGTACGTCCTTGTTCATTGCAGTGTGAGGCTACCAGTGAGTTCAGGTCTCCTCGTTCGATCACTTTCTTGGCAGCACAAGCAGCCAAAGACTTAATAGCCAGTCATTAACACCAGTGGTGAAATTCAATTTTTTTTACTACCGGTTCTGTGGGCGTGGCTTGGTGGGCGTGGTGTGGCTTGGTGGGTGTGGCTTGGTGGGCGTGGCAGGGGAAGGATACTGCAAAATCTCCATTCCCACTCCACTCTGGGGCCAGTCAGAGGTGGCATTTGCTGGTTCTCCAAACTATCAAAATTTCCGCTACTGGTTTTCCCAAACTATTCAAAATTTCCACTACCGGTTCTCCAGAACCTGCTGGATTTCACCCCTGATGAACACTCTAATCAACTACCTGCTTTAGAGTATGTTTCCACAATCTTATGATAACTTCTTGGGCTTCTAGTTCTTTTCAAGGAGTTATAGCTGATTTATCAAATCTCTAAACATCATAAGACCAGGAGATCTGAGAAATCATCTCTTTTTGTGTGAATCTGCCAGTGGCTGAATTCATCTTCAGAGGATCTTTTGCACGAGGCAACACATTTATTTTGTGACAATCGCATTCTGGATGTGAAATTCCTTTTTCTAGGAATGCCGCAAGGGCATTCAGAGAGGATCTTCTTATCGCACTTGTCATGGCACTTTGCTGTGCTGGCTGGGGAATTCTGGGAGTTGAAGTCCACAAGTCTTAAAGTTCCCAAGTTTGGACACCCCTGCTCTAATCAATATCTACAAAAGCCACATACAAGAGGCACCATGTATAAATACCACACACAGAACAGCCCAAACCACACATTCTGCTAGACAGATGTTCCCCAAAGATGGATTCCAGCACGAGTCCGAAAACTCAAAAGACAAAACCTCTGGTCCCGGTGACCGACTCAGATTGGATCCTGCAGCATTATCCTGGCGCATGTAAATTTGCCTTCATTTGTAATGAATATACTCTCTATGGCTAAAGAGATCTTTACAGGAGAGAGCACATGTGGAACATGTATCCAGGCGGTCACGGTGACCAACTCAGATTGGATGCTGCAGTACATTCATTCCCTAGTTCAAATTGCTTTAACCAGGCCAAGCTTGGTAACTTTAACACCTGTGGACTTCAACACCCTGAATTCCCCAGCCAGCCATGCTATACTCCGGAAGTGATGCTCCTCAACTGTGAATCCATGCTAGCTGGAGAAGTCTGGGAACTGAAGTTGTTGCCAAGATTGGATACCTGCTTTAGAGTATGTTTCCACAATCTTATGATAACTTCTTGGGCTTCTAATTCTTTTCAAGGAGTTATAGCTGATTTATCAAATCTCTAAACATCATAAGACCAGGAGATCTAAGAAATCATCTCTTTTTGTGTGAATCTGCCAGTGGCTGAATTCATCTTCAGAGGATCTTTTGCACGAGCCAACACATTTATTTTGTGACAATCGCATTCTGGTTGTGAAATTCCTTTTTCTAGGAATGCCGCAAGGGCATTCAGAGAGGATCTTCTTATCGCACTTGTCATGGCACTTTTAAACTGAAAGCTCTAACTCTGATCTAAAATTTTCCACTTTTGTTCTCTGATAATGTTTTATATTTTTGCATAAATCACTTTGGAAGGTCTTGTTAGGACAAACGGTGATAAAAAATGCTTCAAAAAATGAAATAAAATAAATAAACTATTTAAAGAAAAATGGTTTAAACTATAAATTAGAAGGTAAAGAGCATTTGTGTAAAATAAAATCCAAACGTTTGTCAGAATAAAAAAAAAAAAACCTTAGTGGGAATCTCACTGAAACAAAAAAAGTCACTGAAAGTTTATATATAGAAGGTAATAATGTTAATCATACAAGCAAGTGAAGATGTGCAAGCATATACAAGCAAGTGAAGATGGGTGGTGTATCACAGATATCAGAACTTTTCATTCTCTGCCTCAAATATTCAGTTGTCTAATATAATGCGCTAGTACATTCAACAGCCAGGCACCAGGAGGATTTGGACTAAAGCAGGGGTGTCCAAACTTGGCAACTTTAAGACTTGTGGACTTCAACTCCCAGAATTCCCCAGCCAGCAGAGCTGGCTGGGGAATTCTGGGAGTTGAAGTCCACAAGTCTTAAAGTTGTCAAGTTTGGACACCCCTGGACTAAAGAGATCAAGCGATGTAGACGCATGGGTGAACTATTCAACAATGGGGTTTTGGGGCACAAAATAGCTTGGTGCTGAGTTTTCTAAAACAGCATATTGTTGGAGCTAGATGTTTTTCCCAAGAGAGTTGCTGAGGGGTCAACCTATTCTCCAAAGCACCTGAAGGCACGACAAAAAATAACGGATGGAAGCTAATCAAGGAGAGAAACAACCTAGAACTAAGGAGAAACTTTCCTAACTGTGAGAACAATTAATCAGTGGAACGGTTTGCCTCCAGAAGCTGTGGCTGCTCAATCATTAGAGGATTTTAAGCAGAGACTGGACAGCCAAGTATAGGATTTCTTGCTCGAGCAGGGGGTTGGACTAGAAGACCTCCAAGGTCTCTTCAGAGGGCTCAACGGTTCTGAAGAAAAATCAGAAGCAAGAAACAAAACAATGAAAATACTTTTTTGATTACTTACACATGCTGTTTTCCTCTGATTCACCAACGGCAAACTGACGCCATAGTTCTGATTTACAATGCTTCGGTGGTATATGTGTTTTGGGTCACACAGAATCCTCATCATCATTGAAAGCTTGTGCTGCAAAGAAACACAATGCAGCCTGTCTACAACAACAACAATGCTGGAAGTTTTGTCTAGTACTATTTACAGTGGTACCTTGGTATTCAACTGCTTTGTTGATACTGGTATTCAACACATCGACCTTGGTATGCAAAGAATTTCGATATGAAAATTTTGTCCTGGTAGTCATTGTTTGTTTGATACTCAACGCCCAAACTAGAACTTCTCATCGTCGGCTGCCTTGTGACTCACTACATTATTCCTTTTGGGAAAAAGTTGGTACTCATCATTTTTGATACTCATTGCATCTCCCGGAGCCAATTAATGGCGAGTACTGAGGTACCACTATATTAATTAAATTTATATGCTGTCCATCTCGCTATCCACACTATCCATACCAACCTTGGGTCAGACCTGCCTCAGCTTGGACTCCTAAGCCAGGGGTGTCCAAACTTGGCAACTTTAAGACTTGTGGACTTCAATTCCCAGAATTCCCCAGCCAGCTCTGCTGGCTGGGGAGTTCTGGGAGTTGAAGTCCACAAGTCTTAAAGTTGCCAAGTTTGGACACCCCTGTCCTAAGCAGAAACAACCCTAGGCTCCCTTTTGTTGCAAGAGGACTAGCTTTATTAGAAGTCAAGTGAACTGCAGTAAAACAAAGCCAGAACTGAAGTTCGCCCCATAATTTCCCGGCTAACTTTCCCCATCCAGGTTCCTCTGCTCCCTTGGCCTTTATTGTCCAACTAAACTAGAGTAGCTTGTTTTTGCAACGGTCTTGCATTCCTCTGCCAGGGCAACAGCCTTGAGTGTCTCTTGAGAGGCACGCTTCTTCCCACCAACTTCATCAGTTTCATTTTACCCCACCTGTCCGGCTCCCTGCCCCTATTGTCCATGGCAGGTTGGCAGCTCTGACACCTTGTTAGCATCCCTACGTGAGGCCTTCCTGTGTCAGCTGGAGGAACACAGTATGTGCGGGCAGCAAGGCAAGTGGCAAACCATTGTGCACAATGAAAGTGGCAAACCATTTCAGAATGGAGAAAAAGCAAGCTCTTTTCTGTCTACTATGAAAAGTCCATTTCCATATAAATAAGAGGGAGCAGCTTGCCTCTCTGCCCCGGATCTATCATGCACCGCTATCCTCCTCACTTCCCAAAGGACTAACCCAACGGTTCTCCTCAGATGTCTCCTGATGGCTGGGTTGGATGCTTCAAGTCCTTCATGCTCTCCATGGGGGCAGAAGGGAAGGCCACTTCTTCCTCTGAGAGGCCAAGAAGCTTTGCAGTGCTGCAGCTCCGTCTGAAGGGGACTCTGCTGGACTGCAGGCCTGGCCTGGTTCAAGGACCCAGAGAAGCACGGCCTGAGGTTACCGATCTCAGCTGAAGATACTCCAGAATCGAGTGGATCCCCAAGGTGATGACAGGTAGTCCTTAGGGACCGTTCAAAGTTACAACAGCACTGAAAACAGTGACTTATGACCGTTTTTCACACTTATGACCATTGCAGCATCCCCGTTGGTCACATGATCAAAATTCGGATGCTTGGCAACAGATTCATATTTACGACGGTTGCGGTTTCCCAGGGTCACACGATCAACTTTTGCGACCTTCTGACAAGCAAAGTCAACGTGGAAGCCGGATTCACTTAACGACTGTCTTACTAACTTCGTAAGTGCCAATGATTTACTTAACAACCATGGCAAGGAAGATGGTAAAATGGGGCAAAACCTCACCAATGACTCGCTCAGCAGCCTGGATGTTGGGCTCAATTGTGGTCGTAAGTCGAGGACGTATGTGCAGACTGCTGGGGTGGGGTGCGCGTCGCAAACTGCCTGCCATAAGCTTGCCTCGTGGGTCTTTGTGGGTGAGCGAGAATGTTCCTTTTTTTAAATAAAACACTAAGGTTGACGTTGTCAATGCTGCAGCAGCCTCTTCGGGGGAGACTGTCCCCCTCCCTCTGCAATATTCCCGTAGAAACAGGACCTTGTGGACCACAAATCAACGGCGCCATCGCTCTGAGACAGCTCATGAAGCATCATAAACAACTCTAGACAACTCAGGCCGGGACCCATCCCGTCCTTTTACCTTCACCCCGCCTGATCTTATCCACCGTGGGTTTTGTCTTCTTCCTACCGTCGCGTTTGTCATCCAAATTTAACATGGCTGTTATTTCTAGTTACTTCCAGCTGAAATTGGAAAACAACCAATAACTGTCTGTTTTCCCGTCCCTCCAATTCTGCTGAGGGCTTCCTAGAGGTGGCAACTGCTCTGGGTTCAACTACAGAGAGCCCGTGATGGCCGTGGCTTAGGAGCCAGGCGAGATGGCCCCAGGGAAGCAGCTGGTAAGTTCCTAGGAGAGGCCAAATCCCCAGGCATAACCTGTCATTCAGGATGCTGCTTATAAGCACTATGTGCTTAGAGCTCAGAGCCTGGTAAGAGACCCCACACACCTATTTTGCGGTCTGTGCCTGTTGCTCCCCTCTGGGAGAAGATTTTGAAGTATTTCTAGCAGGACTACCAGATTCTGTAACTGCTTTGTTCCCTCTGCCACCCATCTGGCAAACTCACAAGATTCGTTTCTCTCGCCATGCATATTTATACATCCGAACTAGACTGTTGTTTCTCCGTGTCATATATGTGGGCATGTGCCTCATTCATTTACTTAGTCATTTTTACGTAGTGAACATTAGAGGTGGAGACCCTTTGAGAGCTGCATGCCACGAAATTTCACTTTAATGCAGGGGTGTCAAATTGGATTTCTTTGAGGGCTGGGTCAGCACTGTAGTTCTCCTCCACGGGCCGGCTGGGGGGGATACTGGACGGCCTCCTGCAGCTGTTTGCCAGCCAAAACGGGGCATGGGGAGGGCCTGCGGCAGAGGCACTGTGGGCTGGTCCTTTGCTAAGCCAGATTTCAGGACCCCTCCGTGGGCCCTGAGTTTGACACCCCTGTTTTAATGTATGCCGATCAATGTACATTCAAAGTGACAACAAGGTTATTCTACATCTAAGTCTTCCTCCAGATCTTGGCCTTCTCTCCTCCTCACATGCACCCTCCACATTCCAGTTATATATACAGGCGGTCCTCGACTTGTGACCCCAATTGAGCCTAAAATTTCCAAGACAAGACACTTGTTGTGGGTTTGCCCCCTTTTACGACCGTTCTTGCCACAGTGGTTAAGTGAACCATTTGGTCATGAAGCAGATCTGGCTTCCCCCATTGACGCTGCTTGTCAGAAGTCAGGGAAGGTCACAAATGGGGATCACAAGACTCTGGGACACGGCAACCATCATAAATACAGGCCAGTCGCCAAGCAATCTTGATCATGTGACCCTGAGGATGCTGCAAGCGTCGTAAGCGTCATAAATGGTCACAAGTCACTTTTTCCAGCGATGCTTTAACTCTGGATAGCTACCAAACCAATGGCTGCAAGTTGTGGACTGCCTATACAGGTAGTCCTCGACTTGCGGCCACAGTTGAGCCCAAAATTTATGTTGTTAAGGGAAACATTTGTTAAGGGAACTTTGCCCCATTTTACGACTTTTCTTGCCACAGTTCTCAAGCGAATCACTGCAGTTCTTCAATCAGTAACCCGGTTGTTAAGTGAATCGCGCTTCCCCCGCTGATTTTGCTTGTCAGGTGGTCGCAAAAGGGGATCACACGACCCCAGGACACTGTGACCATCATAAATGTGAGTCAAGCATCCGAATGTAAATCACGTGACCGTGGGGAGGCTGCAACGGTCATAAGTGTGAAAAATGATCATAATTCACTTTTTTCAGTGGTGTCGTAACTTTGAATGGTCACTAAATGAACTGTTGTAAGTCGAGGACTACCTGTACTCCAGTTCCATGGTATTCCCTGTTTCCTCTCTATAACCACTTTTCCTACTCTCAGGACTCCCTGCGAGCTCCTAAGGAAGTGGGGATTGTGAATGAAAACCTCCCAGTGCTGAGAGTATTCTACCGGTATTGGGAATGGCAACTTGGTCCTTAAAGAAAGCAGCTGCTAAGTGAAAAAAGTTTTATTATTTTATTTCAGCTTTCCTTTGCTTTACAGACCTGCAAAAGTTGTAAATGTGGGGATTGGCCACTAAATTACTTCTTCATCCCCATTACAGCTGAATGAGGCAGACACTAAATGAGGACTACGTGAATCGCTATTAAAGGTTAAACAATAAATTTTGCCTTACATTTATTGTACGTTAACTGCATTTTATCATCCCATTTTGCACACTGCTTACAATTACCTCGACTGGAACAGTTTATAAATTCCAGAAGGAAGCAAAACTAAGCCCCTGAGGGCAGGACAAGCAGCAACGGATGGAAACTAATCAAGGAGAGAAGCAACCTAGAACTGGGGAGAATTTTCCTGACAGTGAGAACAATTAACCAGTGAAAACGCTTGCCACCAGAAGTTGTGGGGGCTCCATCACTGGAGGCTTTTAAGAAGAGACTGGACAGCCACCACTCTGGAATTGTATAAGGTCTCCTGCTTGAGCCAGGGGTTGGACTAGAAGACCTCCAAGGTCCCTTTCCAGCTCTGTGATTTTGTATAAAGCCTTCTAACTCTCTGGAATCCCAGCAGACTTCCTTCTCCCAGCAGTCACAGCTAAAATTAGAACTCCCCATGCTAGAAAGTCAACAAAAGTATTCTTCAACAGCGAGTGGCAGCCTGTGGCGAGGGAGGAGAGGAGAAATCAGCAGGAACGGGGTGCAGTTCTCCATCCTTTATCCACCTTTCACTTAATGCTGAACTCTCCAGCGTGTGCCGCAGGGTTAGCAAAATTCTTTCATCGGCAACCGAAAACAGTCCCGCCAAACCCACCGGAGACCACCGCTAAAAATTCTGGGCTTTAACCTTCCTTTTAAGAACTCACTCAAAGTGAATGAATCAAAACATGTACCTCCAATTTGTTCTTAGCTTACGGAGGTCACACATGTAAAGAATTTCACTTGGGAGGTATTTGAAAAAAACCAGATTTTGTTCCTTTTTGGCTCGCCCAAATGTTTTTCCTGCCAGCGAGTTCTACAATCACACCAAGGATGTGACACAGAGCTATGCCAGGCTCACACAAACTGAGTTGTTACCATCCATGTAACCGAGTGGTTGATTAATAAAAGTTTACAGAGCCTGCCTGCGTGAATTTATCTGCTGCTGGGAAAATTATTTTGGACATGAAATATTATTGTTAATGGCAGGCCAAAAATGAACAATAGGTGACACATCAATAATATCTAAAGAAATGGAAATTCAGATTCTAAAGGGTTTCACATCTCGAATATTATCTGGAGGCAACAGAGCCAGGTATTTTGATCGCCGTAAGGACCGAGAAAGGATTTACTTACAGGGAGAGAAAACTTTTTAAAATAAGCTCATATGTACTTATTATATTAATAAATATAATGCTTTCGTTTCAAAAGTAGAAGTTTCGGAAGTTAATATACAAGATACAAACGACCTCGATGTGGAAGAAATGATGTTCATGGAGAATGTGTGATTTCATTGACCATTAAACAGTTTAAATAGCGTTGGAAGGGATCTTGTAGGTCTTCTATTCTAGTCCAATACACACACACCCTGCCCAAGCAGGAGACCCTATACCCATGATGGCAAAACTATGGCACACGTATCACAGGTGGCATGCAGAGGCATTGGCATTGCCCAGTCAGCTCCAGCGCGCGTTTTCAGTCTTTGTTTTCAGCTGTTTTTCGCCCTCCGGAGGCTTCCCTTTGGGAATGGACTTCCAGTTTGTGCGTTGTGCTGTTTTTCTCACTTCCTGAAGCCTCCAAAGGGCAAAAAACAGCCCTACGGGCAACCCAGAAGTCCATCCCTGAACTTCCAAGTGGTCCGTAAGGCTGTTTTCTCCATAGGGAGAAACGGCCCTAGGGGCAACCCGGAAGTTTGGGAACAGGCCATTTACAGCCTCCGGGGGGGGGGGGGGGGAGAGAATCTTTTCTGCCCTCCCCAGGCTCTTAGAAAGCCTCTGGGGAGGGCGAAAAACGGGCCCACCGTGCCATCACGCACCAAAAGCGGGGGGAAGGTGGGGGTCTCACATGCATGCAGAGGGGAAGGACACTGCAAAATCCCCATTCCCTCCACACTCCAGGGAAAGGATACTGCAAAATCCCCATTCCCTCCACACTCCAGGGGAAGGATACTGCAAAATCCCCATTCCCTCCACACTCCAGGGGAAGGATACTGCAAAATCCCCATTCCCTCCACACTCCAGGGGAAGGATACTGCAAAATCCCCATTCCCTCCACACTCCAGGGGAAGGATACTGCAAAATCCCCATTCCCTCCACACTCCAGGGGAAGGATACTGCAAAATCCCCATTCCCTCCACACTCCAGGGGAAGGATACTGCAAAATCCCCATTCCCTCCACACTCCAGGGGAAGGATACTGCAAAATCCTCATTCCCTCCACACTCCAGGGGAAGGATACTGCAAAATCCCCATTCCCTCCACACTCCAGCAGAAAGATATTGCAAAATCTGCATTCCCTCCCCACTCCAGGGAAAGGATACTGCAAAATCCCCATTCCCTCCACACTCCAGGGGAAGGATACTGCAAAATCCCCATTCCCTCCACACTCCAGGGGAAGGATACTGCAAAATCCCCATTCCCTCCACACTCCAGCAGAAAGATATTGCAAAATCTGCATTCCCTCCCCACTCCAGGGAAAGGATACTGCAAAATCCCCATTCCCTCCACACTCCAGGGGAAGGATACTGCAAAATCCCCATTCCCTCCACACTCCAGGGGAAGGATACTGCAAAATCCCCATTCCCTCCACACTCCAGCAGAAAGATATTGCAAAATCTGCATTCCCTCCCCACTCCAGGGAAAGGATACTGCAAAATCCCCATTCCCTCCACACTCCAGGGGAAGGATACTGCAAAATCCTCATTCCCTCCACACTCCAGGGGAAGGATACTGCAAAATCCCCATTCCCTCCACACTCCAGCAGAAAGATATTGCAAAATCTGCATTCCCTCCCCACTCCAGGGAAAGGATACTGCAAAATCCCCATTCCCTCCACACTCCAGGGGAAGGATACTGCAAAATCCCCATTCCCTCCACACTCCAGGGGAAGGATACTGCAAAATCCCCATTCCCTCCACACTCCAGCAGAAAGATATTGCAAAATCTGCATTCCCTCCCCACTCCAGGGAAAGGATACTGCAAAATCCCCATTCCCTCCACACTCCAGGGGAAGGATACTGCAAAATCCCCATTCCCTCCACACTCCAGGGGAAGGATACTGCAAAATCCCCATTCCCTCCACACTCCAGCAGAAAGATATTGCAAAATCTGCATTCCCTCCCCACTCCAGGGAAAGGATACTGCAAAATCCCCATTCCCTCCACACTCCAGGGGAAGGATACTGCAAAATCCCCATTCCCTCCACACTCCAGGGGAAGGGTACTGCAAAATCCCCATTCCCTCCCCACTCCAGGGGAAGGATACTGCAAAATCCCCATTCCCTCCACACTCCAGGGGAAGGATACTGCAAAATCCCCATTCCCTCCACACTCCAGGGGAAGGATACTGCAAAATCCCCATTCCCTCCACACTCCAGGGGAAGGATACTGCAAAATCCCCATTCCCTCCACACTCCAGGGGAAGGATACTGCAAAATCCCCATTCCCTCCACACTCCAGGGGAAGGATACTGCAAAATCCCCATTCCCTCCACACTCCAGGGGAAGGATACTGCAAAATCCCCATTCCCTCCACACTCCAGGGGAAGGATACTGCAAAATCCCCATTCCCTCCACACTCCAGGGGAAGGATACTGCAAAATCCCCATTCCCTCCACACTCCAGGGGAAGGATACTGCAAAATCCCCATTCCCTCCACACTCCAGGGGAAGGATACTGCAAAATCCCCATTCCCTCCACACTCCAGGGGAAGGATACTGCAAAATCCCCATTCCCTCCACACTCCAGGGGAAGGATACTGCAAAATCCCCATTCCCTCCACACTCCAGGGGAAGGATACTGCAAAATCCCCATTCCCTCCACACTCCAGGGGAAGGATACTGCAAAATCCCCATTCCCTCCCCACTCCAGGGAAAGGATACTGCAAAATCCCCATTCCCTCCACACTCCAGGGGAAGGATACTGCAAAATCCTCATTCCCTCCACACTCCAGGGGAAGGATACTGCAAAATCCCCATTCCCTCCACACTCCAGCAGAAAGATATTGCAAAATCTGCATTCCCTCCCCACTCCAGGGAAAGGATACTGCAAAATCCCCATTCCCTCCACACTCCAGGGGAAGGATACTGCAAAATCCCCATTCCCTCCACACTCCAGGGGAAGGATACTGCAAAATCCCCATTCCCTCCACACTCCAGCAGAAAGATATTGCAAAATCTGCATTCCCTCCCCACTCTGGAGCCAGCCAGAGGTGGCATTTGCCAGTTCTCTGAACTACTCAAAATTTCCGCTACTGGTTCTCCAGAACCTGTCAGAACCTGCTGGATTTCACCCCTGTGTCAGTTTCTGTTTATAAGGGCTTTGTCTGGTCAGTAGGGAAGTCACATCAGGTGAGGGTCTTGTGATCCTCCCAATTACCCTCACCTGAGGTGACCTCCCCATCACAAGACCCATCACAAGACCCTCACCTGATGTGACCCTCACCTGATCTTATCATGTTATCTAGCTTGGTAATGAAATGTTTGGAAACCAACTCATAAGTTTGGAGAAGAACCTCCTCCCTAGTAAGAGTAATTGAAGCCTACGGGACAAATGGACCAGTTGCATTTTCCCTCCTCTATCTGTGCTGATCCAGGCCAAGACTTTTTGTTCTTGGTGTGATGTAGTGGCTAAGGCGGGGTTTCTTAGCCTTGGTAGCTTGCAAGTACCTGGACTTCAATTCCCAGAGTTATTGGGCCAGTCTTGCTGCTGGAGGAATTCTACTAATTAAAGGCCGCATATCTCCCAATGGCCAAGGCAGAGAAACACTGGCTTAAGCTGTTGCCCTGGGACCGGAGAGATTCAATTCCAAGTCCCAGTTTGCGTCAGAGCTCCCTAGGGACTGTGGGCCCGTCCCTCAATCTATCCCTGCAGTAGGGAGAAGCCACGATGCTTTTTAAAAAAGACCTGACCATCATCATAAACCTTATGGCTCCACTTTTTGGCCCTTTAGGGGAGGAGGACGTCTGCCCCACAATCCATTTTCTAGGCTGCAGAACGAAATCCAAAGTGGACCTTTCCTCGGAGGCTCTTTGGGTGAACATTTTGGAGCGAGATCCCTTGGGAGGAGAACGAGACGCTGGGATCCCTGGCAGGATTAAAGACATCGGCTGCTTCAAACCTTGGAGCCCAAGGAGGAGGCTGGAGGCAGGGCTGCCCTGCCAGGAGGGGCGATCCTGGGCATCTTGGGGAAAATGATTTCTTTCTGAGAAGGCTCCAAGGGGATCCCCCTAAATTGGGAAGAGAATGGAATCAGAAAGCAGGCAAAAGAGTTGGCCTTTATCTTTATATCCCCCAAAAGAAGACATTCAGGGTAGGTAGCCCTCCACTTACAAGTTCGCTTACTCTTCAACGGCACAAAAAAAGAGAGAAATTTTTCACACAACCACTGCAGCGTCCCCCCATGGTCACATGATCAAAATTCAGACCCTTGGGCAATGGGTTCTATTTATGATGGTTGCATTACCCTGGGATCATGTGACCCCCTTTGGTGACCTTCCGACAAGCAAAGTCAATGGGGAAGCCAGATTCACTTAACAGCCGTATTGCTAATTTAATAACGGAGATGATTCACTTAACAACTGGGGCAAATAAGGTTGTAAAATAGAGCAAAACTCGCTTAACAAATGTTTCACTTAGCAACATGATATTTTGGGTTCAATTGTGGTTCTGGGTTGAGGACTAACCGTAATTAGGATAAAATGCAGAAAGGTATTTAGCACTACAGGTAGTCTTTGACTTACAACTGGTCACGTAATGACTGTTAAAAATTATGACGGATACCCCCCCCCCCAAAAAAAGTATTAATAACTGATGGCTGCACCCCCACTGTCACCCATCCACATTTCAAATGCTCAGTAACTGGCCTGCATTTATGCTTGCATCGGCTCAAGGTCATGTAATGCCGATTTATGTTTTTGCCCCCCAAAATGATGTTTATTTCTGGATTTTGGCAAAAACACCCAATGGTGAACAATAGGTTCACTTAATGACTGCAATGTTTGCTTGAATGACCATAAGTGATCTGCTTAACCACCACTGTAAAAAAGGTTCTAAACTCAGGTTTGTCTGAGATGACCAGTTCTTTTTGACTATTATGACTTAGAACCATCATGGGCAGACTCCGTTACAGATGTGAATTGAGGACTACAGATAGATAGATAGGTAGGTAGGTAGGTAGGTAGGTAGGTAGATATAGATGTAGATATAGATATATAAATGTTTTTTGAGGTTTTCGCGGGTGTTTATATGTATGTCTTTGGTTGTTCGGGTTTTTCCCCGTGTAGAATTGGAAGTATCTTCACGACGTTTCGATGAAGTCTCATTCATCATCTTCACCAACCTGAAGATGATGAATGAGACTTCATCGAAACGTCGTGAAGATACTTCCAATTCTACGCGGGAAAAAACCCAAACAACCAAAGACATAGATATATAGATATTTGCTGGGGTTTACAGATACTCTTAAGTTGTAATATACTGTAGTTTGGTTTTGACTGTCCACATGCCATCATGGGCAGCGAACGTAAATTGTGCTTTCTTCAACAACAGCAAACCACAATTTGAAAACTCAATTTCTTGTGGACATTGTTTTAGCCTATATAGCTTGGCATGATATATGAATGCAATTCAATGTGTGGTTTCTTGGTTTGTTCCTAATTGGCTTAAGTGAAGCCTGTGGCCACTGCAAAGAGCAGCTAAAATAAATACGGAATTGGCCGAATAAACCATGTCTATTGCTTTCATCATGTTCAACAGCCACAGATAAGCAGCTAAAGATATTTGAGGAGTCCAGACAAGAAAGGGTTTTGCCCAACACAAGCCTCGTTTACATCCGGCCACAACTCCCCCAAGGGAATGGGGCAACTTGACACAGCCAACTTCTGTGGCCAACCCACCCTGGCCAACTCATTATGGCCAGCTCTTTGTGGGAAACCCGCCTTGGGACAATTTACCAATTCTGTTTAATTATTTAACATAAATTTAAAATCATTTTAAATTTTGCCATTCATATTTCATTTTGCCCCTCCTTTTGCACCCTTTCCTTAATGATTCTATTCCACCAATTCTTTGATATTAGTGTAACTCTTGTCCAGCAGCGAGTTGACCCTGGAGAATTGTCACAGACCATCCCCCAAAACTCGTGTGCAAGTGAGTTAGCACTTGTTTTAAGGCTTGCCATCTTGCATGCTGGGCTCTTCCCTGGAGGGAAAGAGCGAGAATGTTCTATGGTTTGTTCTCAATCCAGAGACATTCTCAGCCAGAAGCTTCTAAAGAACAACCCAGTAAGACCAAAACAAGGTGTGGGCTGCCATTTCCAATCCACAGAAAGAAGGCAGTCAAGCACAAGCAAAGCCATTTGGGGTCATGTGAAGACAGTCAACTCCTTCTCCAATCCTTCCCAGAAAGCAGAAGAATTTTTGTACGTTGAGGTTTGGAAGTGGCTTCTGAAAACGATCTTGGACTCCTTCAAAGCAGCCAAATTCTGCCGCTTAGATATTTACCCAATCAAACTGAAGGTTCTTACCATTTGGAAATCTGTCTTGAAGTCCTTTCTGCATCATCCGTTGGGAAAATAGTTAGCACTGATCTGTTCACTGCATTTAAATAGTTCTCTGCATGCTTCTGTTCAGGAGTAGAGAGAAAATATGTATGTTTATATCTGTATATATCTGCATTTCTTTCTCTCGCTCTCCCTCCCTCTCTCCCTAAGTAATCCTTGACTTACGACCAGAATTGGGCCCAACATTTCTGCTGCTAAGTGAGACATCTGTTAAGTGAATTTTGACCCAGGTTGGGACCTTTCTTGATACATTTGTTAAGTGAATTAGCGCAGTTGTTAAGTTAGTGACAGGGTCGTTAAGTGAATCTGGCTTCCCCATTCACTTTGCTTGTCAGAAGGTCACAAAAGGTGATCACATCACACCAGGGCACCGCAACTGTCATAAATATGAGACCATTGCCACGCATTTGAATTTTGATCACTGGGATGCCACAATGGTCGTTAAGTGTGAACAATAGCCATAAGTCACCTTTTTCAGCATTGTTGTAACTTTGAATGGTCACTAAATGAACTGTTGCAACTCAAGGACTACCTGTAGTTTTTCTTTACCACTAAAAGAGAGGTAATCCACTCACCCTCAGTCTGTTCTCTGCCTTTTCAACAACCGATTCTAGAATTTCAGGATCTGCCGTTTCCCAGTCATGGCTAAAATCTCGCAGTTGTTCCTTCAACTGTTGAAGATCTTCTTGAACCTAGAAAAGAAAGCATGCACTGAGCAAAAGGAGAATATAAGTGCACCCCTGAAGTTAAGACTGAAAAGTATCAGACTGCTTAAATCTCAAGAGTCTTCTGGAATATTATAAGTGAGTGGGAGACCAAAGCTGGCATTTCAAATAACAGGACTGAAGTTGAGACGGTGCAAATATCAAGTATTCTCTTACAAGGCCACTCAAAAGAAAAACCAGCAGCAGCAGGCTGGGTTCAGTGATGACCACAAAGGAAAATGACCACCCACATACAATGATGTCATCACAGCCTGGCGTCAGGATGTTGGAGAAAAGAGTGGAAGGGTAATTGCATCGTCACTCCTGTCAGCATTTACCTGCTGGCTCTCTCTGCTGAAGTGCACGGCCAGGTTAACATATTCAGTCCCTGTTGACAAAGAGCTGAACCAACGTCAAACAGCCCCATTGTGCTGCAGTGTATAATGTAAACAAGTCTGCCCTGTGAAGCCATGTTCTTTGCCTTTGGCACGATGTGCAATTTCTTAACTGTGTTTGATGGATTAGTACAAACTTAGGTCTGGCTCAAATACCAATGGTATTGATTTAGGCTTCCGTTCCAATAATAGGTATAATGCTCAATGAGATTTGTACGGTATATGAAGAATTCTTCTGTGCAGCTGCACTCCAATATATACGGTACTTCAACTGGGAATAAGTGCCAATAACGTTAATAATCTTGCATCTCAACATTTTTAACTATTAAGATACTTTTAAGATTTCTCATCTACACTGTCACGAACCCACACAGCTTCTTAGGAGCAATCAACCAAACTTCATTTGCAAAAAGTTTCTTCTGATTTCCTCCCCCCCCCCCCCCGCCTTATTTTATCAGACAGGAAACGCTGTTTTTTTCTTTCAGCCATGTAAAGTCATTTTAGCTTAAGCAATTACACAAATAGATTTCTTCCTCTGAACTGTCTTTTACAACCTCAACCATGGAAGAATTTGGGATGCAGTAAAAACACAGTCAAATGATTTATGGCTTGCTCAGCATTCCTGACTTAACTCTTCCCCTGCCTGAAGGAATTTAACAAAAGACGAGAGCTAGATGCACAGGGAGTCTTCCAGTTAGACAGGATCCCTCAAATGCTGGCCCTTCCTATAATTTTGGTGACTTTGTGTGTGTGTGTTTTAGCTATCCCACTGCATCTTTTGTCATCTGTAAATTTGATAAGCATCCTCTCTACTCTTCATCTACTAAGAAAAATGCTGAAAAATAGAGGACAGAGGACAACCCTTTCTACTCTACTCTTGATAAGTTCTAGTCCTACTGGCCAATGAACTACTAGAGCCCATGAACCAAATCCACCCTGTCTCTGCATGGCCTGTGAGCTAAGAATGGATAGGTGGGTAGGTAGGTGGCCTGAACCTCAGGTGAGCTCCCAAGGGGAAGGGTGAGGGTGAGCACCCAAGGGCATTGGTGGCCTCCTTGCTGGTGCTGTCCAACAGTTGTTGGGCTCTTTGGCCTGCAGAGCTGCCACTTGTACTTGCAGAAGTGCAAGACTGCTGGAGCCCCTGCCCTGGCCTTCTGAGGTGTGAACGGGTCAAAGAAAGGGAATTTCATCAATTAAAAACGTGGGGAAATTTGTTTTCCCCGATTATATAAGAACCTGTATAATATCCTTGATTTAACCTCTTAAAATATTTACTACCTGGACTTTTACACAAAAAGCTTGTTACTCCTTGTTCTAGACTGCAAACTGGTGATGAAGATACTTTGAGCATGAATTTTGAGCCAGTCAAATATTCCCTTATCACAGCCAACAGCCCATTCCTAACTAGCTTGCTAATTGGGATATTTTTGTCAAATATTTTGCTAAAGATCAAATTCTGTTAAGTCCACAGAATCCTCATAGCTATGGATATTATCTAGTCAAAACTGAGATCAGAGTATTCTGGCAGGACTAAAATAGACTGACCCAAAGTCACCCAGCCAGTTTTGTTTTTCTTTCTTGGAGTTCTATTTTAATTTTGTGAATAAAACAAATTACTGGGGGGAAAAAAAACATTCTTAGAAAAGAGTTCAGGTGCCGATGTGACACGTTATTTCTGGAACTAATGGAACAGAGGCCACATTTCCTTATGGCTGAGAAAAATGTCACTGCAAATGAAGCCAATTAAAGCCAAGGCAACCAGAGAATTGAGCGGCTGGTACCCTGCTTGTCCACTTCATTCTCTTCAGGCGTTCTAGTAGTTATGATGCTTTGAAACAGCATCGGTTTGGAAAAGACTGTTACTGATTAACACAATCTTTAAATGCACAATCTTAGTGCATCTAAAATTGAGAGTGTCTCTGGAACTAAAGGGATATGGGTCCTGTATCTTTTATCAGAAAGTAGATTCCTTTCCCGCTAGGTAGAAGCTATCGTAGTTGTTTCTTGGTTGCTAAGTTGTGCAGTTGTGATATGAGTGCATTGGTTTCTACTATCAGTAAATAATATATTTGTCAAGAAAGATAGGATCTTCCAAAGTATGAAAAATTCTGAATGTCAGTTATGTGGTTTTTAAGACAAGACTCTGAAAAAAATAGCTTTGCCCTCCTGGTCAATTCTACATAAATATATTTATTTATATATATTTATTCTAAATCTGTTAAAGGAATATTTCTGAAATCAAATCAAAGGTAGTTCCATTGGAATCTAGGACATTGTCTTTCCCATTTAGAAATTTAATCAGCTCTAAGCTGCATCTCTTCACAGCATCATATCGCCAGAGTAGTCCAAAAGACAGATGACACTCAGTTATTTTGGAAGATGTCTACTAAATCTGCTTTTTCTCCACCAGAAGGCTAAGGCTAGACATTAAAAAGGGAAAACAGTAACTTCTGAGGGATCTGTAAATTATATTAAAATGGGAGAGGAAAACATTTGTTAAATCTACATGAGATACACACAGGATTAGAGCTGTGGGTATCAGGGAAGATAAAGGTAAAGGTTCCTCTCACTGAGCACTGCCCCCTAGAGTCAGGAACGACTAGCTCATATGAATGAGCTAGTCGTTCCCGACTCTAGGGGGCGGTGCTCATCTCTGTTTCAAAGCCAAAGAGCCAGCGCTGTCCGAAGACATCTCCATGGTCATGTGGCCAGCATGACTAAATGCCAAAGGCGCATGGAGCACTGTTCCCTTCCCACCAAAGGTGGTTCCTATTTTTCTACTTGCATTTTTACATGCTTTTGAAGTGCTAGGTTGGCAGAAGCTGGGACAAGTAACGGGAGCTCACTCCGTTATGCGGCGCTAGGGATTCGAACCGCGAAACTGCAGAGAAGGACCATGCAAAAAAACGCAATTGAAAGGCAAAGGGCTGTTAGGAGGCTGTGCAGCCACTGAGCATCAATTCCATATTTGTGGCATTTTTCTTCTAAAACTTTCCCATGAAGGTCCCATTGGTCATATTCAGCCAAGGAATCCGGGCTAGAGAAGGCGCTTTACTCAGTCAAAGAGGAAAAGATCCCAGGGAGAAAGGATGGCCTGACTCTCGCTTTTTACTTATCCCAGGTTAACACAACAACAACAACAGGAGCTGTGTTTGTGCAGCCAGAAAAATGATGTCCCGATTTAGGAAATAAACACCCAGCCAAAACCTAAGCAACCAAATGAAAGGTTTCATCCAGAGCAGGGGTGTCCAAACTTGGGAACTTTAAGACTTGTGGACTTCAACTCCCAGAATTCCCCAGCCAGCCATGCTGGCTGGGGAATTCTGGGAGTTGAAGTCCACAAGTCTTAAAGTTGCCAAGTTTGGACACCCCTGATCCAGAGAGAGTCGCCTGAGCTCAGAGCCGCCTTTGCCCAGGAGGGATCCCCATTCAAGCCACCACTAAAAGATAATCTTAAAAAGAAATATCTTTGCTGCGCTCTGCAAAAGGGGCCGAGAGGGTCGCCCACCCAGGAGGCGTTGCCAACCGAGCCACAGTCAGTTTGCCAGGCACGGACGCCAGCACCGCCCTGAAGCCCCGCCCATCGTGGTTTGTGCAACAGACCATGGTTAGCCAAGTCCTGGCTTAGCCTAGCTGCCTCCCCCCACCACCGGGGGGCGGGCTCTGGAGTCCATCAGGCCGGGCAGTGGCGCGAGGGGGTCCGGGGAGCCGGCCGGAGGCGCCCTCCTTCCACCCACCTGCACCAAGACGCTGCCCAGCTCGAGCCCTGGCCGGGCCATTCCCGCCATGGTGGAGCTTTCCCCTCCGGCACTCGGCAAGGGGCCGGGGGGTCACGTGACCTCGCCTCCTAGCAACGGGACGCGCAGCTCGGGCCTGGACCACCGGCCCGTATGAGGCGGGGGGAGAACGGTCGTAGCCGCGTGAACTGGACCCAGATCCGCTTTCTGTTCGCCAAAGAAAAGAGGCGCGGAGGTGTCTCCGCTTCGTATCTCACTTCTTCGGGGATTGTGAGTTGCTTAAGCTGCAGCCATTCGCTGACTATATTCGCTTCCTTTCCCCCCCTCCACCAGCCGTTGTTTAAAATGGTACGGGCCGGAAAGGGCGGGGCCTGCACCGGAAAGGGAAGCGCCGGACTCTTCAAGACCGCTGGCGTGCGCGATGGCCGTCCCGTGCACTTTGATCACCAGCTGCGCTGCGGGCTTCCCCGGGGAGGAGCTGGTGAAACGTGAGTCGGCTCGCGCCCCGGCCGGGCTTTCCGCTCCCCGGAGGCCCTTTCCCGGCTCTGGCCCTGGCCGTGGCGACAGATGCTCCCCTCTAAGCCCCGAGAAGCAAAGAGTCCCTGAGCATGTGCAGAGGGCGCTCTCGGCCAGCAGTGAAATCCCTAATGTAGCCCTCTCAAGCATGCATGAGCTCGGGAGGGCGGCAAAAGAGAGCCTGCAGGGTGAAGGGGCTGGCCGAGAAGGCAAGAGAGAGAGGGTTCTGGGCCTCCCTCCGGCGTGGAAGCTGGCTGGGCGACTAGCCAGTCCCTCTCCCACTCCCCCTGCCCAGCCCACCCCAGAGGGTGGTTGTTGCAGGACAATAGGCCGGAATATTAGACATATCCCCTGCCATGAGCTGACACTATGTGCATATGCACACACGTTTGTGTGCATGTAACACACACACACACACATACACACAGGAGTTGCTTTGGGGTAGACAGATAGCATATAGATTTAATAAATGAAAGTTCATAAGTACACAAACAGCATATTAAAGGAGGGATAAATTAATAGTAAAAACTCTTTTAGTGTTCCATAGTAAGGAAATTTCATTTTGAAGTGCACCATTAGTGTACATTTAAAGTGACATTAAAGTTATTCTAAAAGTCTTAACTCCTCCAGATTACTGAGGGTCCTTAGGACCATCCTAATGAAATGTTGAGTGTGATTCCTCTCTTATGAATTTGCATTTTTGACTTTTTAGCCAGAAAGAGATTCTTTCTCTCCCGCTCCCACCCAAAGAGAGGGAAGAGAGGGGGTAGAAGAGGAAGTTCATTTTCCAGATGAGGAAGGAGGGCAGTTGGTCTTTATGGGAAATGCATGCTGGGTTGCTTTCTGCTTCCTGCAGCTCTTCCTCAAAAAGTTGTTAGTAACTTTTTCTTCTGATAAGGAAGCTAGATGAGTTTGGCACATTTGCGATGCCTCACTTCGGTGGGAGATGTAGAAGTTTGATAAATTTTGTCTTTGGATCCGCTAGGAGGGGTCAGTGCAAATTTCTTGTTTCCTTCCTTGTTCCTTAAAAAGAAGGATAAAAATAAAATTCCTCCTTTTTATTGATTACAAATAAATCTGCTGAACAAAATGACTATCAAAGAACAACAGTCCACTATTTTTGGATGTTCAATAGCTTTTGCTACTGAAATTTCTTTTAATGTTTGGTTGAAAAGTACTGTGTTGTATTTATTTTCAATTTTCACTTGTCACCTCCTAGTTCAATCCTGCCCTATTGAAGTGTCAATTGGCATTTGTTGTCATCTTAAACATAGCAGCCTTTTGGATATTTGAAGATAACTATCATGGTCACCCTTTCATTGCCTTTTCTACAAACTAATACACACACACACATCTTTCAGCTATTTCATATGGGATTCTGTTGTGGTTACTATCCTGTTGTGGTTACTATTGTTTGACACAATGCACTTTGGCAGCATCAAATAAGTGTCCCAGAACTGGCACAGTTCTTCCCATCCAGTCTGATTAGCACTAAATGGTTCTACCACTTTTGTGATCTAGAGACTATTGTTGAATTCAAACAGAGGTGCTGTTTTGTCTTTTTAGTAAAAGTAGTAGACAGCTGGCTCAATTATTCATCTGTTGAATGGTTACGTCTTTATCTTTTTTACCTTAAATGCATAAATGCTTGTATCTTGCTTCCGTTTGGTTTTAGTTAATCTTGCCAGTCCTCTGCCAGTTATTAGTTTGATAAAGCCCCTCCATTTCCTAATCCAAGCAAAGCACAGACCTCAGGATGAAAGCTTATAGTAGTTTGCTGGAGATTCCATGTGGTGTCACTCCTTTGTGCTCACTAGTTACAATTGTGCAGCAAATGATCCATTAACATCCATGCATTTTCTGAGCTAGGAGGTGAAAAGTCTCTCAAAATAGGCTAATTAAACCATTAATTAGTAATGAAATATGTTCTGATATAATAAACACATAGTGGCTTTTAATGATCACTGCATTTTTCCCTGGCTATTTATAAACCCCAGCTTAATCTGTTCTGAACTTGGACAGTTTCTCTTCCTTCTGAAGCTGCTATATCATTCGCGCTCAGCTTACATTACCAGACTACTTGAAACTGTTGATGAAAGAAATGTACATTACTTGTTTTTTCATGGGGAAGATATATTAGACTAAATCCCAGGAGAAGGGTGCTCTTGAAAACTGGTGAATTAACATTCTGTGTTTGTGAAACTGAGAGTCTCTTTGGTGTTGTGGTAAAGGCACCCGGCTAGAGACGGTGAGTTTTGGCCCCACCTTAGGCACACATCCACCTTGGATTTGCAAAGGCAAATCACTTCTGAAAGCTTGCCAAGAAAGCTGCAGAGATTAGACCAGGTAATTGCCAGGTGGAAACAATGACTTGAAGGCACACACACACAATTTTTATTTTTGTTTATTTATTTATTGGTCAAGCATGTATATAAGATAACAGAGATAAGTATAAACATGATTATGAATATGAATAAATGGGGACATTAGGACAAGGATTGTAGGCACTTTGGTGCGCTGATGCACGTCCCTCATTCTTAGGAATGGGGTGAGGTCAACAGTACATACACACATAATTGTGATACCGAAGTTGTGTGGCAGTTAAGACATCAAATTTTGATCAGGGAAACCCCGGGGAAGTCCTCCTTTGACATTAGAACTTGCTGTCTGTTTTTTTTGAATCAGTCAAGGAAGGAAGCAAGGGCAAACCATTTCTCAAAAATCTTGCCACAAAACCCACAAAACTCCAGGCAATCTCTGATCTCTGAGAATCCAACACAACTGAACAGAAGGGGGAAAAACCGACTTAGTTAATGTCATTTTCTTTCCACACATTTGGTTTCAGTGTCTTTTATTAGCTACTCTTCCTCTTTGAATAATATGATTCCCTTAAAAAGGAATGGTGTAATGAGTTTTGCATATATCTGCATATCACATACTATATTATTTATATTTTCAAAAACAAGCCAAACATTTCTGTGTACTGTATTGAAGCAAGGATGGTTGTCTGCTTGAATGACAGATTTTCCTCTTTTTTTTTTTGCATGAATCTCATAGAAAAATAAAAAACCCTACAGAAGCCATAGATACATAATTTTCATACAATCCTCAGGTTGAAAGGGACGTTAGAGGTCTCCTAGTCTAACTCCCTTCCCAGTGCAGCAACCCTTAGATTGTCCTGGACCAGAGGTAGGTTCCTACTGGTTCAGACCAATTCGACTGAGTAGGTAGTAACTCGGCCGCCCACGCACCCGAACTGGTTGTATTGTCAGCAGCGCCATCTTTATTTTTGCTTCTACGCATGCGCAGAACAATCTCCATTGCAGAAATGTAAGTCCCCCCCCCTTTTCTTACGCAATTTTTTTTGCACTCTAAACCAGTAGTAACGCCGGTAGCAACCCACCCATCCGCGTCCTGGGCGATTCTGGAAAACCTCTAGTGGTGGAGACTCCACCACTTCAGAAGGAAGGACGATGTTCAACTGTTGAATAGCTCTCACAGTGAGGAGATTCCTCTTTATTTCCCGTTTCAGTCTCTTACTGTAACATATTCATCCATTGGTGCTTATCTTTAGGAGCTGTGGGGAATAAATCCTCGTGTGACAATCCTTGAAATATTAGAAGGCTGAGATCATGTCTCCCCATAAGCCTTTTGCTTCTGGTTGAACATTGTTTTGTTCTTAACCATTTAGTCATGTCTGACTCTTGGTGGCTTTATAGGCAAGTGCTCCCCATGTTACCCTCTCAAGCACAGCTTCTTTCAGTTCCTGGATGTTCAACTCAGCATCAGATTGGATGTGATCAAGCCAGAGAGCTCTTTCTTTGCCCCGTCTTCTTGTTCCACCAACCATCCTTGCATCGTTGCCTTCCACAATGAATGCGCACGCATGACACCCCCAGAGTAGTTCAGACATTGTCTTATTTCATTTCATTTCATTTATTAGCACTTATATACCGCCCCCTCTCCCGAAAGGGACTCGGGGCGGTGTACAGTCCGTATTAAAAAACACCAAATAAAATACATGTATGCATAGGAGGAGGATAAAATAGGCCAAAACTGTACAGCTAATAAGTAAACAATATAAAAATTTAAAATATCATACAATTTATACACTATCCCTCTAAAAGCCAGTAAAAAGTATGATTTTAGCTTCTAGGATGTTTCTGGTTTTATACGATTTAACACCCCTGTGTTAGCTACTCTGGCTCTCCAAGGTATATGCAGTAATTTGCCCCAGCACCACATTTCAAAGGCACCAATTCTTCTTCAATCAGCCATTCTTAGTGTCTGACTCCTACACCCATATGTCACTATAGGGAAAACTATTGCTCTAATAGCAGAACATCTTTCAACTGCTCTTCATACGACTGAACTTCCAGGCCCTTTACCATTCTTTCCAGTTTCTCAACATCCTTCTTGCACTGTGCTGACCAGAATTAGGGCTGCGTATTTGGGTGTGGTCTGACCAGTGCAGTGTAGAGCAGATCTAGCACTTTCCCCAGTTTTGACATTAATACTCCCTGTTAGTGCAACCCAAAACACTGCAACGGCACTTTTGGCAGCTGTGGCACATTGCTTGGTACTTAGGCAGAAGGATTTGTGGTTCATTCCACCAGGTGGCTCTCCAGGCACACCAAGACCGTGTTTGCATGACGATCCCCATGTTATGGTTCCAGTTGGAATTCTGTGTCCAGTTCTGGGTAGCAGAATGCAAAAAAGATGTTGAGACTCTAGAAAGAATGCAGAGAAGAAGAACAAAGGTGATAAGGAGTCTGGAGATTAAACTGTAGGATGAGCCATTGAGGGAACTAGGCATGTCTAGTCTAACAAAGAGAAGGACTAGGGCAGGGGTGTCCAAACTTGGGAACTTTAAGACTTGTGGATTTCAACTCCCAGAATTCCCCAGCCAGCTGGGGAATTCTGGGAGTTGAAGTCCACAAGTCTTAAAGTTCCCAAGTTTGGACACCCCTGGACTAGGGGAACAGGGCAGCAGCCTTCCAGTACTTGCTGGGCTGTCACAGAGAAGAAAGGGTCAATCCATTCTTCAGTCCACCTGGGCTCAGGACAAGGGACAGCTTATCCAAACCTAGAACCAAGGAGAAATTTCCTGACAGTGCAAACAATTAATCCGTAGAACAGCTCATCTCTGGAAAGTGTGGGTGCTCCATCACTGGAGGTTTTCAAGAAGAGATGGACAACTATTGGTCTGGAATGGTATAGGATCTCCTGCTCAAGCAGAGGATTGGCTTAGAAGACCTTCAAGGTCCCTCCCAGCTCTGTTATTCTGTTATTCTTTCAGTGGCTAAGCAACCGATCATAAGTCAAGGACTACCGATGTAGTAAATGTTAATGGTCAGGTACACTGATACTAACGAAGGAGATGCCTGTCTGGTCAGCTAAGGATGCATGAGGGATGGAGAATTGATCCCTGGCAAAGGAGATGGAGCAGGATTGCATGTAGTTAACTGTTGCACAACTCAGAAGTGGCACTGGAAGCGCCCGACTGCAGATTCACCCTCTAACTCAGTTTGCCTCTGAGAAAAAAGTGTCAGGATGAAGCAGCTGCTACCTTTTTCGTTGGACACATCTGTGTGTTCCAGGGGTGTTCCTCTGCCTCGGATCGTGCGGGGGGGAGGATTATGCCGATACAGGGCCAGCTGTTTCATTGCTGGGAGCGGGCATGTCAGAGAGCTGGCGTGTGCTCTATGAAAACACAAGCCATCGAAAGTTAGTTCGGGAGGCCTGCCGAAAGATCGCGATTGTCAAATGCAAAGATTGCAATTGCCAAATGCGTCAGTGGATTCTTTTCTCTCTCCCCCCCAAAAAACTTTTTGTATGTGAAACCGCAGGCCCGCCCGAAGGTTGGAAATACCACAAATTAAAGTGAGCAGTTCTCCCACGACATGACAGTTTCCCAGCCCACTTATTTTTGTCATTATGGCGGGTTTGGGAAAGGACTTTGTGGGGGCTGGAACATCAGCTTGAAATCCTGTCCGAAAATGGGTACGTTCCCTGGAGCCAGACACAGAAAGGTATCATTATAGCGCGAAGGGCTGGGCAAGAGTTGTAGGAAGACGCGCTCTGCTTCTGCAGGGAATTTCCTAAGGCCCGGCTGTCCCTCTGAGCTAAACGGTTCCCAGATTCTGGACGGCAAAACGGGTGTATTTTTACACCCTTGTGTGGGTTGCATAGGGAAGCCTATTTATACTAACTGGTTAGCCAGCTGGGTCAACTTTTCTCATGGGCAGCTGGTAAAAGTAGATGAAAGTTAGTTCTTGGGAACGGTATATAGTAGAACCTCTGGTCATGACCATAATTCGTTCCATAACTTTAGTTGTGACCCGAACATACCCAAAATTAATGCAGCGTCCACACATGGGTGTAAACCAGGGGTGTCCAAACTTGGGAACTTTAAGACTTGTGGACTTCAACTCCCAGAATTCCCCAGCCAGCATGTCTTAAAGTTCTCAAGTTTGGACACCCCTGGTGTAAACAAACAACAGGAAATTTGGCGCTTACCAAAAACCCGATTTGTTCATGGTCAGAAGAAATTGTGACCAGAGCTTCTACTGTATTGTGAAGAGGAGGATGGAGGGGGAGATCCACCACAATTCGGCCCAGCCCACAAAGCATTTGAAGGATCAACCTAAAAGCAGGAGAGGGGATTCCCCCCCCCCTCCCCGTGATGTGAGTCTCCCTTTCCACCCGGGGTCTCTTCCTCGTCTGGTTATTTAGGTCTCTTTGTTGTCTCTTGCAGGTATCACCGGAGAAGAAGACCTCCCTGAGCACGTGGCCGCCGAGAGCGGAGCTCGGTTTTACCCCTGGACGATAGATAATAAATATTACTCCGCTGCCGTCCACCTCTGCGTGGTGGCAAACGTGTTTCAGGTGACGGCGGAAATTGCTGAATCCATTCAGGCTTTCCTGATCTACTTTGACAGCACCGCAGTGAGTGTTGCCCTACAGTTTGGGATGTTGAGTAGAGTAATGTAGCATAGCAGAATTGGAAGAAGAATCTGCCTCTGCCTCCCAGCAGTTTGCCTCCTTGCAACAAATAGCAAACAGTAAAGACTGTTTGCGGTGTTCCATTTCAGACTCTACTTGTACAGATGCTGTTAAAATTGATGTGGCTTTCTGGAAGTATAGTTATTCTGTGCTGTTTAAAAGAAGATACAATAGCACTGGGCCTCTTCAGAACAAGTCACTTTGGGTTTGCTCGTAGGGTTGTTTTTAGTCCTCGGGAGGCTTCAGGGAAGCCTCCAAAAGGTCCCAGAAGCCTCCGAAGGGCCTCTGGGGGGGGGGGGGGGAGGCTGTTTTCGCTCTCCCTAGACTCCTATAAAGCCTTTGGAGCCTGGGGAGGGCGAAAAAAGCATGCACAAAATGGGGGGGCGCGCCTCTCATGAGCGTATGTGCACTGGGTGGGCCACGCATTGCATTATGGGTGTGGGACGCCTGCGCACGCCCCCCCCCTGCGCTACCCCCCCTTATGGCACATGAGCCAAAAAAGGTTCGCCATTGCTGCTATAGCCTATTGCAGCCTCCGCAAGCCCCATTTTCCCCATTTGCTGCCAGGAGGTAAATTGCTGGGAGGCAGAGGCCCAAGGGTGGGGCCGGTGGGTGGGTGGGGCTACATTCGGTATATAAGACGCACCCGAATTTTCACCCTCTTTTAGGGGGGAAAAGGGTGCGTCTTCTACTCCGAAAAATACGGTACTCCATAAAGCCGACCATGAAGAAGCCAGCTATTTGTATCTCCTTTCACAGATATCTGGGCTGGATGCTGTTTCTCAGTGGCTGCCTCTTGTAGAAGACTGGCTACCAGAAGTGATGATCTTGGTCTGTGACAGAGTCTCTGAAAATGGTAAGGCAACGAGGACCAACTCTGGTTAAGGTGTGCTTCGGCTGAAGCAACAGAGGGAGCAGCTTGGCTTGGAAAGGCCATATTGTCAAAATCTGAAGCTAAGATCCTGGGCAGCTCTTTGGTTTTGGATAACCGCTAGGCTCCACAGCCTGCTCCCTGGGCTACAACACCTCAGTGCTGGTCTTAGGCCAGCTAAGCAACTGCAGAGACCAGGGCTACCTCCACATCCCAAGGCACTGGAACCGTTCCCCAATTGAATTATTGCTTTTAAAGAACAACCATGTTTACCTGAAGGAAAATTGGCCCCAAGAAAGATAATTATGAAAACATCTGATCAATATAAGCAAACGTTCTCCGCAATGGCCAGCTTCTCACCCTGTCAAGCAACATTTGGCCAGTCCCAGTTAGAAGCAGTCTGAATGATTTAGGCCTTCCCATAGAATGGGAATAGTCTTGACCTGATTTGGGAGCGGAATTTCCATCGCTGAGTAAAAAGCCATCAGGTGAAATGGTGAAGAAAATACAGACCACGCTGTGTAATGTTGGCAATCTTGGCAGTCCCAAATTGCGATTGTAAGGATAGTTATTGTTATGCCATTGTTAGGCAAGAAACTTAGTCTTTTCTTGCCCTGCTATGCTTGCCTCCACTTGAACTCCCCCATCTCTGCCTTTCTCTACCCTGCACTCAGCCGCGTACCCGTCGCCCCTCACCACCCCTGCCTCCCCTGACCTTCGCCATCTTCCTGCTGCTGCTGAGGAGCTATGCCTGGCCCGGTCCCTCGTGAGGCCTTCTTCCCAAGGCTGCGCAAACGTTTGCGGGAAGGCTGGGTGTGCCCAGCAGTGGTCTCCTGCAGGGCCAGGCCAGGAACTCCTGGCCAGCAGTCGGAGGAGGAAGAGAGCGAAGGTGGCAGGGGCAGCAGGGGATGCCGAGTGCAGCACAGGATGGCCAAAAGGGCAGAGAGGGAGAAATAGGCCTCCCTGTTGTCCCAAGGGTGCTTTTTCAGGAGGCAACTGGGCTTTCTGGTTTTTCCTTTGAAGACGTTTCGCTTCTCCTCCAAGAAGCTTCTTCAGCTCTGACTGGATGGTGTGGAATGGAAGGATAGATCCTCCTTACAGACAGCTGGTCATTTGCATCCTTTTAGAGAGTCCTTGAGGCCACTTGGAGGCTTATCTGTGTCCTCAGGGTCACCTGAGTGGTGCAAATGGTTCCTGTGGTCTGCAATTTTTTCCTCTGGAAGCATCCTAGTGCAGGGGTGTCCAAACTTGGCAACTTTAAGACTTGTGGACTTCAACTCCCAGAATTCCAGCTGGCTGGGGAATTCTGGGAGTTGAAGTCCACAAGTCTTAAAGTTGCCAAGTTTGGACACCCCTGTCCTAGTGCTTCTAAAAGGATGCAAATGACCAGCTGTCTGCAAGGAATATAAATCCTTCCATTCCCCAACATCCTGTCAGAGCTGAAGAAGCTTCTGGGAGGAGAAGTGAAACATCTTCAAAAGAAAAAACAAGAAAGTCCTAGTTGCCTCCTGAAAAAAAGCACCTTTGGGGCAACCGTGACCCGGATGGCAGAATTGCTACAGGCTTTTAGGCCTTCCTGTTCATTTCCAGTTTCTTTTAACATTTCCAGTTTAGCAGATCATCCCAATGTTTTACTTGTTGCATTTTCCCTCTGTCCAGCGACGAGCATTCCCATGCTGACCAGTTTCTCCACATGCGGCGTTCCCCCAGAACATTCCAAGAGTTTCCAGCCATGCATCCCCTCCAGTCAGTTTTCTCCCACCGGTGCCCAGAGCGGTGGAAGCCCTTCCTGGCCAAATAATCCCTCTTTCCTCTCCTCCTCGTAGGCGTCAGCCGGCAGAAGGCGCAAGAGTGGTGCATCAAACACAGCTTTGAGTTGGTGGAGCTCAGCCCAGAGGAGCTTCCGGATGAGGACGGTGAGATTTGGCTTTTGCCTCCTTCCCGCAGCGACTTTCAAGCGCTTCGATTTCTTTGGGGCCATCGGCCAGTTTCATCCCTGCCAGAAAAAGGCCCGTCTTTCGGCCGGAAGCATTGCTTTTTCTCCCCACAAGTGGGGTTGCTGTGTCACAGGCAGCCGGAGACCGTGGTTTGGGATGTGTGCAAAGGTCTCTTCAGGGTGTGACCGACAAAAGTCAAGCCAGTAGCCACAACGATGTGGTTGCAATTCTTATTTTGCATTGCGCAGAAGAAAGAGGCAGAGCTTCTCTCACACCCTTGTGGCTGCCAGCTCAGCTTTTTTGAAAACTGCCCTGGATGTGTGGATCGGTGGGTAACAAATCCAGTCCCTCTCAGTGCCTGCCTGCCCAGAGCCTTTTTTTCAAAAACGCACATCTATTCCATTCACCACATTGGCTCAGGAGCAGAGCTTTTGGGCTCTTTCTGACTTCTGAAATGATTGAGATCATCTTTGCAGAGAAAATGAGGAATGGATGGAGGGCCAGATATTGGAAGGGGACCAGAAGTGCTTTCATGTACTGTCCCCATCAGTCCCCTTAATGAGGCCCCTAAGTTGCCCCATGGAACTTGGCCCTTCAAGGCGCTTCCTTCTGGTTTCTTTGCGTCATTCATGCCACATCTGTAAAAATTGTGATCATAGCACTTTTTCTCATAGAAGCTCCTGGATATGGGCGACCTTGCAAATCCTGATTTCTAGTCAGACACCTCTCTCTCCTGCTGCTCTGCATGTCTGTTTGTCTATCATTGCCTATCTTGTGTCTCTCTCTCTCTCTCTGTCTGTCTGTCTGTCTGTCTGTCTGTCTGTCTGTCTGTCTGTCTGTCTGTCTGTCTGTCTGTCTGTCTGTCTGTCTATCTATCTATCTATCTATCTATCTATCTATCTATCTATCTATCTATCTATCTATCTATCATCATTTCCCACCTTAAATTATATTTAAAATTAATTCAGGGGTTTGAACTTTATTCACCACATCTTCGTTCTGCCTATCTATCTCCCAACACTGGAAGTCTTTAAGAAGATGTTGGCTAGCCATTTGTCTGAAATAATTCCAACCTTGGTTTGCAGAATATCAGAAAGATTTCCCCAGAATCTGCAAAAGAAATAGCGCTTAGACTTATATAGCTTCCCAGTGCTTTCCAGCTCTCTCTGAGCGGTTTACAGACTCAGCCTCTTTGCCCCCAACCATCTGGGTCCTCGTTTTACCGACCTCGGAAGGATGGAAGGCCCGCTTTAAAATGCCTTGATAAGACCCCATTGAGAACATTGTGTCCTGTTTTGGTCCCTGTTTGGGAGGTTAAAACATATGAAGAACGGTTGCAGGAATTGGGGTATGTCTAGTCTAATGAAAAGGACTAGAGGTGACTTGCAATAGCACTTAGGCTTATATACCACTTCTTAGTGCTTTTCCAGCCCTCTCTAAGCAGTTTACTGAGTCAGTCTAAATGCCCCCAACAATCTGGGTCCTCATTTTACGCACCTCAGAAGGACGGAAGGCTGAGTCCATCTGGAGCTGGTCAGGATCAAACTGTCAAACTGCTAACAGCAGTCAGTCAGCAGAAGTAGCCTGCAGTACTGCATTCTAACCACTGCGTCACACCACAGCTCTTAAAGGGGTTCTTCATAATACAGGCAGTCCTCAACTTAACAACCTTTCATTTAATGACCGTTCGAACTTACAACGGCACTGAAAAAAGTGACTTATGACCAGTTTTCACACTTATGACCGTTGGAGCATCCCTGTGATCAAAATCCAGACGCCTGGCGATTGGCTGATATTTGTGACCCTTGCAGAGTCCCAGGATCACGTGATCCCCTTTTGCGACCTTCCGACAAGCCAAGTCAATGGGGGAAGCAGATTACTCACTTAACAACTGTATTACTCACTTAACAACTGCAGGGATTCACTTAACGGTGGTGACAAGAACGGTCGTAAAATGCAGCAAAGCTCACTTAAGAACTGCCTGTCCTGCTCAGCGACAGAAATGTGGCTGGGGTTGTAATTCGAGGACTCCCTGCAATACTTCTGCCAACAGTTTGGGAGGCCTCCCTCTTTGGGGATGTTAAATTCCAATCGAGAACTGAGAATGGCCTTGTTTATCCTTCTCAGTGTCTGAATCCTCATTCTGTTTCTGACGAAGAGAGTGGTGCAGAGGTGGCCTAGAGATGGAGTTGTCGCCTCACAATCAGGGGGCTGTGAGTTCGATCCTAGGTAGAGGCAGATATTTCTCTCTCTGGGCCCACTGAGAATATATCTGCTGAACAAAACTCCGCACTGGCGACAGGAAGGCCATCCGGCCAGTAAAACCACTCTGCTAGCTCCATTCCATTGCCTAAACTCCACCCTGCAAGGGATTAGGGCAGGGGTGTCCAAACTTGGCAACTTTAAGACTTGTGGACTTCAACTCCCAGAATTCCCCAGCCAGCAGAGCTGGGAGTTGAAGTCCACAAGTCTTAAAGTTGCCAAGTTTGGACACCCCTGGATTAGGGGGTCGTTAAATGAAGATGACTCTATTTCTGACGAAGCCTTTGTAATAAATCAACTCTGCTCTCCTCATTCCCCATTTAGACGATTTCCCAGAATCTACAGGAGTGAAACGAATCGTCCAAGCCTTGAATGCCAATGTCTGGTCAAACGTGGTGATGAAAAACGGTAGGCTTTTTTTTTTTTTCCAAGGTTGGCTTTTAAAAATCAATGGAAAAAATTTTCTGCCGTGGGGTGTAGAGCAGTTTCTCCCAGACGTCTGGCACACCGGGAGGCAATTCTCTGGGAATTTATTCCCCAGCAAGGATCCCTGTTACCCGAGGAATGCCTGGGATGGAAGAGGCAGCCATCACTTGTCCATGGGAGGGGGGGGGGGAGAAGGGTATTCCTCATGGAATAACAACAGGAAACATATTTTGCTAGAAGTTGCATCTTCCCAGTAAGAAGAATTCAACAACAGAATCAGTTGTCCAGAAAGGTGGCATAAGCAATGTGTTTACCTTAATGGATTCTTGTAGCAGGTTAAACTGCTTGAACTGTAGAATAACAGAGTTGGAAGGGACCTTGGAGGTCTTCTAGTCAACCCCCAACCGCTGGTCCGTGGCTCATGCCAGGCCACACCGTGTTTGGAAACGGGTTGCAGAAGTGGTGGGCAAGCATGTGTGAAAACGGTATGTGCACATGCCTGCACAAAAACCATCTCCTGCCCCCCCCCCAAGCCCCTCTGCAGGCCTGCCAAGCCAGAAAGATTGCAGACACCTCTGTGCTAGTCCAACCCCTTGCCCAAGGCAGAAGATTTTACACCATCCCAGATAAACGGGTGTCCAATATTTTCGTGAAACCTCCAGTGATGGTTGACCATCTAAATCAGGGGTGTCCAAACTTGGCAACTTTAAGACTTGTGGACTTCAACTCCCAGAATTCCCCAGCCAGCAGAGCTGGCTGGGGAATTCTGGGAATTGAAGTCCACAAGTCTTAAAGTTGCCAAGTTTGGACACCCCTGATCTAAATGAACCTTCCAACTCAAGAACCAGCGACCGGCACTTAGGAGAAATGAAAGTTGATCTGAAGTTCAGCCTTAAGCCACCTCTGGCTCTAGAACGAGAAAGGAAGGCCCTCTTACAATCTCGGCCTCATTGTAGAGAAACGACAGGGATCACTGGTGTTGCAACCTGCGGTCAAAATCCCTTGAGCTGCAGGAGATCCCAGTTGTGGACTGTATCCAAGACATGTCTGGATTGGTCAGAACAGAGGATCAGGTTGGTCATCTTAGAACAGGGGTGTCAAACTCAAGGGCCGGATCTGGGCTGCAGGGTGCTTAGATCTGGAAACAGCAAAGGAGCAGCCCTCTGCCAGAAAAAAATGGAGCAGGTGCAGGTGGATCCGTTTTCTGCTGTGATGGTCTCCTGCAATCCTCTGCCAGCGAAAAGAGAGCTCAGGAGTGTTGCAGGAGGCCATTGCAGCCGAAAATGGAGCTCAGGAGCCTGTTTTTTTCTGGCAGAGTGCTCGGGCTGCCACAGGCACCCCTGACACGAGTGACTTTGAGCTGGCCATGCCCACCCCAGCCCCCTGAGGTCAAACACAACCCTGATGCGGCCCTCAATGAAATCGAGTTTGACATTTCCTCCCTCTGGCTTTAGCCTACTCCAGGGTGGTGACAGGCCCTCAGTGACCGGCAGGCTCAGGCAGGGGCTGTCCGGAAGCCCCTGAGCCACAGCCTCCAGGTAGCTTAGCCTCTGGCTTCTGGTTGGGAGTTTCTGAAGCCACAGCTGAATGCCTGCCAGGCCAGGCCAGGGCTGGGCTGGGTGATGCCTGGCCAGCCATCGAAGCCTTCTGCTAACTGACCTTCCTTTCTTCCTTTTCAGAGGCGAGTCACAGCTTCGGCCTTTTCCCAGCCTTCTCAGGGGCAGATCTCAGGATCGGGTCAGATGAGAGCGAAGCGCTAGAAGTAAAGAGCCATTTTTAAAATTCCTGGGTGGGAAGTCTCTCTCCTTGCAGCTTCATCCTGGGTTGTTTTGCCCTTCTTCTCCTTCTTCTTCTTTCTTCTTCTTCTTCTTCTTCTTCTTCTTCTTCTTCTTCTTCTTCTTCTTCTTCTTCTTCTTCTTCTTCTTCTTCTTCTTCTTCTTCTTCTCATTCTCCTCCTCCTCCTCCTCCTCCTCCTCCTCCTCCTCCTCCTCCTCCTCCTCCTCCTCCTCCTCCTCCTCCTCCTCCTCCTCCTCCTCCTCTCCTTCCCTCCCTCTCTCCCTCCCTCCCTTCCTTCTCCTCAAATTTGAGACAGCAGGATTCTTCCTCCTCCTCCTCCTCCTCCTCCTCCTCCTCCTCCTCCTCCTCCTCCTCCTCCTGCTGTTATGCCCCTGATTTAACTCTGGGGGACTCCGTTTTCATTTACTGGGCAGGGCCATTTATCTTCAAACATTTTTTTTTAAAGGCCTGGAAATTTAATGATGTTCTTTACAATTAAACCATTAAGTTCCAGGGATCACCGGGTTATTTGTTTGGTATCGCAATCTGAATTTACCTAGATTTGGACCCAGATGTCCTTTTGACCTGGTTCTGCTCCAATCAGCTTCATGCAATTTTCACCCTTGAGCCTGGATCAGGCCAACCCGTACTTTGTGCCCGTTTCCACTGGAGGGGGTTGAGTCTGAATCGACTTCTTTCCCTCCCCGCCAGGCCAACTCTTTGCCGGCAGAGAGGGCCCAATCTGTGCTGGATTCAGAAGCAGCCCTGGCCCCTGCGGAGGGAACTCGGGGGGACCCCGTGGCTGGTAAGAGCCCCTTTGCTAAGTAGGGGCAAGTGGAGAAAAGAGGCTTGTTCCCTCTATCGGTTGTTTTGCAAGAAGTTCTTTCCACCCACCCAGTCTCCCCTCTCAGGAGGGCTCTCGGGGGTTGTCTTCCTTCACAGTGGCTCCCTTCCTGTCCCAACCCACCTCCTGCTCGCTCAGTCAGTGAATTGTCACCAGGCTGTGACCATTCATCATGGCCAACTCACCATGGCCAACTCATCATGGCTAACGCACCATGTCTAACTCGTCACATGACAACTCACCATGCCAATTCACTGTAGCCAACTCACCATGGCTAACTCACCATATGACAACTCGCTGTGGGACACAAGTTACACTAATACCAAAGAAATGGTGGAATAGAGTCATTAAAGAACAGACGCAAACGGAGGGACAGAGTGAAATGGGGATACCAAAAATTAAAATAATGTTTATTTCTTTTAAATAATTAAATAGAATTGTTAAATTGTCCTGCGTTGTTCCTTCCCATTGAGAGCTGCCTCTCTTCTTGAGCTTCTTTGCAGACCCAGCACTGGACACGGACATTCAAGAGCTGGCCAGCCTCACCGCAGGAGAAGGAGACATCGAGAACTTTGAGCGACTCTTCTCCAAGTTGAAGGAAATGAAAGGTAGCTTATTTTCCCACACTCGGAAAACAACTCGGTGTCAGGGTTCCAAAAAACACCTCCAACGAAAGAAGACTCCGAGGCTTGAGGTTCCTCAAAGTTCCAATTTACTAGAGATGTCTTGTTAGCACATCTGGGAAAACATCTGAAAGCTTCCAGGTTTCCCCACCCAGTTGAAAGTTCAAGATCCTGCCCCAGCACCCACAAGTCCATCCCATGGTCCAATCTCCCACTGCCACAAAGTCAGATTCCTCCCATCCAGTTCTGGCCAGGTGCAGAGACAAAGAAGATCTTGGCTTTCTAAGAAGAATGTTGTTATGGCTACGCATCACCTAACTCCATATAACCCCCCCTCCCATTTTCCCACAATAGGAAGTAAACAGTAGAAGGTGTGGCAGGCCTGAAACTTAAAAAGAAAAGGTGTAGGTTTCAGAAATCCATCACGCAATTTGTGTCCAAAATATCTGTCTGCCTCTCGCAGAGTTTATTTGGCTTTTATAAAGTTTTTACAAGCAAAGCACAGAGCGACAACACATTACTTTCGGTTTTACTCCCCCAAATCTTCCCTAGTGAATTCAGAAAGATATTCAGGCCAAGGATAACTCATGCCTTTGCTCTGGTGAATTAATGAGCTAAAGATAACAGACTGTGCATCACCTTTCCCTTATTCCAGCATCTGGTTCTGCTAATTAGGTGAGGTTGTAGGTTTCCAAGATAAACAGCCACTGAGGTCATGGTAGTTTCTACGCATGCCCTTACGTAAGCCTTACCTCTCATTCCTACAAAAAGGTGGCCCGCAGGTCTGGCACTCGGTTTTCTTGCAAATTTGCCAGGGCTGGCTTTTGGAGCACAAGAGCCTGGTAGCTCTCCTCAGCTTGACTCATCCATAGAGGAATGCAGGGGCGGGGGGAGGAATGCTGGGGAATGCAGTTTCCAAGCAGTAGCATCTAGGAAACAGGAGGAATGCAGCAGCCCAGCCCTGTGCTCTGGAGTCCTGCTGTTCCGGGCTGGCCGGCCTCCGGTTTCCTCTGCCGTAAGAGAAGCCAAGAAAGGAAAACAGGAAGTTGGGAATCCATCCTTCCCTCCTGGCAACTGGTATTATTTGGGCATGCAACGCAAACCTTTTTGTGCCTCCCCAATTTATCTGCCTGATTGGATTTCCTGACTAGCGTTTACCTGCCCTTCAGCCTGGGGCAGCCTTGCACAGGTTGGGAAACTGCATAGAGGAGGAAGAAGGAGTGACATTCTAGAATGTGTGATCAGAGGTGGGGACGGGAGTAGCTGAAGTAGCACCCATCGGTTTTCGCTGGCAGAGGGCTGCAGGAGGACGTGGCAGCCGAAAATGGAGCTTGGGAGCCCGTTTTTGCTGGCAGAAGCACCCTGGGCCAGTCCTTCCCTGTTCCCAGAGCAGATCCGTGGACCAGATCTAAGTACCCCACGGGCGACATCTGGCCCCCAGGCCTTGAGTTTGACAACGGTGATTTTTCTTTCCCTTTCATTTTCCAGAAAAGGCGGCCACCCTGCCTCACGAACAAAGAAAGCTGCATGCCGAAAAGGTAAGATGTGGGGCTGGAAATCCTTGTCCATGAGCCCAAACCCAGCCAGACGCTGCTTAGTAGCACCTTATTCTCTCACGGAGAGATTTCTAACTCTCGCTTCTTCTCTTGCCGGCTTCTCTCCCCAACCAAAGTCAGAAGTATTCATGCTCAGTTCTCTATTGGGTGGAATCTCTGTAATCGAGATAAATATTTTATCAAAGATGTTTTTTTTTAAAAAGTTTGATTTTCCAAGTTGCAGATCCCAGGATAGAAGCGAAGGGTGTAGTGAGGTTTAAGTTGAGAGGTCTACCTGGAGGGAGCTCGTAGGGCCGTGTTGGTGAACCTGTGGCACACAGAGCCAAATCTGCCGGCACGCAAGCCATTGGCTCCAGTGTGCATGTGCGTGCCGGCCAGCTGCTTTATGGCCTCTCGGAGGGCCAAGAGGCCGTTTTCGCCCTCCCTGAACTTCTGGCAGGCCCATTGGGCCCGGAGGCTTTCCTGAAGCCTGGGGTGGGTGAAAACGGCCTCCCCCAGTGGAAATACCACACTCAGCTTGGAGGCGAGTCGTGCAGCGCACATGGGGAGGGGGGGGGGAGATGTTGTACGTGCATGCACATGTGGGTGCCAGCACACACATGCACTATTGCATGCATGCGCTGGCATTTTTGGCACCCAACAACAAAAACTTTGGCCATCACTGTTGTAGGGTGTTTTGTCTCCCGCAGGTGTGGGGGGGGGGGGCGGTAAGGAGTTTCAGCCTCTTTGCTTTGACTCCTAGGTTGCCAAAGCCTTCTGGATGGCCATCCGAGGAGACCAGGATGAGATTGAAGGCTTGTCTTCCGACGAAGACAACTGAGGATGGGGGTCTGCAGGCTGGAACGGGACTCCGGTTCTGGATGCGCCACCCTGGTTTTGCCGAGGCCTCGTTTTCTCTGCAGCCCCGGCAGAGACTTTGGGATGGGGGTGGGGTGGGGGGGAAGTGGTGTCCCTTAAGACTTAGTTCATTCTTGTTCTGCAGCACCGGAGAGCAGCTGCCTCCGTGGCCTCCCTGCCTGGATCTACCAAGGGGAAGGTGGACAGAACCTGGTCCCAACTAAAGGAGAAGTTGCACAGAGGCTGCATGGGCGGAGGCTGCTTTGGGATAAACCAAGCATGGGTCCATTTGCCTTCCAACTTGTCTTCATATCAAAAAACTGACTGAAATCTGGAGGGGAATGTTGGTAGGAGGTTATCTGTTAGTTTAGGAGTCCCGATGTCCCCAGACCCTTAGAAGGGGAGAAGCACTGAGAGAGGCGCCTTCTTTTGGCTCAGCTTCATTTGGAATCGGATCCCGAGTGTTTATCCAACGCGGGCCGGCCGAGAGGAGACAGAGCTTGCTTGCGTGCCATCCACCCTGCCTGGAAGCTGAGGATGAACCAGCGCAAGGAAAAACGTCTGAACGCCTTCTCAGTTCTCCCCAGAGATCCCATCAGTGGCAGCTTAGAGAGGCCGTGTGCAACTCCTGCCTTGCTTGAAGGTGGCTGTTGCATCAAAGCCTTTGGTGACAACAAAGGGAGGGGGGGGTCTTCCTTTAGGAGGGGAGCACATCTCTCTGTCCAACCTTCTGCAGCCAGGAAAGTTAGGATTCCTCTAGATTCCTTATGCCAGGAGGGGTCCCTGATCCCCGGGCCCTGCAAGCAGCAGGCAAGCACGCATGCACAGCTCCACTTGCGAGTGGCGGGTGCTCACGCTCACGTGCAAAGTTCCATTTGTGTGAGCACCAGGGGTGCACGCCGTTGGCACAAATAGAGCTGCACTGTGCTCATGCGCAGGCCTGCTACTCACAGGGAACCATCTCCTCTCCCTCTCCCCCCCTCCCCTGGGCCACCTAGCCATAAAGGTTTTGGGGACTGCTGGCTTGCCCAGAAGCAGGGGGCGACAGGCCCTGCATGCCGTTTCCTGCAAAAGGCGTGTAGATCTTGGGGGCCCCTCCTAGTGTCAGAACCTGTTTGGTTTCGGCAGAACCGAGCCATCTCTGGCCACCCCCAGGCCTGAAGGAGCCCCCCAGGCAGATAAAGCACTTTAGAGTCTAGTTTGGGGGTCCCCAAACTTGGCAACTTTAAGACCTGTGGACTTCAACTCTCAGAATTCTCCAGCCAGCAGATTCTGGGAGTTGAAGTCCACAAGACTTAAAAGTTGCCAGGTTTGAAGACCTCTGGTCTAGTTACTGTGGCTGGAAACTTCCCCCCTGCCGCCTGTTGGGATCCCATCATTCTGTGCCGTTCTTCACACTTCTTCCGCTGGGAAACGTGGCCACCCAGCTGCTCCATCCCGCCGTTTTGGGCTGCAGCTCCCATCATCCACAGCCGTTGATATCCCCTGCTGCTGCTTTCAAGACCCGGAGATGGCCCTGTTGGGAAAGGCAGCTGTGTGGAGGTCCAGCCATGGGGGAGGGGGTGGGGGGGACGACCGTTTGTTTGTTTGGTGTTGTGTTAGGATGAATAAAGTCTGCTCAAAACACAGACTGCTGTCTGGTCTGCTTGCATTCTGCCCGTCCGGGAAGGGCTGGGGGTGCAGCAACAGGGCCTCTGCCAACTGGAACATGGACTTGGAGGAGGAGCTGCTGAATTTGGGACAGGGGGGCTTTTGAGGGGAAGGGACTGGGCCTGAAAGGGGGATGCTGGTCCACTTAACAGCCTAGCTAGGGAACAAAAGAAAACAGCTTCTTACTCGTCTGCCTCTTTCCCAACCGGTCTACATCCCATTCCCCACCCCATCGGCTGGGGGAATCCCCCTCTGGCATCATCTACCATCTTTCCCTGAAAATAAGACAGGATCTTATTTTATTTTGAACCCCAAAATATGGCTTGGGCCTTGTTATCGGGGGAGGGCTTATTGCTTTGGGGTTGCTAGGCAGCTGCTCTCTTGCGAGCGGGCTCCCAAAGAGCCTGGTGCAGCCTCAGGGGCGAACGGCTGTCTTGCGCTGTTGCAGCAGCGCAACACAGCAGCCATGAGGTGACCACGCTCACGAGCAGCCGCCCGGCAAACCCCCTTTCCAGCCGGGCACAGCGCCATTCCCTGATCTAGAGATGTTCCGAAGGTGCTAAGCCGTGTGAGCACCTGTTCCCCCCCCCCCCCCATGGCTTGGTGCCTTCGGGTGATACTGCTAGGTTGGTGACTGGCGCTCTGCCTGGCCAGAGAGGGTTGTCCAAGGGGCTTATTTTCAGGGGAGGGCTTATATTTTTGCCCACCTGAAAAATATGGCATGGACTTATTTTCAGGACATGTCATATTTTCGGGGAAACACGGTACCTCCAAAGGAATGTTTAGGGAAGAGAATAACTGTAGTTCCCACAGCATGGCCTGTCCTGGTTGAAGCCGATGCCATCCCTCAGCCGGATTCACCTGGCTTCTAAAATGGGGGAGAAGGATTCATAAAAGTTTATTAGAAAGGGGGGGGGGAGCATCCCAGAACTTGAAATGTCACCTTAAGAAAAAAACAGGACACGGATGTTACAAAGCTTTTAATAGAAGCTAAAGGCCAACAAGCAATATACAGCGAAAAAGTACAAAACTTCGGGTGAAGAACATGTCGTAAGAGCTAAGAGAGAAGGCCACCATTTCTCAAGAAACCAAGAGCTGAACTCAACTTGCATCTAAGGTGGGAAGGAGACCTCTGGGTACTTTGAATGGTGCCAACCACCATCTTGTATCAAGGGCTCCTAATGGAAGGGTTCCACTAATGGAAACCCGTCTCAGCCCATTTGAGGCACAAGGACTCTTCCTGCATGCCAAGGTTAGATAAGGAGGCAGCTTTCCATGACTGCTCTCCTGTGCTGGGGAATTGCCTTTTCCCGCTGCCCGGCCTCCATGGCCCACAGCCTCAATCCGGTTAACCAAGAATCCTGGCCACTGTCAGTCTGATGGGGCTGGGATGTGGGGAGGACTTTGGCAAGGAAAACTGCTCCTACAGCTGCCATGGTAATCTCTCTAAGGTTGGCACCACACCGGCATGTCTGTAGAGATTCTCAGTCATCCAGGTCATAATTGTCTCAATTATTAATTTTTTTTCTTCAAAAGGCAACTGGAATGTTATTTCCATCGTCCCAACCATCCTGGCAGAACTGATAAAAGTTCTTGAAATATCTTCTTCCTCGGGGGGGAAAAGAATCCAGTTGCCTTAAAAAAAAAAAAAAAACTTTGAGACATCCCACCTGCATTGTCCACTCATCTTGGAGAGAGTCACACGCGTGGAAGACGTGTGCCCCAAGAGTGGCAGTCATCCCAGGCAACAGTGAATCAGGTGGACAGGGGCAAGCGCAATCCAATAGAAATTAAGTGCTTTGCGATCAAGACCAGTACTTTGCTACTTAGACCGACCTTTGTCTCTTTATTGTACTGTCTGAATCTACATGGGACGATATGCCTCTTGTCTAATCTTCCCCTAACTCTCTTGAACTTAAGAAGTATCTTGAGTGAATGTGGCTACTACATGAGTTGCATCAATAAATATATACCTGAAACCATGTTAAAACATTTTAACCACACCTTTCTACTGGAGAGGCTAATCATTTCTTACCCTACCCTAGAAAAAATTAAACACTGGTTCTGCCAGCCTCTTGAGGATTTAGTACAGAACTTTAAGACTTGTGGACTTCAACTCCCAGAATTCCCCAGCCAGCATGTTTGGACACCCCTGATTTAGAAGCATGGAGCTCAGTTTTAGAAGCCCTGTCACCCCTGCCCATCTGGAACACAACCAGCCTCCTGTCCAGTCAGGTCCCAACCAGCCCTGGCAAAAGAGGTCATCCAGGAATTGATCTCAAGGTAGCTTTGAACAGTTCTGCAGGGTCCTCCTTGAATTTTTACCCTTTGCTGGAGAGCTTCCAGCAGTCTCTTCGCTCCTAAAACTGCCAACTAGCCCCTTTTCAATCCTTTTGGGCAGTGAGGATGCTGCTCCCAAGCTCAATATAAAAAGAATGCACACCGCAGTTTGGCTCATTATCATACAAGGGGGGAAAAAGTGTTTTTATCAAAGTCAGTAAAATCCCAGTCCATGCTGGCCATCTGGACATGCCGGCCAGCAGCTGGGTAAGGTGAACGAGTCCAGTTCAGCTCATCAATAGTCCACAGAGGAAAAACCAAGGATGCCACAGCCAGGAGATTCCAGTCAAGGGGCCGATGTTGCATCTAAGGTCCTGCACGAAGTAAAAGTTCAGAAGCCGCGTGGTTTGGCACACACATGCATGTGCTCACAGCATCACCAGACAGCGTGGGGGAAGAGCCTCAGCCTGAAGAGGGGCCCAGCCCCAAGACAAGTTATACAAAGCCACCCAAAGGCACTGCTAGAAGATCAGCGCCTCCGAATCCCAAGAGAGTTAATTTTACCCGTTGCAAAGAGGAACTGGAGTAGCTGTCGTCCAATGCTTTCAATGTAGCACATAGGATGGCACATCACCACCAAGGCCCAAGCGTTGGTGATCCCTCCAAGGGACAACAGCAAAGAATCATATTTAGGAGAAGACCAACCAAGAGAGGCTTTTCAAAGTCAAAGGAAGTTACTTTCAACTGTCAACAAAAGCCCAAAGCATTTTCTCTGGAGCAATGTATGGGCTCCAGGGTCCCCCAAATTTTGTGGCGTTTCAATCAATGTAAACCTGAAAGGGGACAGGGACAGGGAGACTTAACATTATCTTAACAATCCTCTACTTTGCACAATATTGCCCGAGGCGTTTCTTGTGCTCTTCACACGGACATCCGGTCAGTAGACCAAAACGTTTCTCTCCAGTACGTAATGCTTCCAGGTTCCTTTAAAAAATATGCCTGCACCGCTGTGAAGTCACCAAGTCTTTCCTGGAAGTGCAGCTCCAGATACCCCAGTGAGGACTTTTCAAGATTTTGGCACTTGTGTGAGTTTCATGTTGTATGGCTTGTTTCGCAAACTTCCATTTCAGGTAGCAAGAAGCGGGTCAGCCAAAACATTTAGCTGGCTTTTTATCTGGAGAACAAGATTGGGTTCACCTATCTCTCTGCTATTCCTTGCTTAAATTACATTTTGTTGACTAAACTATGATTGGCTAGGTTTGCAGAATGCACCCACTTAAGTCGAGGCAAACCATGAAATGGCTTGTGTTACAAATGCAGCCTGATACTAGCAGGTTCCACTCAAGACCTGAAAGGGGGTCAGACCCACACCTGAGCAATAGCTTACCTGACTTGGCACCTGTTTCCCCAACTAAGGAGCCCAGGGAACTAGAACTGGATTCCCCTCTGCACAGTTTCCAAATTTCTACTAGGCAGCCTTTAACAAGGCACAAGGAATATTTTTAGCAGGTCGATGGATGGGGAAAATTAAATGCACTTAAGTATATTTTATTTTATGGCAGTTTCTGGACATTTCAACATCTAATTTGAAACATCAATTTAATACCAAACATCAATTTGAGATGATTTTTTTTCCTGTTTATACCTGAATAGAGTCTGGGTAAGTTCACATATACAGCTAAACTATGTTCTGTTGAATAAGCCACAATGGGTAGGTTTGGATATACTAAGCCAGCACTTCCCAAACTTGTATCTTCATTACCCAAAACTTCTTATCAGAAAATCCTCATTTAAATGTCCCTGTGAGGTCCCTGTGTTGTTAGCCAAAGAAAAACTGTTTTTACCCAATTTTGGGTAATTTACCCAAGTTTGGGAAGCATCATCCTAGCAACAACCAAATAATGTACACTATGCTTTAGCATAATCAACAAACACAACCTTAGGCTGGGATTTTTAATGACCAAATTTATCTAGCTCACATAGGATCTTCGACAAGATCTTCTCGCTTTTATTTGTAGAGCAAAGAGTTCAGTTGAAAATTTATTTTAAAATGTTATTTAAACTGCTTCTGAGAATTTTGCTGAACTATATTTCATGGGCATTTTGGTGGTTTGGTGTCCCAGGCTGTACGAAGCAAGAGTTGCAATCTATGGAAAACGTCTCACTTCTTCACTGAACGTAGTGAAACCAAGAGAGAGACATTTTCTAAAGAAACCTCTCCTGTTTGTGAAACTCTGAAAATGGTGATCATACCTCAGTTTTGTCAACAACGGAAAGAAAGATTTATGGGCAGGGAAATGATTTACCCTGCAGACTTATCACGCAGGACTGAATACAAAAAGGAACTCTTGAGAAATAAACTCTTGACTTGTGCAAAGTGGCTAATATGCTGAGTAAGAAAATATATATCTATGTATTTAAAACTATCTCTTAAAACTTTCTCTACTGTTCATGTGCAGACCTGCATAGGCTTTCCGAAATCTGTCCTTCCAGCAGTGAATAAGTAATCAAAAGCAGAATAGGTCTGCTTAATTGATCTGGGAGAGCCACACCATCCAATTATGACTGGGTTTGAGTGACCAGACCCTTCAACATAAAGAGGCCCACTCAAATTTGTAGAAATGTAGTGTTTCAAGGAGAGAACCTTAGAGAAAGTTAATCCCCTGCACCCAGAAATTAAGTTTTCACCATAAAGGACTTAATTACCCTAAAATTATCCAACAGGCTAGGATGCTCAGAACTCCCAGAGACAATATAAGCACAAACCCAGCATATCTGGAAGAAATAAAGGTCAGTGAAACAGCAACAGTTTTCCCTGGTCAGCTAGAACAGGGCTCTCCAACCCTGGCAACTTTAAGCCTGGCGGACTTCAACTCCCAGAATTCCCCAGTCAGTCACTTTTCATGTGCAGCTGGCTGGGGAATTCTGGGAGTTGAAGTTACCAAGGTTGAAGACTCCTGAACTAGAAGACACCAATGGCTAAAGCTGTACAGAACCCAGAGCAAAAATATTTCATCCTGGGGGCCTACAAAAATCTACACGGACCACATTTTTTTGAAAATAGCCTTCAAAAATGTCTTTGGGTTGATTGTTCCTACCAGCCACCATTGCTATAACTTTTTTTTAACAAAAAGCACACATACCACACACATACTGCAAGTTTTCTCTCCTTGGATGATTTAAAAGCATTTCTGAAATTCAAATATTCTATACGACATACTTTCGTATGGTTAGGGGTTTAAGGTTACTCTGAATTGTTAGAGAGTAGGATTCTATAAATGCAATTTTTAAGACAACTCTGACATTGCTCTGATATTGAAAGGTGGATTTAGCCCTACGAAAAATCCAACTGCGTTTTGGATGCTGCTCACAGATTACTCAGATTGAGAACAAGCCATTTTAGGCTCCTCTTTTTCCAAGAAAGCTCCATTCATTTTATGCCATGGGGCAGCCATTTCTGTTTCTGAATGCCAACAAGTTAATAATGAACTTCAAACAACCTGTCAAAACATGAATCTGAAATTTAAATGGCATTTCTTATTTGCATTCCCAAATATTTGCCAGTCGCCCACGCTGAACAGACATGCAACCTGTTCAAAACAGTTAAATGCTTTGAGTTACTTTACCACGAGGTATCTCAAATTGTGTTCTTCGGTATTGTTTTAGGGTTTTTAGGTTTTAATTAAAAGCTGCCCAATTCTGAAAGAAAATAATAGATTCCCAACTTCTGGGGACCAGTGAACAAGTTTGTTACCAAGTCTTGAGAATCGAGAAACAGGTCCAAATTTCTGAACAATTCCAGATGTGTTGACTGGCATGAATAACACTTGCTTCTGATCACAAAGATGCCACACATGGATTTTGCCTTCAATCATGAAGCGTACTAACCAGAATTACTGGCCACTGTAGAACCCTTGCAAGCGCATGCACGCACACACACACACACAAAACTGCTTTGAAGAACAGTAAGCAGGACTCCAAATCTGCTTACAGATGTTTGCTTAGTTACAAGAATCAAAACAGTAATAACTGTCAATTAAATCATCTGGGAGCCATGCTGTGGTCAGGCTGTGCCGATTTGATGGGTGGGAAAGATCCGTTTCGGCAGATGAGTCAAATGACCAAGGAGATCCTATTGATGAGGAAGGCGCGTAAGTTTCTCCTGGCTGAATTTGCTCCAGAAAGCTTCTAGCTGACGATCTTCTTCCCTTCCAGCTGATGCTTTGAGAGGCAGCTTTGGAAGCAGGACAGGCAAACGGGCTTTTCCGAAAGTTTCTCCTTCAGAGGTTCTTGAGAAGACAGGATCATGAGCCCAGCGGGACAGGGCAGAGGAAGCGGCAAGTTCCAAGCAAGTCCAAAGGAGAAGCAACTTTAAAACATGGACTGTAGGATGAGGGATGAGCTGGGGATGCTTGCCTTTAACCCAGGAGGTCTTAGCTCCGAGACCATCCCAGGGTCAGTTCAAGCAATCGTTTCATGCACGAGGCGGCAGCTCCTTCCTTGGGGCACGAGTCCTCTTCCTCTTCAATGAATGGCACCTCATCAGTCAGGGCTGCTGCAGATGAGGAGGAAAATCCCCTCCTCCAAACGGTTGGCAGAGGAAAACACACAGTCGCCAAAGTGGATGCTCAAAAAGAAATATTAGAAGATGCCTCTGTTCTTCTCCCCATGGGCCCGGTACAATGTGGACATTCTCACACGAAGAGGTAGGAAGGAGGAAGGGCAAGGAGGAGGCAGAACCATTTCCTTGCTCTCTAGCCTCCCAAGAATTGTTGCCAAGGGCCACCCTGTCTCGCAAAGCCCATCAGCCACAGCCTCTCCTAAATTAGAAATCCAAGCTGTCAATGTAGCCGAGGCTCTCCTCCAGTGGCCCACAGTAGGACCGGCCTGAGCATCTCAAAGCTTTGGGTGGATCCTGTGAACGTGTGAACGTTATGAAGAAGTCTTTGCTCCTATCAAGGATACCAAACAAAATCTTTCACTGGACAGAAGAAAGGGCCGGGCCTTGGGAGGACACAGCCGCTACCCTAAATTCTTGTTTCCGTTCTGTTTTTTGTACATTGCCAAGGAAGAGGCTGAGCTATTTTGTCCCTACTCAAGATTTGACCTGGTTCCACCTTCCTCCTCCTTTAAGAGACGCTGGAGCAGCGGATGCTCGGGGAGCCCATTTGCGTCAAGACCTTATCCAGCCACTGCAAGGGGCCATTCAGGTGGAGCTCGATCCAGCAGGGAGTGCTTGTGACCGTCTGCCTCCTGGAATGGAAACACAGAGAGGATCATTGTATCTCCACGAGAACATGGAGGAGAGGAGAGGCCCAAAACCCAAACCCAGAATCGTCTCTCTTCCTCCTGATCAGCAGAAGCAGATTAATCTCACCCGGTTGAGGCTGGGCAGGTCAAGAAGCACACATTATGGGCTTTATTGTTAAGTTAGACACACACACACTCACACCCATAAAAGCTGCACCTACCATATTTTTCAGAGTATAAGACGCACCTTTTCCCCCCAAAAAAGAGGGTGAAAATCTGGGTGCGTCTTATACACTGAATACAGCATTTTTGGCCTCCCGAAACCCCGTCCCCATTGCAAAAATGGACATGCATAGCCTTTAGGAGGCTTCCAGAGTGCTCCTGGGGCCTGGGGAGGGCAAACACGAGTGAAAAACGGGCCATTTTTTGCTCATTTTTACCTCCCCAGCCCCCAGGAGCACTCTACAACCCTCCTAAAGGCTATATACGCCTTTTTTTTTTTTTCAAAAACTGGCTGGTTTTTGCTCATTCCCCCCCAGCACTTTGCAAAAAAATGAGGCATGCAGAGGGATTCGGAGGCTGCAAAGTGCTCCTGAGGGCTGGAAAGGGTAAAAACAAGCAGAAAATGGCCCGTCTTTTGCTCGCTTTTGCCCCCCCCCCCCAGTCCCCAGGAGCACTTTGCAGGACTTTCAAACTCTCTGCATGCCCTGTTTTTGGCAAAAAATTGAAAACTCTTGGTGCATCTTATACGGTAGTTTCCCTCTATCTCCACTTATGCTGAACAAAATCAAGATGGTTTTTTTGAGTTCATCTCTGATGCTTTCCTCTTTGGATGCTTCTGATCTCTGGATTCTCAGGATTTAACAGATTAACAGAGTTGGAAGGAACTTTACAGGAATAAAGGGCATCTAGTCCAACCCCCCCATCCAAGCAGACCCTACACCCTTGATGGCGAACCTATGGCACGTGGGCCACAAGTGGCACACAGAACCATTTGTCAGGGCACACGAGGTGTTGCCCTGTCAGATGGCCAGTGCACATGTGCGCGCTGGCCAGCTGACTTTGGCCTTCTTTTGAGGCCATTTTTCACCCTCCGGAGGCTTGAAAATCCAGCCCTACAGGCAAACCGGAAGTTCAGGAACGTACTTCCAGTTTGCTTGTGGGGCCAGTTTTAGCCCTCCGGAGTCTTCAGGGGCCTTCAGGAAGCTTCTCTGAAAGCTCCGAAGGGCAAAAAATGACCCTATGAGAAAACTGGAAGTCCGGTTTGTCCACAGAGAGGGCTCTGCATGGCACCTGTGACACAAGTGCCATAAGTTCGCCATCACGGGGCTAGAAGACCTCCAAGGTCCCTTCCAAACCTATTGTATGTTCTAAATAATGAAATAGTCTCCTTGTTTAGGGCATTAGAAGGAAGAAGGGGGCGCTCCTCCGGCCAAGAACTTGGCTAGATGCTTCCAAGATGGACACTATTCAGATCTGGAGCAACAAAGGTGTTTTGGGTTTGGCCTGGGCATCCTTCCCGTATCCCTTGGCAGCTTCTTAGAGGAGCCGGGCATTTTCCTAGGCATGCACGAGAGCCACGCAGCTCAGAAGAATGGCTGTTTAAATTCAGGAGGCATCTCAGAGACATCCACAGGCTGCTTACACACATCTTCTTAACACCAGTGGCAACTCAAGCAGGCATTTTCCCAGCTCCTTTCCGAAGCGGCTAATAGATGCACTGAGGAGTCCTGCGCCAGATCCCAAGCACCTATGCCACTGGCTCCAAGTACTCTACAGGATTGGCAGGGACCTTGGTGATCATATAATCCAGTCTTCTGCCCACTGGAGAAGTCCCTCCTTGCTCCCTGGGACAACTGAGTCAAAGGAGGCTACTGTAAAGCCCCTGCCCCTTGCTCTGTTCCTGGGTGCATCCTGCTAAAGCAGGGGTATCCAAACTTGGGAACTTTAAGACTTGTGGACTTCAACTCCCAGAATTCCCCAGCCAGCCATGCTGGCTGGGGAATTCTGGGAGTTGAAGTCCACAAGTCTTAAAGTTCCCAAGTTTGGACACCCCTGTGCTAAAGGGAAGAGGGAGAGAGTCCCGTCTGGGAGAAGATCAGACAGGGACCCTTCTCTCCCCATCTCCCACTGCATTAAACTCGCAGTACTGGGTGGAACCTAAAAGATGTAAGATTTATGATAGATAAAAGCCAGGTCTTCTTGACATCCCAGGCATTGGCTGTTCCCAGATGCTGAGATGGGAGCTGTGCAAATGGCTTTAAGAGGCCTTTGCACCAAGTCCAGGCCGCTGTCTCGATGGCCACTGACAACCTCAGGAACCCCCTGCAGCATTCCTTGAATACCAGTTGTGGCTGGAAGAACAATAGAGGAGGAAGCCCATCGCCTTCCGGTTCTGTTTCCTGAAAGATCAGGCGGGGGCTACGTGACTCAGACACCCAAGCCAGGGGGCCTTCAGCTTGGTCCAGCCACCCATGTGCTTTGCAAGTGCCAGGGAGCGGGAGGCCGGCTGGCCATGCTTAGCCAGGTATGTCACCCCACTGGGCATCCTGCTGTGAGATTCCGTGAGAGTCAGAGACTGAAATGCCTCGGAAGGGAATTGAGTGCTCCTAAACTCTCAATCTGCCCTGGTCCAAGAGCATCTCTATCCACCTTCTGACACAGTTGGGGAAATAATTCTGCAAAGATCCTGCTGGGGCATTTGGGCAATGAGACAGAGAGAGAGGAGAGAGAAAGGGAGAAAGGAAGAGAGAGAGAGGGGAGAGAGAGAAATGGAAGGAGGAAGAGAGAGAGAGAGTGGAAAGAAAGGGAAAGAGAAAGGAGAGAGAAAGGGAGAAAGAAAGAGAGAGAGAGAACAGGAGAAAGCAAGTCAGAGAGAGGAGAGGGGGGAGAGAAAGGGAGAAAGGAAAAAAGAGAAGAGGGAAAGGGAGAAAGAAGAGAGAGAGGAGAGGAAAGAAAGGGAAAGAGAGGAGAGAGAAAGGGAGAAAGAAAGAGAGAGTGGGAGAGAAAGGGAGAAAGGAGAGAGAGAAGAGAGAGAGGAAAGAAAGGGAAAGAGAGGAGAGAGAACAGGAAAAAGCAAGTGAGAGAGAGGAGAGAGGGGGAGAGAAAGGGAGAAAGAAAGAGAGGAGGAGAGAAAGGGAGAAAGGAAGAGAGAGAGAGGGGAGAGGAAGAAAGGAGAGAGAGAAGAGAGAGAGGAAAGAAAGGGAAAGAGAGGAGAGAGAACAGGAGAAAGCAAGTGAGAGAGAAGAGATAGGGGGAGAGAAAGGGAGAAAGGAAAAGAGAGAGAGGAGAGAGAAAGGGAGAAGGGAGAGATAGATGAGAGAGAGAGGAAAGAAAAGGAAAAAGAGGGGGAGAGAAAGGGAGAAAGGAAGAGAGAGAGAGAGGAGAGAGATAAGGGAGAAAGGAGAGAGAGGGGAAAGAAAGGGAAAGAGAGGAGAGAGAAAAGGAGAAAGAAAGAGAGAGAGAGGAGAGAGCAAGGGAGAAAGGAAGAGAGAGAGAATAGAGGAGAAAAAGAGGGAGAGAGAATGAAAGAGAGAGGAGAGAAAGGGAGAGGAGAGGGGGGGAAGAGAGAGAGAGACCACTTCTGCTGACCCCACCCAGCATCCTTAACCAGAGGAGAGCAACATTTACTCTAATCTGGCTGCAGAGGCTGCTCTGCCCCAGAGTGACTCCTCCAAAGAGACGTAGCAGAAAAGCCCAAGGAGAGATTCCTCCAAGGGGGGAGAGGGAGGGAGGGAGGGAGGGGAGCATCCCTGGCTGGCCTGGGATGGAGACCAAGGGATACAAGGCCCGGCTGACCCCTGCTTCACATGCAGCCGGGAGCCACTTGCAATGCACAAGCACAGAACGTGCTCCGGCCAGCTGTCTCTTCTCAAGAGTCCTCCCAGCCCCACCCAAGGCGGCAGTGGCAGCAGCGTGCACATCTGGAGCTCATTAGACACCCTGGCCATCGGCCAAGGCCCAAAGCAGCCTGAGCAGAGAGCAAGCCAAGAGCAAAACAAGATGGACTCCAGACATCTGGAGGAGCTGCGAGAGGTAATGTGAGAGGTCTGGGCGCCCACTCCTTCCCTGGCCGAGATGGGAAGCAACGCTGGGAAGCCACAGCTGCTGCCTGTTCCCAGGAGCCGATGGAAGCAGGGCCAGGATTCCCCTCCTTGCCTCCCCTCCCCACTGGCAGAGACACTTCCTTTCTGGGGTCCTTGCAGACGGCAGAGTCTTGGCCCTGTGCTTTCCCCACTTGGTACAACCCAAACCATGCATTCAACTGTCACTTTCCAACCTCGGGGCCTCTTCCCATCTACCTCCCTGTACAAATCCCTTCCTGCCCTCCAACTCCCTAAATGGCCATCATAAAGAGGGCAACATCCGGCGCTCCGAACGGCAGCTGACACCCTTCCTTCTGGCATCACCTCAAGGACCACGTTGGGGCCCTGCTTGTCATCTCTCTGCCTCTTCACCCAGCCATCTCAAGGCCCAGGAATAACAGAAGACCAGCGTTGGAAAGGACCTTGGAGGTCTTCTAGTCCACCCGCCTGCTCAAGCAGGAGACTCTCTACTGTTCCAGACAAGTAGCTCTCCAGCCTCTTCTTAAAAGCCTCCAGTGATGCAAGCGCCCACAACTTCTGGAGGCAACTTCTGTTCCACTGGTGAAATATTCCCCCTATTAGAAAGTTTCTCCTTAATTCCAGGTTACTTCTCTCCTTGATTAGTTTCCATCCATTGTCCCTTGTCTGGCCTTCAGGTGATTTCAAAAATAGATTGACTTGGATTTCTTTGTGGCAGCCCCTCAAATATTGGAAGGCTGCTATCATGTCCCCCCTGCTGCTTCTTTTCACTAGACCAGATACACCCAATTCCCGCAAATGTTTGTATGCTTTCGCCTTCAGCCCCTCCAATCCAACAGGAGCTGAGGACTCGGGAAGCCCCCGTAATTTTGGGGCCCCCCCAGAGCTCCCCTTCCATTCCGTGACTGAAATGCTGACCTGTACTCGGCTCCCCAGCCCTTGACGAAGCTCATCCGGATGGTGCACATGCGTGTCAGCTGGTAGACGGCCTCGAAGCCCTGGTTGACGGACTGAGCCAGGAGGGCTGCGAATTCCTGGTTGTTAAATATCTTCAAGTTACACCCTGTGGAAGACAGAAAACGGGCACAGTAAGAGGGCCAACGTTAGAAGGTATTTCCCGAACAGCATCCTCAGGTGCTCGTCTCCTTCAGTAGCCCACCAGAGACAAGACACAACACTCCCTGTTAGATACTTATACCAACTACAGTGGTTTCCACCCAGGTCCTTGCTCCGCCGGGGTTTAATTCTATGGGTCAAAGGGTCTGACAGCTCCCTATAAAAGCTCCCTATCAACCTTCGCTGGATTGTTCTCACTTGTTGTGTTATAATAAAGAGCTGTTGTTACCGTTAAGCCTGTCTGTGCCTATCCATTACCCAATCTAACACTCTCCTTCAAGGTTGCTGAAACAGACATCCAAAACTCTAGAATTTTTTAAAAAATGGAGGGCCTCTTATTTTCTGAAAAGCAGGCCACCTTCTTTCAACAGCAGATTTCCCATTCAATAATCCATCAAGAGCTGCTTGTTCACAATGCGAGGTTTGCAAAGCTGCAAGGTACACATTAGTATTTGCTCTGCTAGCAAACGGATAAATGCCAAAGAGCTGTGATATCATAATAGATGAATTTGGTTAGTTGCTGGGTTAATAAAATTGTAAGAGGCCACCTTGGACATCAAACAGGGATATTAATCATTATGAATGTTAGCTATTCACTAGGGTCAGAAGTTATCAGAAAGTCAGATAAACTTTTAAAGCTTTTAATTTATTTTGTAAAAAAATCCCAACTCTACTTTGTGTTTCTGTAAACAGAAAGTGTACAGAAAGTTGGACCATAAGGAAGGCTGAGCACCAAAGAATGGAGGCCTTTGAACTCTGGTGCTGGAGAGGACTCCTGCGAGTCCCTTGGACTGCAAGGAGATCCAACCGGTCAGTCCTAGAAGAGATCAACCCTGACTGCTCTTTAAAAGGCCAGATCCTGAAGAGGAAACTCAAGTACTTTAGCCACCTAATGAGAAGGAAGAAGGACTCCCTGGAGAAGAGCCTCATGCTGGGAACGATGGAGGGCAAAAGAAGAAGGGGACGGCAGAGAAGGAGGTGGCTGGATGGAGTCACTGAAGCAGTCGGCATGAGCTTCAATGGACTCCGGGAGATGGTAGAGGACAGGAAGGCATAGAGGAATGTTGTCCATGGGGTCACAATGAGTCGGACATGACTTCGCAACTAACAACAACAACACAAGAAATAATGACAGCTGTTTTGGAATGTAGGGAGGCCAGAATATGGAATAACAAGAGTTGGAAGGGACCTTGGAGGTCTTCTATTTCAACCTCCTGCTCAAACAGGAAACCATATCTGGACAAGTAACTATCCAATCTCTTCTAGAAAGCCTCCAGTGAGGGAGCACCTACAACTTCTGAAGGCAATTGATTGGTTGATTGCTCTCACCATTAGTGTTAGGGTTAGGGTTCCTTCTATGTTGGATCACTCTTTGATTAGTTTCCATCTATTGTTCCTTATCTTAGCGCCTGGCCCTCTGCAAAATAGTGCAACCCCTTGTCTTTGTAAAATCCCTCACATATTGGAAGACTGCTATCATGTCTTCCCTAGTCCTTCTTTTCATTAAACTAGACATCCCCAATTTCTGCAACTGTTCCTCATATGATTTAGCCTCCAGTCCCTTAATCATCTTTGTTGCTTTTCTCTGCACTCTTTCTAAAGTCTCAACATCTTTTTTTATATTTTGGTGACCAGAACTGGATGCAGGATTCCAAGTGTGGCCTTACCAAGGCATTATAAAGTGGTATTAACACTTCACGTGATCTTCTATCCCTCTGTTTATGTAGCCTAGGACTGTGTTGGCTTTTTTGGCCTTGATTGCAGATCAGCTACTTTTGGGAGCTGGTTCAGGGTCTGAGCTCTCTTGCATGCTTCAGCCCTGAACCATCTCCAAAAAACAGCAAGGCCAGAGTTACGCTGACATGGAAGAGCAAGAGATACAACATTCCTGGGTTAAAACCACACACAAACAGCTCTTTCTCAAATTAAACGCCACAAAGAAATCTTTGCGATTGCAGTTCATGCGGTCTGCAGCACAAGGCTTTCCCCAAGCCAGCTGTGTATTTCTAGCACTTTTATCGCTTTTTGGATCTCAAGAGACAACACTTTCATCTTTCAAGTGCATCTTCAGTCATAAGACCACGTGTTTTAAAATATTCAAAGCAAGCTGTTTCTTATTTCTAAATTGGTTAAGCTTTTCACAAACAAAAGAAGAAAACAAAAAACTAGCAAACAGTGGAGTAGGATAGATAACTCTGAGAAAGAAAAAAAGGTTTCTACTAAGCTAAAACTGTTCTATTTATTACTGTTGGGAATCTGTAAAATGATGGAATACAGGAAGTCCTCTAGTTACAACACCAGGGGACCACATAGCTTGGCCACAGCAATCCAGGCAGTCCCAGCTGTCGTGGTAATCCCAAAACACCTGGGTCATTAAATGGAAGCAGAGAGAAATCCCTTCATAACTTCAAACAGTCGCTGAATGAATGGCCATAACTCAAGGACTACCTGCTTTGCTTTCCTACTTTAATGTTCATCTAAAGTAATTCATGTCAGCTTCAACAGGAACTGAGACTTATCTGATCCATCAGGACAGACAACTTCTGACAAAGGGGATTTAACCAAGAAATCCAAAAACTGCTTGGCGACTAAAACTCTCTTTCTTAAAGTGAAACGAGACGGGCGTTTCAAACTGAGCTTCTTTTGTGGAAGACGTTCAGATTTGGATGCGTGTCATAAAACCGATAGCAGTATTTGGTCTTTTGAAGATTCCCTGCATGAGCCCAGCTAGCCAAATATTCTAAGGAAGATTTTGAGCCATGTGAGAATATAGAGATTGATTGCAAGGAAAAAGAAAAGCAAGGTGTTGTTATCTAGATGTACTGTATTTTTCGGAGTATAAGATGCACCTTTTCCCCCCTTAAAAGAGCGTGGAAATGTTGGTGCTTCTTATACACTGAATACAGCCATTTTTGGCCTCCCGAAGCCTGGCCCCCATATTCTATTTTTGTGAAAAATAGGCAAAAAATAGGCCATTTTTTGCAAAAACGGGGTCGTTTTTCCCTTCCCCAGCCTTGCTGAAACCTGCAGAATGCTTCTGGGGGCCAGGAAGGACAAAACTTTTCTTTCTTTCTTATTTTTAAAAATAGTTTTTATTAAACATTTTAATCTTTAAAAGCAGAAAGAAAAACACAACACGAAAAAACAAAAAACAAAACATACGTAACAATATAAAGTAATTATACAGCCTTCTGTATCGTTGTATTGTATTTCACGTTTAGCCTTTATAGTTCTCCATTCTGCATTGCCTTCCTATGATTTTACCTTGTCCAATAATATAATAGCAGTAGTACTAACACTTATAATAACATTAATTGTTCATATCACCATTATATTTACATTCTCTATTTTCTGTTTTGGCTTCTGTTTTCTAGCCACTTTTTTTTCTTACTTACGTCTTCGAAATCTTGGTGCGTCTTATACATCGGTCCATCTTATAGTCCAAAAAAGACTATCAGTTGTGCGTACACGTGTTGACTGCAGTGCCAATACATCTGAAGGATACCAGTTGGTTTAATCCAGGAGTGGGCAACGATGGAAACTGTATGAGCTGAGGACTTGCCCAGAATTCCCAACTTCTCTGAACTGAAATTTGCTTGCCATAGTTGCTCACTTCTGGCCTATAATCCGAGAACTGCCCCTTATTCAGAGATTCTTAGGCATAATTCTCCTTGCAATTCCAGGCCATGCAAAAAACCTCCTTCTAATTCTCCATCACACCCAACAACAGAGCTATCAACTAGTTTAAACTGATCCAAAAAGGTGATGAATGCAAATTGTTTTGCAAAACTGGATAAGGTCTTCCAGAAAACCCAAGTTCTTGAAGAGTCAAATCTTACATTCAACATGCCAACATGGACTTTTAAGAACAACAACATGGTCTCAAATCTTATTGTTTGTGTTTCATTCTTCCTAGATGTGGCAGCTAATTTGGGGAGGGGGAAAAGAAAGAAGGAGACCGAGAGACAGAGACAGACAGACAGAGACAGAGATAGAGAGACACAGAGAGAAACACAGAGAGACAGAGACAGAGACAGACAGACAGAGACAGAGAGAAAGAGAGACAGACAGAGAGTGAGAGACAGAGACAGCCAGACAGAAGCAGAGACAGTGAGATAGAGAGACAGAGAGAGAGAGAGAAAGAAAGACACACAGAGAGAGACAGAGACAGAGACAGAATCTCCTATGGAAATCCTACTGTGGTTCTCAACTGCACAGATTCTCTGCCACAGAGTCAGTCCTCTGAGCCAACTCATTGGACAGAAGTGACAGAGAAAGGCATAAGACACAAAAGGGAAGCAGAGTCAAAATAAATTACCTGGTGGTATTTTGCACACGGTGGCTGGGTGCCAGCCATAACGCTGGTTGCAGTTGGGGGACTGGACAAATATGGCACTGTCACTAAGGCACTCGGCAAAAACTTCCCCTCCAATGTAATACAGCCTCACTCCTCTCCCTAGAAAACACAAGTTCAGCATCAGGTCAGCAAAGAAGACAAAGAGTTCCATCTCTTTTTGAAAGCCCAGAAGGATTCCTTTGGGTCTTCCCTCCCTCCCTCCCTCCCCGGCACCAAGAGGCACCGAAGATCTTTGCAACCTTCTTCCAAAAAGCAACTTATGTGGTGCTTTGTAACCTATCTTGACTATGTCTATGGAGAGTCTTAATCACCCAGGTCGTGGTTGTCCCAAAGGTGTTTTTCTTCTCTCTACATGGCCATCAAGATATCCCAAAGGTGTTTTTTTAGAAGGCAAGTGGACTTTCTTGCTTTTTCCTTCAAAACATCCAGAACTGAAGAAGCTTCTTGGATGAGAGGTGAAACATTTTCAAGGAAAAATCAAGAAAGTCCACTTGCCTTCTAAAAAAACACCTTTGGGATATCCTGAGCAGGGGTGAAATTCAGAAATTTCTGACAGGTTCTGGAGAACTGGTAGTGGAAATTTTGAGTAGTTAGGAAAACCGGCAAATACCACCTCTGGCTGGCCCCAGGGTGGGGAGGGAATGGAGATTTTGCAATATCTTTCCCCTGCCACGCCCACCAAGCCACGCCCACAGAACGGGTAGTAAAAAAAAATTGAATTTCACCACTGATCCTGAAGGCCACGCAGTGAGAAGTCTGGGCTGAATTATCTATCTTGGGTCACCACGGGAGGAGAAATTGAGAGCTGGACAGAAGTTGACCCCTCTGCATCCCAGGGACAGGCAATTTGATGCCGCTCAGGAATTTGGGGCTTCCGTTCTCACCAACGTGGCTAAAGGCTGATGGGAAGTATAGTCTGAAACATCTGGAATGTGCCTTCTCTGTGCTGTAGTCACTACCACATGCAAGTTATCTTAGGCCATAAGTTGCTTTCTAATAAGTCAGCCCCCTTTTCTGTAGCCTCCAGGAAGAGGCGCTGATGGAAATTCCATTATTTAAAAAGTCCAAAACTGATGAAATCACTACAGCTGGAACAAAGTTTGTTTGGGTTTTTTTTGGAATCTCCAAAGCATGGCAGTTCTACTTAATTCCCTCTGTTCATTGACTCCAAGAAATTGCTTCCTGCTGGAAAAAAATGTTATGATTTGTTCACATGACTCAAAAAGAGCACCACTAAGAAACACAACTTTTTCAGAATTGGATAGGACATTTTGAGAGACTGGTTGGTAAAGTCATTGCTCTCATCCTATGGAAGAAAGTCCAGCTTTCCATTTGTGTTGGTGAGAGAGCCAGCTGTAATAAACAGAGTTAAAGAGCATGCCTGTATGAAAATCACAGAAAAGTTGATGCCTTCCAAACATTAAGTTTATTATATAAACAAGAAAGATAATAAAGCCAGACAGCCTGTAATTAAATATGCAGCATTACTTTAGAAAGGGGTAGGGAACTATGGCCCCTTTAAAACCTGTGGACTTCAACTCCCAGAATTCCTGAGCCGGTCTGGCAAGTATGGCCCCTTTATGATCTGTGGACTTCAACTCCCAGAATGCCTGAGAAGAATTCTGGGAGTTGAAGTCCACAGATCATAAAGGGGCCATAGTTCCCCACCCCCAACTTAAGGTAAGCAAAAAAGCTATGTGTGTCCTAAAGGCTAAACTCTCCTGGCTGAGTTGTTTAGGCAGGGCCTGAGACCCTTCCACCCCCCACCCCTCTTTCCAGCCCCCTCCCCAAAGACAAGGTGATGGAGGCTACCAATGTGCCGCCTGGTGAGCTCCACTGCTGCGTTGCGGTTGACATTGGAAAGCAGGCCAAGGCAGAAGCGTTCCGAATTTGATGGGTCCGTGAAACCATCCACGGTCATTGAAGGCTGAGAAGCGTGGAATGTCTCTCCCACTCGCTGGTTGAGCTCATAATAGGAAATGGAACACCAGAAGGCAGGTTCACAGTAGGTGACCGGCTGGAGATCTGCAAAGAAAAAAGTGGAGAGGATAATCTTTGCTTCTTCTCACATGTACAGTTTTGCCAGCAGCTTAAAAATGTGTGCAGGTAGTCCTGGGTTTATAAGTAAAATGTTTACAGGTAGTCAGAATAATAGAACAACAGAATAGCAGAGTCGGAAGGGACCTTGGAGGTCTTCTAGTCTGATCCCCTGCTCAAGCAGGAGACCTTATACCATTCCAGAAAAGTGGCCAATCTCTTCTTAAAAGCCTCCAGTGATGGAGCACCCACAACTTCTGAAGGCAACTTCTGTTCCACTGGTTAATTGTTCTCACTGTCAATAAATTTTTCCTTAATTCCAGGTTGCTTCTCTCTTTGGTTAGTTTCCATCTGTTGCTTCTTGTCCTGCCTTCTGGTGCTTTGGAGAAGAGCTTGACCCCCTCCTCTCTTTGGCAGCCCTTCAAATATTGGAAGATTGCTATCATGTCACCCCTTCTTTTCACTAGACTAGACATACCAAATTCCTGCAACCGTTCATCGTATGTTTTAGCCTCCAGCCCCCTAAATCATCTTGGTTGCTCTTCTCTGAATTCTTTCTAGTATCAGAGATTGGCCAACCATTTGTCTGAAAATGTATAGGGTTTCCTGCTTGAGCAGGCATGTTTGACTAGAAGACCTCCAAGGTCCCTTCCAACTCTTTGGAAGTGGCATGGGAAAGGGGGGCGGGGTGTCAGAAAATTAAGAAGATGTATGTGCACTATCGCATGCAGAAGTAGAGAAGCGTTAGTCACATCGCAGTGGCCACCATCTTGAAGTTTTTGACCCCTGTCCAAAAATGTTGCTGGTCACTCAAAACATTCAAACTCATTCCAAGGCATGGAAGGATTGCAGCGGGTTGATGATGCAGTTTGGAGCTGCTGCCATATTGCAGAGTGATGATGCATGGCAAGCTTGTCTGACACAAGTTTTACCAAAGATTTGGAGATAATTGCTACTAAGTAGAATAGACATATAAAAAGGTGGTGGATCAGCCTGGAAGTCCAGCTTTTGCTCCAACCCTGGCCAATAGCAATAGCCCTTATATTTATATACTGCTTCAAAATGCTTTACAGCCCTCTCTAAGCGGTTTACAGAATCAGCCTCTTGCCCCCAACAATCTGGGTCCTCATTTTACCGACCTCGGAAGGAAAGAAAGCTGAGTCAATCTTGAGCCATTCAGAATCGAACTGCTGGCAGTGGGCAGAATTAGCCTGCAATACTGCTTTCTAACCACTGTGCCACCAGGGCTCATAACTTTGAGAAGATGAGACTAAGGACATTCCAGCAAAATACATAAGTTTTCTGTATCCAAAGTAAGAGGCAAATTGCTACGGAAAGACATTGGGTGACCAGCTTTATTCTCCATTCATTGGCGTAATTCTCTTTTAAAGCCATCAAAGTGTCTGCTCCCCCCATATTTTGGGCTTAGTTTAGTTTAACTCTGCATTGTGTGAAGAACATCAGTACACCTGCCTTGAATCCACCACTCCTAACGTTTCATTGGATGATCCAACATGGGGTTGAAACACTGGAAATGACAACAGCTTCCAGATTTGTCAATAAATGCAACCAAATGGTGGATGAGGACTTGGACTGCAGTCCAGTAGAGGTTGAGTAGGCAGCATCTCCAAGCCAAGCGGAGTTGAGCGAAATGTTATTTGTGTCTGTGAGCATTTGACATTTGTTACTTAAATCATGTTCATGCAAGATTCAAGAGCTGGCTAGTTGCTGCACATCTGTTTTCTCAATCAGGAACCAAAATAGCTTTTTAAGAGAACTGGAAGTGATCTCAGAGTGGATTGCTTCCTTCGGATACGTACATTCATCTTGTCCCAGAGAGAAACAGGTGGCAGAACTTCAAGAGAAAATACAACCTGATAAATCTATTAACTGGGAGTGAAAGTGGAATGAGAATGCTAAATGTTGAGTCTTTTTTTCACAATAGGTCCCCATTAAAGCCACAGTTGTGCAGCACCCTCTTTGACTCTGCCTTCAGCTCCCAGGGTAAAAATCAAAGGCCCCACATCATGCTACACTTACCCAGATTACTGTGTGCAGGAGACATCGGATTCGGAGATAAATTTGGAGAACCTGGTGGAGCAGAAGGAAATTCAATAAGTCCCTCTGAGACAGACTGTGATTCAGATCACACGTTGCACTAAGTTTGCATAATTGCGATCAGTTGAATAAACCACAGGAATTGTCTTCACGCGCTAAGCCAAAGTGTTTTGGTGCAGTGTACAAATTGGTTAAGTTTTAAGTGCGGGTCTCATTAATTTCCACAACACTTCCTCAAGGAAACTCTATGTTTACAGTTCTAGAGTCCAAAAAGTGATCTTAAATGCTTCGGTGTGTCCAGGTTGCTCTAGGACTGGGTGAACATTGCAGAAAGCAAAGCTATACCACCTCCTCTAATTTAGGTTTGCGACAGGGGGAAAAAACCAACTTTAACAAGGTTCATTTTGCCATTTGCCAAATTCAAGGAATATCTGCCTCCCCCTATTTATGGACTTCCCCATTCTTTTTCTGGAGAGCTGCAGATGGCAAAGATGGGACTAAAGTGGGAGAGAAGCAGAATTGGGTTTTGTACTCCCATTCAATCATCTCTGATTATAAATAGTTATTTTAGATACAGTTGTCATGTTTTGTGGCTTCTATCCGCAGTACGGTGCCGTTCTCCCCAGCCATGAGCTGCGGCTCTCTCAGGCTAATATTCTTCTTGAGAAATCACCATCAAAGAGTTGGTTTTGCTGCCTAACTAAGAAGCCAAGATTAAGGCCTGTTCAATGTGCATCTCCTCCCTACACGGCTGGGCTTGAACCCAGGACTGTGGCTTTCCTTGTCAGCGTCAGCTGCAGCAGGAAAAATAACTCCTGGGCAGAGAAGGAGAGAATGTTGGGCTCTCCAACCTTGGTAACTTTAAGCCTGGCGGACTTCGATTCCCAGAATTCCCCAGCCAGTCACTGTTCATGTTCAGACTCGCACGGGCTCTCTGAAATCTTTCCTTCCAGCAGTGAATAAGTTATCAAAAGCAGAATAGGTCTGATTTAATGGATCTGGGAGAGCCACACCATCCAATTATGATTGGGTTTGGGTGACCAGATCTTTCAACATAAGGAGGCCCTCTCAAACTTGTAGAAATGTAATGTTTCAAGGAGAGAACCTTAAAGAATGTGAATTTCCTGCACCCAGAAATTAAGTTTTCACCATAAAAGACCTAGTTACCCTAAAATTATCCAACAGGCTAGGATGCTCAGAACTCCAAGACACAATATAAGCACAAAGCCAGCATATCTGGAACAAATATTTATTTATTTATTTATTTATTTATTTTATTGAACTTATTAGTCGCCCCCTCTCCCCACAGGGACTCGGGGCGACGTACAGAGCAATAATCAAGATAGCACCATAAAATCGTGCAGAGGAGGTAAAAATAAGTCCATAAATAAGCATACTTACAAAGTTTAAAACCCCAAAAATATTAAAAACAAAATTTCCCATTGTAAAATGACCTGGGGTGGCAAGATAGTAACGTTATGCCAGGCCGGCTTGACAAAACAGGTAGGTCTTCAGCTTCATACGGAAGGAGCGAAGATCGGTTGTTGTCCGGATGTCTGGGGGGAGGTCGTTCCAAAGGGTGGGGCCCACCACAGAGAAGGCCCTACTCCTGGGCACCGTCCCCAGGCACTCTCTAGAGGACGGCACCCGGAGTAGCCCCTCCCTGTGTGAGTGAATGGGCCGCAGGGATGTATGGGGCAGGACACGATCCCGCAGGTAACTAGGCCCTATGCCATGGAGCGCTTTGAAGATGGTAACTAACACCTTGAAGCGCACCCGGTAGGCCACAGGAAGCCAGTGCAGCTCGCGCAGGATAGGTGTTATATGGGAGAATCTCGATCTCCCCATAATAACCCGCGCGGCTGCATTCTGGACCAACTGCAGTCTCCGGGCGCACCTCAAGGTCAGTGAAAACAGCAACAGTTTTCCCCGGTGAGCTAGAACAGGGTTCTCCAACCGTGACAACTTTAAGGCTGGCGGACTTCAATTCCGGGAATTCCCCAGCCAGCTGGAGACTCCTGAACTAGAAGACACCAATGGCTAAAGCTGTACAGAGCCCAGAGCAAAAATATTTCTTCCTGGGGGCTAAAAAAATCTACACGGACCATTAAAAAAAAAAAGCCTTCAAAAATGTCTTTGGGTTGATTGTTCCTACCAGCCACCATTGCTATAACTTCTTCTTTGTTTTTTTTTCTGGGAAGTTGCCAAGGTTGGATACCCCCTGAACTAGACCAAGGCGAGGAGTACGAGGAGGCAAGATCACAGAGACCAGGAAGAGAGAGGAGGAAGGAATCTCCTGAGGGATGAGATGAGTTTCCAAGACTTGGCCAGAGATGAGTTACGAGACAAGAGCACCATTTCATTTAATCCCACAAAAATCATTTCTGGTTGTGATTTACCTGCATCTAAACTGTGGTTCATTTGATGGTCGCTGGTGTCTCCATCCTCACTCAGATATCCGGGAGGCGGTGTCTCTGAAGAGGGAGGGGGAGAAAAATTTAAACAGAGCTTTTACAAAATTCCCAACCGCACCGAGCTATTTATCAGACATCCCGTCTGTTTTTCTATTCAGTCAAGATCCCAAGATAGGCCAACCAAAATCCAAATACCAAGTTGAAAGCATAATAATAATAAATTATAATAATAAATTTGAATTTATTAGCCGCTCCCTTTCCAGGCAGGACTCGGGGCGGCGTACAATGGGCATATAGAACATAGAAACATGTGTACAAACACATAAACATACAAAAATACAGAGACACACATGCACGGAGGAGCTAACCAATTACAACATTTAGACAGTTAAAATCCCCATTAAAATACCCCAATTGTAAAAGACCCAATGTACAATTAAAATTTAAAATTTAAAAAGACAGTCAGGAGGAGTGAGAAAAATTACGGTTGAGCCAGGCCAGATAATTGAAAGAGGTGGGTCTTCAGCTGTACACGGAAGGAGCGGAGATCGGAAGTAATCCTGATGTCACGGGGGAGGTCATTCCACAGGGCTGGGCCCATCACAGAGAAGGCTCTGCTACTGGGTGTCGCCCCCCGACACTGTTTGGCGGACGGCACCCGGAGAAGTCCCTCTCTGTGTGAGCGAATTGGTCGTAGGGATGTGTGGGGCAGGATGCGATCCTGCATGTAACTAGGCCCTGTGCATGACTCAAAACTAATAAAAACGTTAACAAATTATTAAAACGCCTGGCAAGGCAGAGACCTCTTGGCTACTTTTCTAAGAGGAGAAGTCAGGAGAGCTCCGGGGGGGGGAGGAGCTGCAGCCTAGGACCATGCAGGAGAAGGCCTCCTTCTCTTCCTCCTCTTCCTCCTCTTGCCTGCAAAATGTGACAGCTAAAGAGACCCAAAAGACAACCACAAAAGAGTAAACAACTCTGCTGAAGGTTTGGTCTTTGCAAAATAAAAAATAAGGGAAGGGCTTTATAACCCAATTCTTTCTTACCCCCCCCCCCGGTTGTGAAATAAGCACATCTGCTAACAGATGTGGCACCCACCAGGGAATAGTGGAAGGTCAGGGTTGGAAAGAAATGGAACTGGGGGTGTAGATAAGCAGAGGGAGGCCTTGGAGTAGGAAGCCCACCAGAAGGAAGGAAGATTGGTCAATACTTTCCAAAAGGATCCTCCTCTCACACCCATACTTAGCAGGGTAACCACAGAACCGGTGGCAAAAAAAAAATTAAACATTTTTTTGCCACCGGTTCTGTAGGCGTGGCTTGGTGGGGGGTGTCATGTGACTGGGTGGGCGCGGCCAACTTTTTTTCACTTTTTCAAGCATTTTTTTCCCCTGAAGGTTCGGGCAAATAGGTAAGAAAAAAATGCTTTAAAAAGTGGGGAAAAGAAGATTCTGACTATCGCATGGATCAGCTGTGAGCAGCGCGATCATCGGACCTTTTGAAAGCATTTTTTTCCCCTGCCTGTTCGCCCGAACTGGCAGGAAAAAAATGCTTCAAAAAGTGGGGGGAAAAGATTCCGACAATCGCACGGCTCACAGCTGAGCCTCGGAAGCTTTTTTTTTTTACTACCAGTTCGTAGAACCAACGACAATCTGGAAGTCTTTAAGAAGATGTTGGATAGTCATCTGTCTGAAACGGTATAGGGTTTCCTGCCTAGGCAGGGGGTTGGACTAGAAGACCTCCAAGGTCCCTTCCAACTCTACTATTGTATTGTAAAATCGTCCCTACTGGTTCGGCCGAACCAGGTGGATTTCACTCCTGGGGTTAACATAGCAAGATTGGGGGGGGGGGAGAGAAGGGGCATTTTTCTCCTTTGCCTGCTGCTTGTGAGAAGACCTGAAGGTCCCCCCCCCCAGTGCCAAAGTGAAGAGAGGTTCCTGGGGCTCAAAAGGAAGCCCCTTCCCCCTTCCTCTCTTCTTCCTGGGGACGCCATACCTGGAATGTAGTTGCTCTGAGGTTCGATGCCAGCTGGGAAATTTGTGTTCTCAGGAATGGAATGGCTGTAATCGTCCAGCGGAGGGAATTCGGCTGGAATTTCCGCATGTCGTGGGACCAAAACCGGAGGTAATACTGCAAGGAAAAGCAGCCAGTCATAAAGGGGGACTGGAGGCTAAAACATATGAAGAACGGTTGCAGGAACTGGGTATGTCTAGTTTAATGAAAAGAAGGATTAAGGGGGACATGATAGCAGTCTTCCAATATCTCAGGGGTTGCCACAAAGAAGAGGGAGTCAAACTATTCTCCAAGGGATCTGAGGGTAGAACAAGAAGCAATGGGTGGAAACTAATCAAGGAAAGAAGCAACTTAGAACTGAGGAGAAATTTCCTGACAGTTAGAACAATTCATCAGTGGAACAGCTTGCTTCCAGAGGTTGTGAATGCCCCAACACTGGAAGTCTTTAAGAAGATGTTGGATAGCCATTTGTTTGAAATGGTATAGGGTTTCCTGCCTAGGCAGGGGGTTGGACTAGAAGACCTCCGAGGTCCCTTCCGACTCTACTATTGTATTGTAAAGAAAGCCCACTTTGAGGCTTCCGGGTTTCTAACAGTGAGACCCCTATGCTCCCACCCCTTTCCCTGGGGGCTCCTGGGTTGGCCCTACCTGGTGTTTCCACTCTTTGGTAGTGATATGGATTGACACAGACTTCGTCCTTCTTCATGTTGAATGCGTATTCGCACATTTCCATGGCGCGCAGCTCATGGTGGCTATGAAGGTCTGGCCACCGCCACAGCCGGCAGTAGATGACGTGTGGGAGGCCCTTGCGGTGGGACACCTGCAGCCGACCGTCCAGCGACCTGAATTTGGAGAGAAAAGACACCGTTGGAGACAAGACTTGGCTAGAAGGTCTTCGTTGGCCATTAAAAATGGTGGTAAACCATCAAAAATTAAGATTCAAGAAATTAAATAATAAATATTTAAATAGTTGCCACTATTAAAGGTATTCTTATCCCAAAGTTTTTTTTTATTTTTTGTTACATATTTAAAATTCTTTTGTAAACAAAGTGTTGTCTGGTTTTCCCTCTTTAACATTCTCACATATATATAATTCATTTCACATTATACTTCGATTTCCAATTTTAGCTGTATTATTTTCTTCCCATATTTTCCAACTTTTAAATTTTTTTACACATAAGCAATGCCATTATTTATCCCCTTAGAAATACCAATTTTATCATTTAATTTCCATCTATTTTCTATAAGTAACATGTATCTTCAAATTCTGCTTTTATTTAATAAACATTTTACTTAGTCTCCACAATTAATAATATTGATATAATTCACTCACATCTTAATTAGCTACATATCATTGCCAGGATTAACACATTTTATTTTATTCTACTAATCCCTTGTTCCTGGATTCCTTGCCCCCTCCTTTTATATGTATTATATCTTTTTTCCTGAATCTTTTCTCTTACTTTTTAAGTGATTAAGATTCAAGAAATTAAAAATAAATATTTAAACAGTTGCCACTATCAAAGGTATTCTTGAAATAACTTCAGAAGCTGTTAATCCGAAGCAAATCAGCTACTCATTTAGAGGATCTCCACATTTACAGGATCTACCGGATCACTAAAAATGCTCGGGGGAGAAATAAGAAATACTACTTTTTATTATCTTCTATGATCTTATTCTTAAGGAAGAATCTAAGCGCAACAAAGCCTACTGCAAAGTCTCCTGAGGTATATTTGGGGGGTGTTTCCACCCCACCCCCAAAGCTACAAGGCCTTTTTATACTTTTTGATTTGTAAATTTGCAAAACGAAAACAATTCAACATGACGATGCAAACAGAAGAAAAGGACATATAATAGTGATAAAAGTAGAATAAAACTTAACAAAAAATCATACCGTATTAATATACAACTATCTCAGTCTTTTAACAAGTTATTAAATCTGGACTTTATATAATATAAAGACACTTTTTAAAAAATTAGTAGACCATGCCTCTTGAAGACTTTTATTGACACTGCAGTTTTGATTTCATTATATCCACATAGGGCAGGGGTGTCCAAACTTGGGAACTTTAAGACTTGTGGACTTCAACTCCCAGAATTCCCCAGCCAGCATAGCTGTCCACAAGTCTTAAAGTTTGGACATCCCTGACATAGGGTATGGTTTTTTTAAAGCAGGGGTCCCCAAACTTGGCAACTTTAAGACTTGTGGACTTCAACTCCCAGAATTCTCCAGCCAGCTATGCTGGTTGGAGAATTCTGGGAGTTGAAGTCCACAAGTCTTAAAGTTGCCAAGTTTGAAGACCTCTGCTCTAAGCTGACCTAAAAAAAGCCAAACCTCTTCATAAATCGCCAAAATATGTATTTTTGACTTGTCTTCACCATCACGTTCACACTGTTAACAATTGTGATTTTTCCGCTAGCTTTGTGTTAATGCTTGAGATCAAAATCTCCCTAACTTCATGTGCTTTGTGCTCATTCAAATATTTGGTGACACAACTCCAATACTGTGTGTTGTACACAACACGAGAAGTTGCTAGCCTGGAAACTTCTGTAGAGGACAAGATGCCCATACAGGGCTGAGCAGGAAGGATCTACCTCGGTTGGCATCAGAACTGCCAATGCCAAGTGCCAGCATGGCCTGAAAACATCTGCCATGAACATGGAAGCCAGTGCCAACTATAACAGAACCCGGTAGCTCCACCCGCTACTTCCCCCTTTCCTTACTACCACTTGACTAGTCTCTCTGGCTCACTGGCTCTGCATTTGGGTGGAAGGGATGCCAACTGGCATGGTTTCCCCTGCTGGTGGTTGACTGGCAACTCCCCTGTTTCCCTGCTCAGGGAAGGAGGCGGGAGACCCTTGTGGTCCAGTGTCAGCAACGCTACTTCCTGTGGCAAAAGGGGACAGAAGCTAAAAGCAAACCACACCAACGTCCCAACACCTCCTCTCCACGTGTCGTGTCTGGGGAAGGAGGGAGCTGGGAAAACAAGGCTTCCCTGCCAGGCACTCAGCAAGAGGGCATCTGGGTGCTTATAGTGGGCGGCTCTTCAAGAAGCATGGCCTGCATCCATTGGGTGGATGGATGGATGGGAGCATGGATGGGTATCCTTGGTGGCAAACCGGGAAGTAACAAGGGTCCATTAGCTTCCATAGACAGAATTCTAATCCAACCAGTCAGTATACCTAATATAAGCCATGGTCTTAGGCTATTTTTATAATAGAGCTTCCTGAGATTGCAACTGGATGTCAGCTTTTTGAGCCGAGAGACTCCAGTTCTCTGCCCTTCAGAAGCATTTTAAGGCTGCAAGGAGAGGCATTTCACTTGGGAGTCTGATGGTCAGAAAGGGAGGGAGGGAGAAGAAGAGAGGGAGGGAGAGGAAGAGAGGGGGGGAGAGAGAGGGAAGAAGGGAGAGGGGGGAGGGAGGGAGGGAGAGAGGCTTCCAAAAATGTCAAGAGAGCCCCAAGCCATCTTTCTGTGTCACACACTGCCACAAAGAAGGGGGGGGGGAGGTCAATCTGTTTTCCAAAGCATCAAAAGGGAGGACATGAAGCAATGGATGGAAAGTAATCAAGGAGAGAATCAACCTAGAGCTAAGGAGAAACCTTTTGTTGGTGAGAACAATTAACGAGTGGAAGAGTTGCCTCCAGAAGTTGTGGGTGCTCCATCATTGGAGGCTTTTAAGAAGATAGAAGAGAGACTGGACAGGCACTTGTCTGAAATGATATACGGTCTCCTGCTTGAGCAGAGGGGTTGGACTAGAAGACCTCCAAGGTTCCTCCCAACTCTATTATTCTCTTATTCTGTCATCTCGAGATCCGTTGGCTTCGTTTTAGAGAGATTCTCTTAAGAGTTCTTTCCAATCTGCTTTTTTGTTTTACTACAGATGCAGCTATTTGGAATCATCAGCACACTTGGCTTCCTCCTGCTCTTCATTTACTCCGGAATGTTTATAAACACAGGCAAAACTATTGTTTGCAAGACCAATTCCCGGGGGACTCCACTCCAGTTTGAAAACTGCCCATGGATTTGTTGGCTGCATAGTCGCAGACCCGAAGTTACCATAGCGATCAAAACAAGTTTCTTGAAAACAATTCAACAAAGAGCAAACATAAAAAAAAAAAGCAATCAAACAAAGCCCCATAAATGTCAAGAGCTACTCTTGCCTGTGAAGGGATCAGATCCAAGAGCTTCTAACCAAGATTGTGATGGCCTTGTTTTCCTTTCAGATCGTACCTTTGGTCTGGATTCCTGTTTGCTGTTCTTTAGCATGTCGTAGGAATTCCTGCCTTCTCAAAAGCTATTTCACGTGGAGTTTTAATCACCAGTGAGCAAAGAAGAAACTTGGGAAACTAATCAGGAAAGAAGCAGCCTAGAACGAAGAAGAAATTTCCTGACAATGGGAACAATCTTATCTAACAAAATGAAATTCAATGTAGAGAAATGTAAAGTCTTACGCAAGAAAACCCAAAAGTGCACATATAGACTGGGTGAAGCCAGGCTTAATAGCAGTAACTCTGAGAGGGATCTTGGAGTCTTAGTGAACAACCAGCTAAATAGGAGCCAGCAGTGTGAGGTGGCAGTCAAAAAAACCAATGAAATCCTAAATTGCATTAACAGAGGGATACAATCAAGTTCAAGGGAGGTACTAATACCACTCTATAAAGCCTTAGTAAGACCACATCTAGAGTACAGCATCCACTTTTGATCACCACACTATAAAAAAGATTTTGAGACTCTAGCATCTTCCAATATTTGAGGGGCTGCCACAGAGAGGAGAGGGTCAAGCTATTTTCCAAGGACAGACAAGGAATAATGGATGGAAACTGACCAAGGTGAAAAAAATCAACCCATGGAACAGAAGTTGCCTTCGGAAGTTGTGGGAGCTTCATCCCTGGAGGCTTTCAAGAAGAGACTGGACTGCCATCTGTCAGAAATGGTGTAAGGTCTCCTGCTTGGGCGGGGGGGTTGGACCAGATGATCTATAAGGTCCCTTCCAACTCTGTTAATCTGTATCTGTATCTATCTGTAATAATTAACCAGCGGAACTGCTTGCCTCCAGAAGTTGAGAGTGCGCCATCCCTGGAGGCTTTTAAGAAGAGACTGGACAGCCATTGGTCTGGAATGGGATAGGGCAGGTGTCACCAACCACCTGATTCGTGGCCCAGTTCTATGCTGCAGCCCATTTGAACCGGGCCGCAGAAGTGCTGGGCGAGCACTCATGCTCGCGAAGCTGCACTTGTGAAAACAGCATGCACACACGAAACCATTCCCTCTCCCCGCTCCAACCCCACTGCCACCAAGCTGGAAAGGTTGGGGACTGAGGGTATAGGATATCCCGTTTCTTTCTGCAGGGGGTGGGACTAGAAGATCTCCAAAGTCCCTTCCTGTTATTCTGTTACTTGTGTACTGCAACACCAAACCAGGGCATACAGTGAGGCAAAAAAGTATTTAGTCAGCCACCAATTGTGCAAGTTATCCCACTTAAAAAGATGAGAGAGGCCTGTAATTGGCATCATAGGTAGACCTCAACTATGAGAGACAAAATGTAAAAAAAAAAAAAAACAATCACATTGGCTGATTTGGAAATAATTTATTTGCAAATTATGGTGGAAAATAAGTATTTGGTCAATATCAAAAGTTCATCTCAATACTTCGTTATATATCCTTTGTTGGCAATGACAGAGGTCAAACATTTCCTGTAAGTCTTCACAAGGTTGGCACACACTGTTGCTGATATGTTGGCCCATTCCTCCATGTAGATCTCCTCTAGAGCAGGGATGTTTTGGAGCTGTCGCTGGGCAACACGGACTTTCAACTCCCTCCAAAGGTTTTCTATGGGGTTGAGATCTGGAGACTGGCTAGGCCACTCCAGGACCTTGAAATGCTTCTTACGAAACCACTCCTTCGTTGCCCGGGTGGTATTTTTGGGATCATTATCATGTTGACAGACCCAGCCACTTTTCATCTTCAATGCCCTTGCTGATGGAAGGAGGTTTGCACTCAAAATCTCACGATACATGGCCCCATTCATTCTGTCTTGTACATGGATCAGTCGTCCTGGTCCCTTTGCAGAGAAACAGCCCCAAAGAATGATGTTGCCACCCCCATGCTTCACAGTAGGTATGGTGTTCTTTGGATGCAACTCAGCATTCTCTCTCCTCCAAACACGACAAGTTGTGTTTCTACCAAAAGGTTCTATTTTGGTTTCATCTGACCATATGACATTCTCCCAATGCTCTTCTGGATCACCCAAATGCTCTCTAGCAAACTTCAGATGGGCCTGGATATGTACTGGCTTAAGCAGGGGGACACGTCTGGCACTGCAGGATCTGAGTCCCTGGCGACATAGTGTGTTACTGATGGTAGCCTTTGTTACGTTGGTCCCAGCTCTCTGCAGGTTATTCACTAGGTCCCCCCATGTGGTCCTGGGATTTTTGCTCACCATTCTTGTGATCATTTTGACCCCATGGGGTGAGAGCCCCAGATCAAGGGAGATTATCAGTGGTCTTGTATGTCTTCCATTTTCTAATTATTGCTCCCACAGTTTATTTATTCACACCAAGCTGCTTGCCTATTGCAGATTCAGTCTTCCCAGCCTGGTGCAGGTCTACAATTTTGTTTCTGGTGTCCTTTGACAGCTCTTTGGTCTTCACCATAGTGCAGTTTGGAGTGTGCCTGTTTGAGGTTGTGGACAGGTGTCTTTTATACTGATAACAAATTCAAATAGGTGCCATTGATACAGGTAATGAGTGCAGGACAGAGGAGCCTCTTAAAGAAGAAGGTACAGGTCTGTGAGAGCCAAAAATCTTGCTTGTTTGTAGGTGACCAAATACTTATTTTCCACCATAATTTGCAAATAAATTCTTTCCAAATCAGCCGATGTGATTGTTTGGTGTTTTTTTTTACATTTTGTCTCTCATAGTTGAGGTCTACCTATGATGCCAATTACAGGCCTCTCTCATCTTTTTAAGTGGGAGAACTTGCACAATTGGTGGCTGACTAAATACTTTTTTGCCCCACTGTAAGTCCCACAGTGGGAGAATGGATGGTAAAAGTGATGGAGTTGGCACAGATGGCACAACTCTCTTAATTAAAGAGAAGCAGCTATCTAGTTTTGTTTCCATTGGGAAACCACTTCTGAACTTTTTGTCTGAAATTGAAAAAATGAAACTGATTTCAGTTTTTGAGGAGTAGAATGACTTTGTTATTACAGAAATGGTTTGAAATATTACAAATGCAAAGCAATTTTGTATTTTACTGCACGGGAAAAAAAGTTAGAACTTCCTTCCTTCCTTCCTTCCTTCTGTCTTTTCCTTTTCTCTCCTTTTGTTCTCTTTGCACCCCTCATTCTTCCTTCTCTTAGCTTTCCAACTTTTGTCCTTTTTTCTATTTTTATCATAATTAACTTTAATAAAATACCAAACAGAGGCATAGGTGAGCAGAGTTACACTAGTATTTCAAGGGCATCCTTGAAATTAGAACGAGGCCCACAACTTTTCCCCCAATTTTTCTCCCTAGAGATTTTCTACTTGCCAATCCCCCCCCCCAAAAGTATGGAAAAGCACTAAGGAAGGAGGAAAGCAAGACTAAACTCCCCGATAAACTCCTCAGTAAGACAACAAAATACAACTCTTTTTCCATTTCCTCCATAATAGCACTTTTATTGGAGCAGTAAACCAGTTCTGTTTGTATTTCTCCAGCCTCCAGTGTTCATTAATAAGGGAGCGTGGGATGAATAATTTCCTGTCCAGTGACCACACGGCTCATCCTACACTTTCTGGAGATGCACCTGATGACCTCAAACCAAAACTTACTCCCCGCTTAGCCAAGTAGCACTGCGGAGTTTCCAGAAGGAAAGGATGGAGAATTTTTGCCTCTTGAAATCAGGCATTTTGAGGGGAGAGCGAAGACCAAGGTGAAACGCACACCAAAAAAGAGAAATGAGTGAGTTTTATAGCTCCAGCTTTCTTAATTATGACTCACCACCCAGCCAGAGATAAAAAGCCCAGCTCCAAAGACAGAAAAGTTTTCAAGGGTGAAGAGCTTAACAAGCCCTTGCTTGCAAAAGATGCTCTCTTTATACAATGCAGAAAAACTGAGGATTTGCACTCTCCCAGAATACTGGTTTTTTTTTTTCCAGGACAGTAGTAAAATTTCTAAAAACAACTTTTATTTTCAGCATTCTCAGTCAACAAACCATCACCAACGATATCCAGTGTGGGACACTTGGCTTTGTCCCTGTAGAAAAGGAACCGATAACAAAGCCCAAGTCAGATGAGGAGACTCCCTCCTTTGCAGGATCCAATCTGGGTCGATCACCAGAAGCAGAAGTTTTAGTCTTCTGAGCTTTGCAACTCATGGTGGAGCTCATCCTCAGGGAAATTCTCTTTCACCAGAATATGTAGATTGTAAACATTCTGGAGACAAGGAAGTTCCATGAAAATGGGCTCCAGCATAAGTTCGAACACTCAAAACGGCCGTGGTGGAACAGTGGTTAGGATGCAGAATTGTAGGCAAACTCTGTCCACTGTCTGGAGTTCGATCCTGAGCAGCTCAAGGTTGACTCAGCCTTCCATCCTTCCAAGATCCAAAAAATGAGGACCCGGATTGTTGGGGGGCAGAGGCTGACTCTGTAAACCGCTTGGAGAGGGCTGTAGAGTACTGTGAAGCCGTAGATAGTTGCTATCACAAAATTTTCCTTCCTTCCTTTTTCCTTTCCCGTTTTCCCTTCCTCTGAGCTGTGGTGGCGCAGTGGTGAGAGTGCAGTATTGCAGGCAAATTCTGCCCACTGCCACCAGTTCGATCCTGACCGGCTCAAGGTTGACCTAGCCTTCTATCCTTCCAAGGTCGATAAAATGAGGACCCAGATTGTTGGGGGAAAGAGGCTGACTCTGCAAACGCTCAGAGAGGGCTGTAAAAACACTGTGAAGCGATATATAAGTCTAAGTGCTGTAGCTATTGCTCTGGTCCCAGTGACCGACTCAGATTGGATCCTGGAAAAGGAAGGAGACACCCAGAAAGTGTTCACTCCTCTTTTTTAAAATGCATTTTCACTAACAAACCTGATCCTCCCCATTTCATACTCTTGCTTAAGTACTGGCGCAAACAGAGCAGAATCATAAACCATGCGTGTAACTGGCTAGAGGATCTCAGGAGAGGTTGCTTCCACTTGTGTGACTCACTCTGTCTCATACACACACAGAGGCATCTTTGATGGAGATCAAGATTTCCCCCCAAGTAATTGGGAACGGATGTTTCCAATACATCAGGCAAACGCAGACCATTTGGCCAAATGCAGTAGCAGACTAGCAGAGTTGGAAGGGACCTTTCGAGGTTCTCTAGTCCAACACCCTGCTCAAGCAGGGAACCCTATACTATTTCAGACAAACGGTTGGCCAGCCTCTTCTTAAAAGCCTCCAGTGATGGAGCTCCCACAACTTCTGAAGGAAAGACATTCCACTGCTCAGTTGTTCTGTCAGGAAATGTCTCCTTAGTTCCAGGTTGCTTCTCTCCTAGATTAGTTTCCATCCATTGCTTCTTGTTCTGCCTTCAGGTGCTTTGGAGAATAAATTGACCCCCGTTCTTTGTGGCAATCCCACAAATATTGGAGCACTGCTATCATGTCACCCTGGTCCTCCTTTTCCTTAGACTAGACATACTCAATTCCTGCAACCGTCCTTCATGTGTTTTAGCCTTCAGTTCATGCACAACTGGGGCATCTAGGCCTAAAAAGGATGCAAACAAATTCTGTATTATAATCTCCACGTGGTTGCTTTTTTAAACACGCAAAATGTAGTTTTTTTAAAGATTAAAATAGGTAAAAAGCAAGCTGAGTCCTACGTGAATTTAAGAAGACTTATTGAAAATTACAAGTGACGTCTACGGACACCAAGTTCATTGGCCTTTATACCCAAGACACAAGAGAATGTAAAACATTTAATACTCTTGCTATTTATTCACTCATTAAAACAATGCTTCATCCTGTGATTCACAACTTACGCAAATTAAGTTCCGGCATGATGGGAAGAAGTGAATGTCACTCCATGGCCAAATTGTTTTAAATTCTCATTCCTCTCAGAGAACACCCAAAATACTGCAAACAGGCTCCATCTGGTCCAGAGAAACTCCTGCTGGCTACTCGCACCCTCCCTCCTTCTTTAGAAGTCAACATTTCAGCAACAACACAATCATATATTTACCCTGCACATAAACGGAATACAATGGAGGAAAGGAAAAATGAAGCCATAACTTGGGAGTTTTGGGTCTTAAACCCACACACAAGTAGTTCTCAACTACAACCGTTTCTTGAAACACTATTTGAAGTTATGACAGTGCTGGAAAAAAATGTGGTTTACAGCTGGTCATCGTTCTTAAGATCATTGCAGTGCCCTGAGCTCCAAAAGAACCAGCATGAATTTAGAATGGTCCTGAGATTATCTGATCATATTTGTGACTTTCCCAATAAGCAAAATCAGTGCAGGAATCCAGATAACAGAGTAGCAGAGTTGGAAGGGGCCTTGGAGGTCTTCTAGTCCAAGCCCCTGCTTAGACAGGAAACCCTACACCACTACAGACAAATGGTTATCCAATCTCTTCTTAAAGACTTCCAGTGTTGGATCATTTACAACTTCTGGAGGCAAGTTGTTCCACTGATTAATTGTTGTAACTGTCAGGAAATTTCTCCTAAGTTCTAGGTTGCTTCTCTCCTTGATTAGTTTCCATCCATTGCTTCTTGTCCTACCCTCAGGTGCTTTGGAGAATAGCATCACTCCCTCTTCTTTCTGGCAATATTGAAACATTGCTTTCATGTCGCCCCCTACTGGACCGGGATGCCCTACGCACGGTCACTCATGCGCTGGTGGCGTCCCGCCTGGATTACTGCAACACTCTCTACATGGGGCTGCCCTTGGGACGCGCCCGGAGACTGCAGTTAGTTCAGAATGCAGCCGCGCGGGCTGTGATGGGGAGTACGAGGTACTCCCACGTAACACCTCTCCTGCGCGAGCTGCACTGGCTGCCTGTGGTTTTCCGGGTGCGTTTCAAGGTGCTGATTACCATCTTTAAAGCGCTCCATGGCACAGGACCTAGTTACTTGCGGGATCGCATCCTCCCACATACATCCCTGCGGCCAATACGCTCACACAGGGAGGGACTTCTCCTGGTGCCGTCCGCTGGACAATGCCGGCGGGCGACACCGAGGAGTAGGGCCTTCTCTGTGATGGGCCCAACCCTCTGGAATGACCTCCCCCCCCGACATTAGAACCACTTCTGACCTCCGCTCCTTCCGGCAAAAACTGAAGACTCACCTGTTCCGATTAGCAGGCCTGGCATAATTCAACTGTCCCTCCTGGCAAACGTATTATATCTGGTTATTTTAGGGGTTTTTTAATTTACTGTAATTGTTTTTAGGGGTTTGAATTTATTTTATATCTGCTTTGTACAGTTCTTTTAACGGCATTTTAACCTCCTCCATGTCAACTGTCAACTGTACATATTTAATTTTATTGTATCTTGTTATATTTTGTATGAACTGTACACCGCCCCGAGTCCCTTTCGGGAGAGGGGGCGGTCTAGAAGCATTAAATATTATTATTATTATTATTATTATTATTATTATTATTATTATTATTATTATTATTCATGTCACCCCTAGTTCTACTTTTACTTTTCATTCTGAATTCCTGTTTCCATAAAGCTGCAGCCTATAATCATCGTTGTTCCTCTTTTCTGCATTCTTTCCAGAATCTCAACATTTTTTTTTATATTATGCTGACCAAAACTGAATGCAGTATCTTAAATATGTTAAGATTAGTCTACTAAACACACACACAAATGCAAACGCACATACACACACACAATATATATGTATGTGTGTATATAAAATATTAAATAGCTTAAGATTTGCTTAATGACTGTTTGATTAGCTTAACAACATAGTAAAAAAAAATTAATATAGGCGGGACTGACTTAATGACTGCATTGCTTAGCAATGGAAGTTCTGATCCCTACTGTTTGTAAGTTGAGGACTACATACACCTATATTGGGGGGGAAAGGCTATCAATATTTCTTGGATTATGCTATACATCCCTAGTGCAATGTGTAATAAAAATCATTTTTTTCCAACCACTGTTCCTAGGTAAGCAAGATGAAAAGGCAACCACAGTCTCTAAACCAAGATGATGCTTAAAAAAAAAACCCACTAGGTCTGTGTAGTTAAATCTCTTTCCTCACCATTGATGTTCTTGGTTACACAGAAAACCCACTTCCTCTCAAACCGCCAGCTATTCCCCCCCTGCTTTGCTTCAGTGAATCTGCTTGCATCTCACAATGATTTTTGCGAAGATGCAAGTGATTGCCAAGCTTCTTGAGTTGAGGCTCCTGTTATGTAAAAAGCACCCAAAGGCAAGACGGGAAACAACGAATGGAAACTAATCAAGGAGAGAAGCAACCTGGAATTAAGGAGAAACTTCCTAACAATGGGAACAATTAACCAGTGGAACAGAAGTTGCCTCCAGAAATTGTGGATGCTCCATCACTGGAGGTTTTTAAGAAGAGAATGGACAGCCACTTGTCTGAAATGGTCTTGAGCCTCCAGCTGGAGCAGGAGGTGGACTAGAGGACTTCTAAGATCTTTTCCAACTTTGATATTCTGTTTTTTCTAGCAACTGCCTTCTAATAAAGTGGCTTTACTTTCCATTCTCTCCAGTTCGGCCTGGATCGGACAAACCGGTAGTAGTGGCGGTGGGAGGCTCCGCCCACCTGCCCAGACACTTCTGTGCATGCTCAGGAGTGTCTCGCATGCGAGCACACCCGAACCAATAATACAAAAACTGAAAACCCACCACTGATCTACTCCATAAAATCGTAGGTTGGAAAGAGTCCGTTATATGTTGGAGATCTTCTAGTCTACCCCCTGCCCACAGCAAGAATCCTCAGACCATCCTAGTCTAGTAGCTACCCAATCTTGGCTTCAAAGCTTCCACTGACAGAGCCACCAGGTCTCCAGAAGGCTGGTTAGTCCAGTGCATAAGAGATCCAATGTTCAGAAGATTTCTCATTCCTAGGTCGGATCTCTCTCTGCAAAGTTTTCACTTGTGGGTTCTTGTCTCACCCTTGGGCACCATCGCAAATAAATCCACAGCCTTTGCTGCCCTGTGATATCCCTTGCAAGCATCTGCCATCATGTCTCCCCTTTGCCTTCTTTTTTTTAAACTAAACATTCCAGACCTCCCCCCCGATATCAGAACCACCACCGACTTCCGCTCCGTCCGACAAAAATTAAAGACTCACCTGTTTCGATTAGCGGGCTTGGCACACCCATAGTTTTATTTTACCTCCTGGGAGATACTTTTAATTGGAATTTCTGGGGAACTATTTTAAATTTAATTCTTTGGGGGTATTTTTAGGGGTCGTTTTTTAAATATTGTATTTTAAATGCTTTACTTGAATGTACAGTTCTTAACCTCCTCTATTTAAGCATTTAATTATTTAAGTATTTAAATATTTAATTATTTGTTTATTTATGTAACTTTTTATGTATTCTATTGACTGTACACCGCCCCGAGTCCCTTTTGGGAGAGGGGGCGGTCTAGAAATATGAATAAAAGTAAAGTAAAGTAAAGAAGGACAGACGGGGAGGAAGCTAATTATCAGATTCAAGAACACAACCAAGCAGTCAGATGAGGAGACCTGAACTCATTGGCAGCCTCACATTGCAATGAACAAAGACATACATCCAATTTTGCAGCTACTAAGATTGTTGGATGAGCAGGCACAAAAACAGCCAGGGAAATGATTGAAGCTTGGGAAACAGGCACCTTGTCGGTCAACAGGAGTGCTGATTTACCAACAGCTTATCAGGTACTTAGAGCCAAGGGCTTGGTAGCACAAGAAAACAACAGCCAATTCCCGGCCACCAACAAACCAATCAATCAATAGGAAGGTACCATATAAATGAAAGGGAACTTCCAGCCTGTATAGATTCCCAGCCAGTGGACCAGGCTGCCCCGTAAAGTGGTGAATTCTTCTTTGCTGTAGGTATTCGAACAGACAGACTGGGATAGCCCTTTGTTCTAAATGTTTGAGTAGATATTGCACCGAGCAAGAGTTAGACCTTCAAGATCCATTCCAATTCTATGATTATATAGTTCACAAATGGAGCAGCTAAAGCCACATTATTTGCTAAAACAGACAAATTAAATAATCTATGGGTGGATCGTGACTTTTGAAGAAATGTAGCTTGCTGCTAGGGATTGGCGCTTCCTGCATTTCTGTCTTTCACACACACAGAAATTATGGACTTCCTCTCCCCAACTCTGCCAACCAGAACCCAGGAATGCCAACCAGTATGACCAGAGGAAATGGCCTCCTAGCCCATTTGGAGGACACTACCTTAATAAAGTTTGTTTTGCCAACATCATGAGCAGTGGATGTTCTTGCTAGTCAAGGAGTCAAAAGAGGTTGCCCAATTCTCAGAGGAGGTGATGACGACATTCTTAGCCTAGACTCCTCCTTTGTGTCTCCTTCCCCTTCCTCTAACTAAAAAAGACAGCCTAGGTCAGTGTTGAACAATTATGGCCCCTTTACGACCTGTGGACTTCAACTCCCAGAATTCCTGAGCCAGCATGGCAACTATGGCCCCTTTGCCATGCTGGCTCAGGAATTCTGGGAGTGAAGTCCACAGGTCATAAAGGGGCCATAGTTGCCTTACCCTCGGCCTAGAAAGATCCGTTGGGGAATCATATGACTTATCAGTTGGGCTTTTCCACTTTCACTCTCCATATATGGTACAAACTGAAGCACAGCATGTGCCAGAAGATTTCAAAAGCCTGCCAAATTAGAGCTCACTCACACTTCTTCCCAACGTCATGTGTTTATTAGTTTCCTACTGCAGACTCTCCTGTGGCTCTCTGGTTTGAAATGACTCAATCAGTATCCTGCACTGAACCGTAATCCAAAGGGTATCCCCTCCCTCCCGTTAAGGCAAAGAGAACAGCTCGGGACCACCCCCTCAGCTTTCCCACTGGGAAAGAACTGGCTGAGGAAAGGAAGAACAGAGGAAGAACTATCCATGTCTTGATAGAGGACACCACTGGTTTGAAAGAGGTGCAAAAGAATCCACCCAAGTTAAAATTGAACACCCCTCCCTCAGTAGAGCGGGGAGAGGAGGGGATAAGACATCACCAATCTCCAGCCTACAATGCAGCCTTTGCAGAAGTTCCAAGAAGATTCCAGCCCACTCTGCACTTGGATTCAGGTGACTCTGAGGGCACAGATAAACCCCCCAATGGTCTCAAGAGCTCTCAGGGAGAGTGCTAATGATCAGATGACTGCAAAGAAATACAATCCTTCCATAGCCCCCGCCATCCTGTCAGAACCTCTCCTTACATCCCACCAACATCTAGTCCCAACCGTTAGCACCTATCCTTCCATCCTGCCACCACCATAAGAAGTGATGAAGCTTCTTGGATGAGAATTTCAATTTCAATTCAGAATAGAGCTCGAAGAGAACTTGGAGGTTTTCGAGTCCAACCCCCTGCTCAAGCTCAGGAAAGCCTATACCAGGGGTGTCCAAACTTGGCAACTTTAAGACTTGTGGACAGAGCTGGCTGGGGAATTCTGGGAGTTGAAGTCCACAAGTCTTAAAGTTGCCAAGTTTGGACACCCCTGGCCTATACCGTTTTAGATAAGTGGCTATCTAGTCTCTTCTTAAAAGCCTCCAGTGATGAAGCACCCACAATTTCTGGAGGCAAGCAGTTCCACGGGTTGATTGTTCTCACTATTAGGAAGTTTTTCCTTAATTCCTGGTTGCTTCTGTCCTTGATTAGATTCCATCCATTGTTTCTTGCCTTGCCTTTTGGTGCTTTGGAAAATAAGTGGACTCTTCTTTGTGGCAGCCCCTCAAATATTGGAACACTGATATCACTTCCCCCCTGGTCCTTCTTTTCTCTAGATTAGCCATACCCAGTTCCTGCAACCGTTCTTCATATGTTTTATTCTCCAGGCCTTTAGTCTTCTTAGTTGCTCTTCTCTGTACTTTTTCCAGAGTCTCAACATCTTTTTTTGTAGCGTGGTGATCAAAACTGGGAAAATCAGTCCATCTGCTTTTAGAAGCACCTTTGAGACAACGGGCTTCGCGATTTCAATGAACACATGCGCTGATTGTTCCACCATCCCATCCGACGGGGCTGGGACGATGGAATCGTTCATCAGCAGCAAACGATGCAAGGAACTGTCTACTTGAAACGTTTGGCCAGAATTTCAACTATGATCTAATCAGGGATTTCTATTCCAGACTCTGTAATATTAACTGTCCAGTGTCCATGTATAAACTATTCTTATCTTAAGTTTATTAAGTACACATTCAGCCATAGAGCTTATTTATCCCCAACAAGTCAATGTTTAGATATACGAACTATCAATCCACATCTGGAAAATCCCCCATATCACACTTTTGAGAGGGCCACCATGTTTTCTGCTGGCATGGACAGAAGGCAGATGACTTACAGGATGTTCCCCATCACCAGACAGCCTAAGCTCCTCTCCCCCCCCCCCACAATCTTCCCCAACTATTTGCCAGAACAGGGGTGGGGGACTATGGCCCCTTTATGAGCTGTGGACTTCAACTCCCAGAATTCCTGAGCCAGCCATGCTGGCTGTTGAGGTCCCAGCCATAAAGGGGCCATAGGGGGTTTTGATGTTTTACAAAATGTGCCCAGTATGTGCAGTTAGCTATTGGATAGAGAGAAGAGCTCTGGAGCTCTCAAGTGTATAGACATTTTATATTTAGCACCAGTTCTCCCAAGTAAGCAAAAGAACACTTTCGAATCTAATGGTTGACAATGGAAATTTAAATTAGAAAGAGGAAGCATGATTTAAAATGAAACAAACTATGAAAGGCAGGCAGATGTACCCGCATGATTTTAGCCTGGATTAGTTAGGTCAAGTTTTCTAATCCTTCTAGACTTGTGGATGTCACTGCATAAAACGTTGGTCACGCAGGCTGTGATTGACACAGTGCCTAATCTGGAGGGTTGGAATGGAGATAAACTGAATTTACCCTAGAGCAGGGGTGTCAAACTCAAGGCCCTTGGGCCACATTCGAACTGAGGGGTGCTTAGATCTGGCCTGTAGGGCCACCTTGGAAACAGTGAAGGACTGGTCCGCAGTGCCCCTGCCAGCGAAAATGGACTGCCGAGCTCCGTTTTCGGCTGCGACGGCCTCCTGCAATCCTCTGCCAGTGAAAATGGAGCTTGGGACCCGAGCTCCGTTTTCACTGGCAGAGGGTTGCAGGAGGCCGTCGCAGCCGAAAACAGAGCTTGGGAGGCTGTTTTCACTGGCAGAGCGCTGAGGCCACCATAGGCACCAACATGAGTGACATTGAGCTGGCCACACCCACCCCGGCTCCCTGAGGTCAAACACAACCCTGATGTGGCCCTCAATGAAACTGAGTTTGACAGCCTTGCCCTAGAATCAACTTTTCCAAGAGAACTTTGTGGTGAGGGGTCCTTGATGGTCTCTGAACTTGCTTGTTTTAACTGCAGGCATTTCAGTACTCAAACTAGGTGACATTGTCATCATCATCATCATCTCTTTGTGAAAATTGAGATTCCATCATAGTCTGTGCCAATGTGGCATCTCCAGAAGTATATTTACACCAAATATTATGCTTAGGGGGAAAAAATGATATGTTTGGACCCAGTGACTCAGTCTTGACAGGTAAAATGGTACAGTTCATTTTTTAAAAATGATTGGAGACATAAAGACCATTCCTTCATATCTGGTGACAATGCTGTTATGCTCAGTGATATTGGAAGATCACCTTAGAAAATCATTCATACTACAACAGACTAAATGCCCTTGGAAAGGAGCAGGAGAGGAGGAAGTGAAGAGCTTACATCAGATCACTTTGCTTGTGACAATCCCAGATTTATTCTTCCCTTGCTTCATTTAAATGTTTATTTTTATGAAGAGGAAGGCACAAAGAAATTCACTTAATGGAAAGATAATAATTCGTTCAAACCGCAAGATGTGTTTATCAAGAAAACATTATCAAATCTTTTATTATCTTGAAAGATAATAAACTCTTTTGAGATCCTGAATCCATCATGACTTCTTTCATTTGACTTTCAATATCTTCAAATAGAGAGCATTACATGGAGAATATTAAAAGGACTCCAGAAAGAAGAGGAAGCACAAAACTACTAAACCTCAATATCTTTTAATATGTAAGACGAAGGCATGTCTGCTGGGCCTTATTTATAAAGTATTGATGAAAGTACAACTCAAACAGGACAAATCAAAGATTGCATATTAAATGTTTGATCCCTTCTATAGAAGGAAGAGTACTAATGCATGTTTCAATCTGACAAATTTGTGTTTCTCCTTGCATTAAGTCTGTTTCAATTTTATAAGACTTCTTGAATTAGAATAAACTTTTAATAGCATGGTATAATTTATTGGACTTTCCAATTTCCTTTTATGATGAATACTGAATATAGCAATAGCACTTAGATTTATATACCCGTTCATAGTGCTTTCACAGCCCAATCTAAGCAGTTTGCAGAGTCAGCATATCACCCCCAACAATCTGGGTCCTCATTTTACTGACCTCGGAAGGCTGGAAGGCTGAGCCAACCTTGAGCCGGTCAGGATCGAACTGCTGGCAGTGAGCAGAATCAGCCTGCAATTCTAAACACTATGCCACCACGGCTCTTATTAATCATAATCTGAGTATTTGGTTGATCCAAAAAATGTGGACATTCTCCTTGCAGGAGGAGGAGGGGAAAGGGAAGGAGGAGAATGCTGTACATTGATATTCACGCAATCCTTAAATCTTAATATTGGTTTTCATATTTATAACTGAGTAATATATTCAATAATATATATTCAATTATTTGCAATCAAATAGCATATTATAGTTTTTATGACTTTTCCAAGTCCCCTTTTTATTCATTTGTATCCTAACCTTTTATTCCTTTTTTCTTTTCTTTCCTGGTTTTATATTTTCTCTAAGCATCTAATAAAAATGTATTAAAAACCATTAAAGCAGCAGAAAACCAGCCAACTGATTACTAATTCTAGCAGGATTTCGGTGTTCTTCCGTGAGATAAAATTGCCAGAAAGGATGCCAACATTCCATGCTCTTAAGATAAGAGTGCAAAAACCAAGGCCAATTCTGCTAAAATTGGCCTTGGGTAGTTCAGGTTTTAAAACTTTTTTTTGACACCTACTACAGGTATGTGAAACATCTGCCAATCCTTGAAGTGCAGCACCTGAGTTCAGGGAAACAGAAAAACTACACTCAACGTTTTCATGCATGGACTTCTTTCCCCATCTTATTTCTCCTGAACCCTAACCCTGACTAAACCATCCCCTTCTGCTTATAATGCTGTTGGAAAGGCAGTCCGCAAAATTTACTTCGTATTTATTTAACGGTGCAAATCTATAGTGATATCTTAAAATACATATGCAATTAAAACAGCCCAGCTATAACATTTATAATTAGCTGTAGGAAATAAAACCTTCATTAATGCATGATAAAATAAAATGCAAATGCTGAATGAAATAAGGAATCCTCTCGCAGCTCTCTGTGAGCTAAACATTTCCCCCAGAGAATGGGGAAAGGGCTCCAAAGCGCGAAAAACAGCCCAAAGCGCAAAACTGAAGTCAATTCCTGAACTTCTGTCTGCACGTTGGGGGGGGGGTTCACCCTCTGGAGCAGTGTTTCTCAAACTTGGCGACTTTAAGTCCTGTGGAGTGGTCAAGGAGGTCGCAAAACGGGACCACATGGCCCCGGGATACTGTGACCGTCATAAATATGAGTCAGTTGCCAAGTGTCTGAGTTTTGATCGTGGGATCATGGGGATGTTGCATAAGGTCATAAGTGTGAAAAACACTCATAAGTCACTCTTTTCAGTGCCGTTGTAACTTTGAATGGTCACTAAGTGAACTGCCGTAAGTTGAAGACTACCGGTAGCTGGTTTTCTGGGCCAGCAAAAGAAAACACCTCAAGTCTCAAGTACAAAATCACCATTTGACTCAGTGTTTCCCAACCGGGGCGAGTGTAAGAGAGATGGACTTCAACTCCCAGAATCCCCCAGCCAGCCAAGCTGATGTGGTCTGAACTAAGGCGGCAGCGGCCATGAAATGAAGGCACCCTGGGAGCCTTCCTGAAATGCCGAAGGAGCAATTCCAGAGCAGCAGCTTCCGGAAGAGAAGAGAAAGCCAAACTAGCAATGGGCATGGGGACTTAAGATGGAGTGTGGGGCACTGAAGTCTGCCAATCAGATCTCCTGGTTTGGAAGGGGGGGGGCTGATTTAAGGTCTGAAATAGATTGGCCTCCCTCAGCAACCAAGAAAAAAACCACTTAACTCCATTTTGCAGAATTAAGAGTACTTTTATACTGGTCATGAAAAGATAGCAGCTAAGCAAAGCAAGATCTGAGGCAAAAGCGCGCAAAGTCATACATATCAATATGTGACCAAACCCCTCCCCCTGGCAACCTTCATCCCACTGTCCAATCTGCAAATACCTTAGGTGTCATGTGAGTCCCATCTTCAAGGAGCATCGTCAGGTAGGTATGCAGACGGTTGGCCTTGACCGACACCAAGCGCTAATCTTCAGCATGCGCAGTAGATGGTGAGACCAAAACTCCCACTTTACAATCTCTCCTGTACTAAAGCTTCCCCTCCCAAATACCAGGCCCCTCTCCCCGTTTCAATGGCAGCCGAAAGCAAATAGCGAAACAGAGGGTGACATAGATGTAGGTAGACCTCAAGTTATAACCAGAGGTGGCATTCAGCAGGTTCTGAGCAGTTCTGGAGAACCGGTAGCGGAAACTTTGAGTAGTTCGGAGAACCGGAAAATACCACCTCTGGCTGGCCCCGCCCCCATCTATTCTCTGCCTCCCGAGTCCCAGCTGATCAGGAGGGAATCGGGATTTTGCAATATCCTTCCCCTGCCACGCCCCCAAAGCCACACCCACCAAGCCACGCCCACAGAACCGGTAATAAAAAAAAATTTGAATCCCACCACTGGTTATAATAAGTGAGTCTGGCAGTTATGGCCTGAAAATCAATTGTAAAGCAGGTCATCATGAGACTAAAGTCAGTTTTGCGGGCACTTTTTAGGGCCATGTGAAGCAAACCCCATGATTGTTTGCTATAGGTGTGTGTGTTCAAATGGCCATAAATGCAGGCCCAAAATGCAGTCCCAGGACCATGATGGTCCCAAAGGTGCTTTTTAAAAGGCAATTGGACTTTCCTTGTTTTTCCTTGAAGACATTTCACTTCTTCAGTTCTGACTGAATGGCGGAGAATGGAAGGATTTATTTCCCTTGCGGTCATCTGGTCGTTAGCACTCTTTCTGAGAGTCATTGAGGCCACTTGGAGGTTTGTCTGTGCCCTCAGGGTCAATTGTATCAGAGTGCAAATGAACATAGGACATTCTTGGACCTGCAGAAAGGTCTGGGAGGGGAAATAGGGGATGTCGTATTCCTCCCCCTCTGTTGAGAGGGCTTTTCAATCTGAATGTAGATGGCTGCTTTGACCCCTCTTTCAAACCAATGGTTCTCTCCGTCCAGATTATGGACTTTGCTGTCTTCAAAAGAGCGACCTTTATGCTTCAAACGCAGATGGACTGCTGAATCTTGTCCCGATGGGTTTGTTCTCCTATGTCAGGGGTGTCCAAACTTGGGAACTTTAAGACTTGTGGACTTCAACTCCCAGAATTCCCCAGCCAGAATTCTGGGAGTTGAAGTCCACAAGTCTTAAAGTTCCCAAGTTTGGACACCCCTGTCCTATGTTGTGCCATGCATTTGTGAAGTGGTCGTTTTGTTTCTCCAATGAAGGTCTGCACATGTCTCACCGCAGGGAATATGATTCCTTCTATTCTCCACCATTGTCAGAACTTCTGGGATGAGAGGCTAAACATCTTCAAGGAAGAACAACAGAAGTCCAGTTGCCTTTTGAAAAAGCCCCTTTGGGACAACCATGACCTGGATGGTTGATAATTCCACAGACATGGAGACATGGTGGAGGTGCTGGTGGCTTCCAGATGTCGTAACTTTGGAACAGGCAGCTTTTGGTGGGTCCGTCGTAACTTCAAATGACCAGTCATAAGTCAATGACCACCTGAATTATAACTGTCCCCATTGAAAAACAGTTCGATCCTTGGTCCTAGCGTGAAGCGTTAACCCACATTGATTTCATGCAGCCCTCGGGCTAATATCGAAAGGCAAGAGACCGGTCCAGGTGGACAGTTAAAAAAAGGTGCAGCCAATGGAGGCCAGCGAGCAAATTTCTCTTGCTCCACTGACACAGCAGAGGAAGCCGCAGTGAGGCTCGTCCTCCTCGGTTCCTGCTCTCTAACCAGCTCAACTGTCTTTTTGGGGTTTAAACAGACAATAACCCAGAAGGCTCTGTGGGTTCTCTCTATGACTTGCACAAACCACAAAACGCCCACCGTGCTGGGATCACAAAGCAGAGCGGGTGTTAGGTTTACAAACCTCAGAAGACGACAAATGAATAGACAGACCGGTGTTTGCAGCCAAAAGCCAACTTTTTTGAGAGCAAACTCTTGGGGTCCCTGCAACACGGCTGCTTCGTGAATGCAGTGGGTGGGGGGTGGGGGGTGTAGGGTGAGGGAGTGTCTTGGCCAGGGGTGTCCAAACTTGGGAACTTTAAGACTTGTGGACTTCAACTCCCAGAATTCCCCAGCCAGCATGGCTGGCTGGGGAATTCTGGGAGTTGAAGTCCACAAGTCTTAAAGTTCCCAAGTTTGGACACCTCTGGTCTTGGCAATTCACCAAATGCCCAACTTGCAAAGAAGTGAGGTGGCATTTTGTCCTTTTCCCAGCGACGTCTCCCCCCACGCCAATTGCTTGAGCTTGGGGTTGGACTATGAAAGTTTTTCATTTTTATTTCTCATACATTCACAAATCTACAATCTCATAGCTATTATTAATAATATGTGTTATTTTGACGTTTATAACAATTCATTTCTCCTCCTAAAATTAAAAATATAATCGAGCTTGCTTTCCTGCCATCCGGTATATCCTTCTTGTTTTATAACAACTTCTTCTCCCCTCTTTTCTCCTTCCCTCCCTTCTTCTCTACTTTCTTCCTCCCCTTTCCCTTTTCTTCTTCCCCTTCCTCTCCCCTCTTCCTCCCCTTCCTGCCCTCTCTCCTACTCTTACTTCCCCTCCCTTCCTTCCTCTCCTTTTCTCTGTCTTCTTTCCCTCTCCTTTCCTTTCTTTTCCTCTCCTACTTTTCCCTTACTCCTCCTTTCCTTCCCTCTTTCCGTTGTTGTGTTTACATATTTCCTCTTCAATCTGATGTATTTTAGGGATGCTGTTCAAGCAAACCATAACAATCTTAAATTCCCTCATTTTGTTTTTCATTTTAATAATTACATCATCCTTTAAACTTATATTTATATATTAATACCTTTCTATTTTCCCCCTCTTTCCCCCGCCCTCATTTAATAGTGTGTCATCTGGGTTTCTATTTCCTTTTTTTTTTCCAGCTTGGGGTTGGAATGGAAGACCTCCAAGGTCCCTTCAAAACTCTGTTATTTTTATCACTTGGGCTTACCTTTGTCTTCTATTTTCCCTGAGTGGGTATGCACACTTGCAGACCAACTCTTTGGGGGGCAGGAATCCCACCCCATTTTTTTAAAATGCTACCAAGGACTACATGATGCTGGGAGAAGCGAAGTATTAAATTAGTTGGACTCGGGCTCCTCTTTATATCATGTGAAATGTCTTCAAACATTCTCCAGTAAGTATAGGCGTGTGTGTAAAAAACACCACTCATTTATAGCAGGGGTGTCCAAACTTGGCAACTTTAAGACTTGTGGACTTCAACTCCCAGAATTCCCCAGCCAGAATTCTGGGAGTTGAAGTCCACAAGTCTTAAAGTTGCCAAGTTTGAACACCCCTGATGTTGAATACTGAGGAGCCTGGCCAGCAGAGGGCGTTTGGAGGAAGCCCTCTGATTGGCCAAGGCGCGCGCTCCAGCCGGCGGGAGAATTCAAGGGTTCCTATTGGTTTTACCGGCTGACAGCTGTAAGTATAAATAGCTGTCAGCCGGCTCGCGTTTTGTTTGTGCCTGTCAGCCTGTTCGGTTAATAAACCTGTTGAACTGACAGCTGCCTCCGTCTCCTCACTACCGATTTAACACTGGCGACGAGGACGGGCGACACGAACCCCTTCGTAGTGCCGCCAATGGCTACTAACGCCGCATTTTCGCCGTTCAGGCCAGAGGCTGAGGCTTGGGAAGCGTTTCTCGAAAGATTCGATTGCTTCCTCGTAGCCCATGACCTCGTCAGTCTCTCTCAGGAGAGAAAGCGCAGCATTTTTCTCAACTACTGTGGCGCAGAGATGTTCGCCACTGCTCGGGCTCTTGCTGCCCCAGAACCTGCAAATTCTCTTCCGTGGGACGACCTGATGACACGCCTCAAACACCACTACGAGCCCGCGCCATCCCGCTTTGCCCGGCGACAGTACTTCCGTCGGTGCATACAGAAAGAGGGCCAAACCATTGCCCAATATGTTGCCGTGCTCCGTGCTGAGGCGAGCCTTTGCGATTTCAGAGACCTGGAAGAGGCACTGCTGGAGCAATTCATTTATGGGCTTCGCGACGTCAAACTACATCGGCGCATCCTCGCTCGACCAGAACTAACTTTAAAAATCGCGGTCGATGACGCCAGAGCCTACGAAATGGCTGATCAATCCACCCCGGATTTCAGCCACCTCAGCCAGCACCCTCATGCTGCCTATGTGCCGCCTTCGCCCTACGCGCCTTCCACATCTTCATACACGCATTCTACAGCCTCTTCATTTCTTAATGAAGTCGATCAGGCCGTCGACCGCCTCCAGTCTCTCTCCACCAGAGATGGCCGTCAGTGCCTGAGTTGTGGCGGCCGCCACCAACGCTCTCAATGCCGTTTCCGACAAGCCATCTGCCACAATTGCGGCAGGAAGGGCCACCTGGCTGCTGTGTGCCGTTCCGCGCCTCCCGACAGACGACCAGCACAGCAACCTCCTCACCGTGCCCGTACTCCAGCCCATTTACCTGGCCGTCACCAAAATTCCCTCACCGTTGGCGATCCGGCCGCTGCTTTCCCTGAGTGGCTGGTGGACTCGGCCTCTTCCTCTGCGGAGGGCCGAGGTAAGCTGCATCTCCCAATATGTATAGAGGGAGTGCCAACCTCTATGGAGGTGGACACGGGATCAGCAAGATCCATCATGTCATGGGACACCTTCCACTTCTTGCTGCCAAAAGTCCGACGTACTGCCCTAGCTCCCCCAGATTGTCGCCTCCGGGACTATCAGGGGAACCCCATTGACTTGCTAGGATGTGGCACTTTTACCATCACCTATGGGTCCCGCCATGCTAGGCTACCTCTCCTCATTGTAAAAAACCCCCTATCTTCTTTGCTAGGACTAGATTGGTTCAGGGCACTAGGGCTCTCCATAGCCGGGGTGCACTCCCTACTTCCCTCTCCTCTTCCCTCCTCTACTTCTTTCTCTTCCCTCCTCACGGAGTTTGCTGACGTTTTCAGCCCCTCCCTGGGCTGCTATACTGGATCCCCCATTTCTCTTAACCTCGACCCAGCCGTAGCCCCCATACGTTTAAAGGCTCGCCGCCTGCCGCTGGCTCTTAAGGCCAAGGTAGATGCGGAGCTAGATAAGCTCCTCAGCCAGGGCATACTTGAACCCGTGGATTTCTCCCCATGGGAAACGCCAATAGTCGTGCCCCTAAAGTCCGACGGATCCGTGAGGATCTGCGCGGACTTTAAATCAACTTTAAATAAAGCCCTGCAAGCGCATCCCTACCCTGTGCCCGTTGTGCAGCATGTTCTGCACTCCCTGGGAAATGGGCGCATTTTCACCAAGCTAGACCTCGCGCAGGCGTATCAGCAGCTGCCCGTGGATGAGCCCACCGCGCTTGCGCAGATGATAGTTACACACCGCGGGGCATTCAAATGCCGCCGCCTTCAATTCGGCGTCAGTGTGGCCCCGGGCATTTTTCAAGGACTGATGGAGCGCCTGCTCCATGCCATTCCCGGGGTCACACTGTACTTCGACGACGTCCTGATCGCAGCCCCCGACGCGGCAGGGCTCGTTCGGACGTTGAGGGTTGTCCTACAGCGCTTCCGCGCTGCTGGACTCCACTTGAAGGCCGAAAAATGCCATCTGGGTGTTTCTGCAGTAACCTTCCTCGGTTACCGCATTGATGCCGCGGGCATCCACCCTGACCCAGCTAAACTGGACGCCATTCTGGCTGCCCCCACACCCCAATCTAAAACGGAGCTGCAAGCCTTCCTGGGGCTTCTTAATTTTTATGCCTCCTTCATTCCACATAAAGCCTCCCTGGCCGAACCCCTTCACCGTCTTCTGGACTCTAAAGCCCCATGGAGCTGGACCAGCCGCGAGGCGCAGGCGCTCGCGGCTGTCAAACAATCCCTCACCGCTCCTCCAGTCCTCGCCCAGTACGACGAGTCATTGCCACTAACATTAATCTGTGACGCCTCTCCTTTTGGGGTGGGCGCCGTCCTGAGCCATTCTTTTCCAGATGGCTCTGAACGTCCTATAGCGTTTTACTCCCGCACCTTATCAAGCCCTGAGCGCAATTACAGCCAGCTTGATAAGGAGGCGCTGGCCGCCGTTGCGGGGGTTAAACGTTTCCACCACTACCTCTACGGCCGCCCCTTTTCTCTCGTTACGGACCATAAGCCACTCCTCGGCATCATTGCCGGGAATCGCCCCACCCCTCCCATTCTCTCCCCTCGTATGCTACGATGGATTGAATTTCTTTCTGCCTATTCCTACACCCTCGATTATCGACCAGGCGGCCACATAGCCCACGCTGATGCTTTAAGTCGTTGTCCCTTACCAGCCCCTATTGCTGACCCGGCCCCTACTCACAAGGTCTTCCTCATAGATGACCTGTCCCTACCTATGACCGTCTCGGACATAGCGAAGGCATCTGTCGCCGATCCTGTGGTCCTCCGCGCTATGGCCGCCGTAACTCGCGGATGGACCGCTTACTCTAAGGATCCCCTCCTCCTGCCTTTCTTCCGCCGCCGTTGTGAGCTCTCTGTCATGCAGGATTGCCTCCTTTGGGGCTCCCGCGTCGTTATTCCCTCTTCCCTACGCGACGATGTGCTGTCTCACCTCCATGACGGCCACCCAGGCATCGTCCGAATGAAGGCCCTTGGCCGCGGCTATGTCTGGTGGCCGTCTATGGATGCGGACATTACTTCCTATGTGCAAGGATGTTCCGCCTGCCAGCGGGTGCAGGCTGCCCCCCCCGCCGCTCCACCCCGCGATTGGGAGCAACCTATGGCCCCTTGGAGTCGGCTGCATATTGATTTCATGGGCCCCCTCAATGGCCACTCGTTCCTAATCGTGGTAGATGCGTGGTCAAAATGGGTTGAGCTCTTCCCCATGACCACCACCACCTCCGCAGCCACAATCCGCGTTCTCAACTCCCTCTTCACAACACATGGGCTGCCCGATGTTATCGTTTCCGATAACGGGCCCCAATTCACCTCGTCAGAATTCCTTTCCTTCCTGACATCCCTGGGCATCCGCCATGCACCCATTTCGCCCTACCACCCGGCCAGCAATGGCCTGGCAGAACGCGCCGTACGATCTGCAAAGGATGCCTTTGCTCGTATGGCAGCCCTTCCCTGGCCCGAACGCATCCACACCTACCTCCGTACCCAACACACCACCCCTTGTGCCTCCACGGGCAAAGCTCCCTCTGAGTTGTTGATGGGTCGCCGCCTCAGGTCTACCTTGGACCGCCTGCATCCCCTCTTTTCTCCACCCCCCTTTCATCCCTCCACCCCCCTGAGGACCTTTCTAGTGGGGGAGGAAGTTTTTGCCCGGAATTTTGCAGGGGAGCCAAAATGGGTACCAGGAAAGATCTCAGATGTAACAGGGCCCTGCTCTTACAGGGTCCTCCTCAACGATGGGAGATCTTGGAGGCGCCATCTAGACCTGTTGCGGCGACGACCGGCAGAAGTTCCAGCAATTGCAACCAGCGGACAGAAACAACCAGGCCCTATCAACGCCGCCTGCCGGCCCAACCGCACACAAAAGCCTAGCTCCGAGTATGCGCAGATTGTTCCCGGTGCGCTTGGTTCCTTACCTGTTCTGTTGCATCCATCTCCAAGGGTTGGGCCTGTCGCGGCCGCTCCTCCGGTGCCTCGTCACAAGGGCGGAGCCGACACTCCTTCCACCTCGGACACCACACCAACTATGCCGAGGCGTTCCCAGCGCGTGCGCAGACGACCAAGCTATTTGGACGATTATGCATGCGCAATCCGGGGGAAAGGGGTGTTGAATACTGAGGAGCCTGGCCAGCAGAGGGCGTTTGGAGGAAGCCCTCTGATTGGCCAAGGCGCGCGCTCCAGCCGGCGGGAGAATTCAAGGGTTCCTATTGGTTTTACCGGCTGACAGCTGTAAGTATAAATAGCTGTCAGCCGGCTCGCGTTTTGTTCGTGCCTGTCAGCCTGTTCGGTTAATAAACCTGTTGAACTGACAGCTGCCTCCATCTCCTCACTACCGATTTAACACCTGATTTATAGGCAGTCCTTAACTTATAACCATTTGTTTCGTGACCACTCAAACGGCACTGAAAACAGCGACTTGTGACCCTTTTCATGCAGCATCACTACAGTTATGTGATCAAAATTGACCCTTGGCAACTGGCTCATATTTATGACGGCGACGTGATCCTCTTTTGTGACCTGACAAGCGAAGTCCACGAGGAAGCCAGATTCAATTAATAAGCATGCTAATAACTTAACAATTGCAGTGATTCACTTAACAATTGTGTCAAGAAAGCTCATTAAACGGGGAAAAATTGACTTAACAACTGTCTCGCTTAGCAACAGAAAGTCTGGGCTCATCTGTGGTCATAAGTCAAGGACTGCCTGAAGCTGATTTCCTTTTGTCAGCAAAGTTCAGAGAAATGTGCTTTGGGGGCACAAACTGCATCCTGCTATGCTCGTTCAATGTGCCACTCAAAGTGAGCATGACACTTTCTCGTGCCTTTCTCCTCACCAGCCGTAAGATACTCATCCTCCCCAAACAAGGAAACCCGCGTTAAGCAAGCCACGCAAAGTATGTTAGCTCTTAAGCCAACCGCTAAGTCAGGCACTCCAAGTGCATAAATCACTCCTAGGGTGGGTCTCCATTAGATTAGGCTAAAACGGAGTTTGTATAGTCTGAGATTTAAAGCGTTGCAGGACCCAGCTATTGTCTTAGGAATCTGGGGACCATATGCTAGACTAAACATGGTTTGTTTGTTTGACTCCAGCTGTTTCTGGGAACGTAGCAACGGGGCTTCATTCGTGTGGTTGAGAGTTGAGCGCGTGTTATGCAAATTCTGCCACGAAGGGCCCAAAGTGAATCATATCTACCTATTTAAACAAGATGGCCTCCGCCCAGCCACCTCCACTTGGTGATAGTAACGTTTCAGAACCCAAGGGTTGGAGGCATGTTTGAGCACCCACCACGATCGTTCACGGAGCACTGAGGGAGACATGACCCTGGGGTTAGTAAGGAGGCAGGATGTTGCTCATAGATGGGGCTGCTCCCTTTCTTTTCACAGGCAAATGTAGAGTTGAAGGAGCTTCCACAGCTTCCTGGTCTCCTGTCCCAATTCTCCTTGGCCATAAAGCCCCCTTCTCTCTGATCTCACATGGTTGGAACAGAAGAAACCTCCCTCCAAAATCTGATCTCAGCAGTGGCACAAATCCAAAAAACTCCTCAGGAAATGCTAAATGTGAATATTGTCAATCTGAGCTAGCTCCCATCACTCCACCATGAGTGGTGCTTTTTAACCTTGGTCGCTGCTTGGCTAGAAAATTCTGGGGGGGTGAAGTCCACACACTTTCAAGTGGCCAACAAAAGCTTAAAAACGAAGTTTGTGACGATGCAAACCATGCAGTTCCAACATTGCTTGTTTTTTCCCCTCTCATACATGTAGTCCTTGATTTACAAGAGTTCATTTAGTGACCGCTCAAAATTATGACACTGAAAAAAAGGGATTTAGGATCATTTTTTTCACACGCCCATTATAGCAACTCATGGCCACATGATCAAAATTTGAACGCTTGGCAACTGAATCATATTTAGGAGGGTCGTAATGTCCCGGGGTCACGTGATCCCCTTTTGCGGCCTTTCAATAAGCAAAGTTCCATGAAGGAAGCCAGATTCACTTAACAACCGTGTTGCTAACTTACCAACTGCAATGATTCACTTAACGCAGGGGTGTCCAAACTTGGGATCTTTAAGACTTGTGGACTTCAACTCCCAGAATTCCCCAGCCAGCATGGCTGACTGGGGAATTCTGGGAGTTGAAGTCCACAAGTCTTAAAGTTCCCAAGTTTGGACACCCCTGACTTAACGATTGTAGCAAGAAGAAGTTTGTAAAATGGGGCAAAACAAATGTTTCGCTTAGCAACAGAAACGTTGGGCTCAATTATGGTCGTAAGTCAAGGACTGCTTGTATTCTCTTTTTCACTCCAGAGTTGTTAACCAGTGAAACGCTGATTAAGATACCTGGAAATCTCTTAGCCCATCTCACTGGTGACCCTCCAATTCTACAATTTCTGATCTGGGCAAATCTGCTGTAAGATCACACACATGTCCACTCATGCAAACCCAGTCATAACCCAGCGGTCCTTAAGTCTTCTCATCCAAATTGCATTTTATTTGCAAAGGGGGGGGGAGTGTTGCGCCAGGACAACTAATGGAGTCAGATGAATTGCCTACATTTTAATGGCTTTGCTTTGTTAATCACCTGTGGCTTTCAAAGTAATTACAAGGTATGATGTCCTGCAAGTAGTAAGGATCTCCGTGAGCTATTCCATATGATTACAGAGTAGAGTAAGCTAGTCCAGGCAAGTGGATCTCTGCTCTGAAGACAAAATATCCTTCAGCCCACATTTACCTAGGAAAAGATTGTGTGACGCAACCCTCTGCTTGTTATCTGGATGTTTGTTATCTGGAGGGTAACAAGTCTTGCTGTTCTCAATCAGATGTTGCTGCCAACTCTCCCCATCAGAAGGCAATGCAAAAAATGAGACTCATCAGCCCCCAATGCTCTGAACATGAATTGATGGGAAATTAAATACGGGCCCAACAAGAAACCTTCATCCTTTCAAGAGGTGGATTAGTTCTTATTTGCTTGTGTCAGGCCTGTCTAAACTTGAGCATTCAGGAAAGAAAGACTCTCGACTCCATTTATAGTCAAAGGTTTACTTTTGCTAAAGCCAAGTGGTTACGGCATAGCAAAGCCAGATCTGGGGATTTCCCGTGTAAACCTGGTGATCTTCCTTTCTCCTAAGCTCTCCCCCCCTTTAGTCATTCTGGTGGTGTCCAATAAGATTCACACTGGGTGTTTTGGTAACAGATTCATAGTTTGGTGCCTCTTTGGTGTGCATTTGCATTCTGTTCACAGGCTTGTGTCCTTGGATCATTCAACTCTTGTCTCTGGTTTGTATTTCTGGTTCCTGTCATTCCCCCTCCTTATGTCCTCCCATCCACACGCCCCACACTTTATGGCAGGCTGCTATCAAAATGAAGCAGGTGTGGGGGCAGATCTGACTGCTGGCCTGGAATGCCAATTACAAATGGGAGGCAGGGTACCCAAATGCTGTTTGGTTCATTATACGACTCACCACTTGAGTTAATTGTTTAAAGCAAAGTTTTTCAACCTTGGCAACTTTTAAGACGCATGGACTTCAACTCCCAGAATTCCCCAGCCAGCTATAAACTCCATATATCTTAAGGTTGCCAAAGTTGAGAAACATTCTGCTAAAGCAATGAGAGTTTCTTCAACAACAACAACAACAACAACAACAACAACAACAAATTCAGGTCCAAATGCATGATACCCCTTCTTTCCAATATCATGGGGACTGAAGACTAAAATGATGAACGGTTGCAGAAACTGGACATGGCTAGTCTAGTGAAGAGAAGGACAGGGGAGACATGATAGCAATCTTCCAATATTTGAGGGGCTGCCACAGAGAGGAGGGGGTCAAGCTATTTTTCAAGGCACCCAAAGGCCAGAAAAGGAATAATGGGTGGAGACTGAACAAGGAGAGTTTCAAGCTGGAAATAAGGAGGAATTTTCTGACCAGGAGAACAATGAACCCATGGAACAGAAGTTGCCTTTGGAAGTTGTGGGAGCTTCATCCCTGGAGGCTTTCAGGAAGAGACTGCATTGCCATCTGTCAGAAATGGTGTAGGGTCTCCTGCTTGGGTGGGGAGGTGGACTAGATGAACTACAAGGCCCCTTCCAACTATGTTAATCTGTTAATCATTTCATCCAAGACTGGCTGTGAGAAGAACGTGTCCCATGCACAGGTCCAGCAGGATCTGAATCCAGATTGCTTAAAACAAGAGGCCATCATTTGAAGGCAACAGACAAGACCAAGCCGAACCAGAGGTGGGTTGCTCCCCGTTCGGCCCACTTCAGCCGAACCAGTAGTGGTATTTTGGCGTGGGTCGCAGAACCGGCAGCGACCCAGGCTGGCCACGCCCCTGAACCGGTTCCCTGGTCACTGCTGCCTTTGCTGGCATGTTGTTTAATAGTGTACTCGCATGTGCAGTTCAATATAAATTGTTCTGCGCATGCATGAAGAACAGTTTACATCAAATACACATGCACGCGGAGTGCGAAGCGAACTGGTAGTAAAACCTGGAGCAACCCACCTCTGGCCTCAACTAATTTCTTTCTTAAGTTTTACCCTGGCCAGAGAAGTTGCTTTATTCACCTTTCTTCTCCAAATCTTCCCAAGGGGCCAGGAGAGTTTATAACAGCAGGTCAGGAATCCAGAAATAAAATGACAAGAGGCCGACCTCAAGAAATACCACCACACAACCTTTCCATGATAGAATTCCAGGCCAGAGGCCATCGGGGGGGGGGGGGGGACGACAATCGTGCAACAAGCCACGTTCTGCCAACATTGTGCTCATTCCACTGGTGGGGGCTTCTTTCCACCCCCAAGGGTTCAGATCAGGGCTGAGAGGGGGTGACTCAAAACCTCTCCGACTGACTCAGCCGCTATTAAGCGCTTCCCACATTATTGGTGAGAGGTCCTGAGATATTGGAAAGTGATTCACTCCGCAAAAAATCGTTCGAGCTGCAAAAAGGCACGATTCACACCCAAGTACGGGAGTCTTTAAACAATGACAAGCCTTGCAAACCAGAAATTTCTCCCGCCTGGAGCCGCACCTCACTGCCTCGCACTTGCAGCCTAGGGCCTGGGAGTGGGAAGGTGACTCACCAGGTGCTCACGTCTTCTGGCAAACAACCTTGTTGACAACAAGCACGGAAGGGCTACTGGCACGGAGGCTGAGAAGTGGTGCAGGAGCACCGGAGAGGCATGGGGGGAGGGGAGAGAGGGCCCCTCCGTTCTCTGCTCCCTCCAGTCCAAGGACACCCCCCCCCCCAATCTCAGTTTTCCTGCCAAGAGCAACTGCAGGTGGAAGCTAACCACCGAGACTCCTGCAACGCCTTCATCTTTTGCTCCACGATGGGCTGTTAATCACCCTCTTCTCCCCCGTTTTTCAATTAGAGGTTCCTTCAGAAAAAATGGCAAGCGAACTCTGTAAAGTGCTGCCCAGGCCAACACCTCCGCTGTAGCTATAATTATCCTCCCTTGGACCAAAGCTCCCTGGGGAGCAGCAGTTAGGTGTTCTCGGGTTTCAAAGGGCTCTAAGAGCATCCAGAGGAGCTGAAGGAGGTGAGAAAGAGAGCTGCAATTCAATACTTTGGTTCGGATTTTGCTTTCCGTGTTGGCGCTTATGGAAGACGGGGCAGAGCTAAGCAGCAGGGAGGGAGCTCACGGTTCGAAAAACAAAACGCCTCTAACTAGACAGGTAGTCCTCGACTCCCGACCACAACCAAGCCCCAAATTTCTGTTGGCAAGACATTTGTTAAGTGAGTTTTGCCCCATTTTATGACTTCGTTGCATTTGTGAAGTGAATCACTGCAGTTATTCAGTTAGTAACATGGTTGTTAAGTGAAGCTGGCTTCCCCGTTGACTTTGCTTTTCAGAAGGTCGCAAAAGGGGATCGCATGAACCTGGGCACACAACGACCGTCCTAAATGTGAGTCAGTTGCCAAGCTTTCCAATTTTGATCACGTGACCATGGGGAATGCTACAATAGTCGTAAGTGTGAAAACCGGTCACAAGTCCCTTTTTTCAGTGTCGTTGTACCTTTCCATGGTCATTAAATGAACTGTTGTAAGTTGGGTACTACCTGTATATTAAAAATTGCAATTTAAATGCAGGACCCATTCAATTGACTAAATGGATTCAGTTAAAATAAGGTACTCCTTAACTTTTGACCACAATTGTGTTTGGAAAATCCAACACTAAGCAATGGGTTGTCAAGTGAGTCGCATCCCATTTTACGACCCTTTTTGCTGTAGTTGTTAAGTGAATCCAGCTTCCCCTATTGACTTTGTTTCTCAGAAGCCCCCTGGGAAAGTCGCACATGGCAGTCACACAACCCTGGGACGCTGCAATAGGCTGGTTGCCTTGTGCCCAAATTTGTAGAGATACCGGAATGGTCATGTGACAAGACCTTTCTTCAGCACTGTCATAAGTCTGAATGGCCATTAAAAGAAAAGTTGTGAGTCGAGAACTGCCTGTGAGAGACTTAGCCCTTATTGTTTAGCTTATGATGAGAGCAGGCCATAAGAGAAATTATTAGATAGATGGACGGACGGACGGACGGACGGATGGATGGTATAGAGATAGAGATGATAGAGATAGAGAGATAGATAGAGAGATAGAGATAGATATAGAGATATAGATAGATATATAGAGATAGAGATATAGAGATAGATAGAGAGATATAGATATAGATAGATATAGATATAGAGAGATAGAGAGATAGAGAGAGATATATATAGATATAGAGATATAGATATAGAGATAGAGATAGAGAGATATAGATATAGATAGATAGAGAGATATAGAGATAGAGAGATATAGAGATAGAGATAGAGATAGAGATATAGAGATAGAGAGATAGAGATAGGGAGATATAGATATAGATATAGATATAGATATAGAGATATATAGATAGAGATAGAGATAGAGATATAGAGATAGAGATAGAGATAGAGATAGAGATAGAGATGATAGATAGATAGATAGATAGATAGATAGATAGATAGATAGATAGATAGATAGATAGATATAGAGATAGATATAGAGATAGAGATATTTGTTTTCGTAGATTTTCACGGGTGTAGGTACACCATATAGATAGATGCAGTCTACGTAATTATAGGTAAACATTCTATGGGAGTATCGCAGTGTTCTCAAAACTGGATGTGCAGTTCAGCTATCCATATAATCATCTCCGGCTTTGTGTAGATCTTTGAGGGGCAGAGATGTGTGTGTTTCAAACTTAATTTCATTGAGGGCCACATCAGGGTTGTATTTGCTTTTTTGGGGGGGGGCGGAGGGGCATGGCCGCTCGATATCGTTTGTGTCAGGGGCACCTGTGGTGGCCCGGGAGGGGCTCTTTGCTCCCTCCAATCCAAGGGACCCCCCCCAACCTCAGTTTTCCTGTCAAGAGCAACTGCAGATGGAAGCCCACCACCAACACTTCTGCAACCCCTTCATCTTTTGCTCTGTGAGGGCTGTTAATCACCCTCTCCCCATTTTCAGTTAGACCAAGGCTGTCAAATTCAAGGCCTGTAGGACGGATCTGGCCACCCTGGAAACAGCAGTGGACTGGCCTGCGGTGCCTCCGGCAGCGGAAACGGACCTCGGGGACTGGGGGTACACAGCTCTCCTGCGCTCCATTTTTGCTGGCAGAGTGGCATCGCGGGCCAGTCCTTCACTGTTTTCCAGGGCGGTCCCACAGGCCAGATCTAAGCAGCCTGTGGGTCAGATGCGGCCCGTGGGGCCTTGAGTTTGACACCCCTGTTCCAGGGAAGTAGAGAACGCACATTGCACAATGTGTTTAATAGTTTGCACCACCATCTCAGCAAGGGGAGCCTTTCCATCCCCACTGACTCAGGGCAGAGGCAGTTCTTTTAGTGTCGCACCTGATTCTGTTCAATTTTGGCCAGACGGAGCGAGGCAGGTCAAAACCTGGTACTTTGGCAGAGGGACCACTAATGGTCAGGCCACAAGGAGGCACCTGGACCCTTCCTCTCTCCGGGTGTTCTCGGGGTTAAACTGGGATTAAGTGAATCCAGGAAATCCTTGACTTACAACAGTTTGCTTAGTGCATGCATGTATGTCTTTGTATATATGTATGTTTATATATGTCTTAGTGTACGCCGCCCCGAGTCCTGCCTGGAAAGGGAGCGGCTAATAAATCCAAATTTATTATTATTATTATTAGTGACTGTTCAAAGTTACGATGGCAGTGAAAAAACTGACCTATGACCATTTTTCACACTTACAACCATTGCGGTATCTCTATGGCAGGGGTGTCCAAACTTGGCAACTTTAAGACTTGTGGACTTCAACTCCCAGCTCTGCTGGCTGGGGAATTCTGGGAGTTGAAGTCCACAAGTCTTAAAGTTGCCAAGTTTGGACACCCCTGCTCTATGGTCACATGATCAAACTTCAGACGCTTGGCAACTGACTGGTATTTATGAGGGTTGCAGTGTCCTGGGGAGGTCTTTTGATCCCCTTTTGTGACCTCCCCACTAGCAAATTCAATGGGGGAGGCAGATTCACTTTACAACTAGGTTACTAGCTTAACAGCTGCAGTGATTCACTTAACAACCAGGGCAAGAACGATCGTAAAATGGGGCTAAAACTCACCTAACAGCTGCCTCGCTTAGCAACAGAAATGTTGAGGCTCAATGGTGATCGTGGACCACCGGGAGCTGTTTTCCAAGCTGCTCGATGGGGTTTCCGTCTTGTGACGGGCTGGGCATGGCCTGGTGAAGAGGCCGTGACATTCAGCATCCTTGACCACGGCCGAACGAGAGCGTGTCGTCTTCTAATGCAGGACGGTGTGATATTGCCAAGTACCAGTAAACCAGTGCACAGGAGTGGGATGTAATGTGCCAGGCATGATACCTAGCATCAATATGTGGATTGTGAAGGTAGAACTGTGATGGTGAATCTATGTCACCCGTGCCGCAGGTGGCACCAGAGCCCTCTCTCTGGGCATGCGAGCAGTCGCCCAAGCCCAGTTCCACCGCGGGTGCGCAAGCACCTCCTGCCGGCCAGCTGATTTTGGAGTTACCGCCAGGCATGCGCAGGGGGCAGGGCACAAGAGGGGGTGGCATGGGGTGTCGGTGCGTGCCCCCCCCGCACCCCACTTTTGGTCCCAGGAGGCTGCAGGGAGACCTGCTAGGCCCAAATCAGGCCACAGTACGTGGGTCACACGTGCATGCGCGAGGGGGGGGGAGGACGCACACACATTGCATTATGGGTGTGGGCAGTTTCGGCATGCGGTGACAAAAAGGTTATCCATCACTGAGATAGAACAAAACCCCGGGAATCCTATTTTCATAAGTTTTCGGTGTATTTCTCTCACTTAGTTGCTTTCTTGTCCCATAACTCTGGCCCCTTTCAAACAAAAATGAAATTCAATGTAGAGAAAAGCATGGTTTTGCACATAGGCAAGAATAAGAGCAAGCATTCAAGTCCTGATTAAGGTCAATGTCAGTAACTGTGAGAGGGATCTCGGAGTCTTCGTGGACGATCACTTCAATATGAGCCGGATGTTTGCGGCGGCAGCCAAAAAAGCCAGCGCAATACTAAATTTCCTTAACAGAGGGACACGATCAATAGCACATGAAGTATTATTACCACTTTATAAAGCCTTAGTAGGACCTAAGCACTTGGTATACTGTATCCATATTATAAAAAAATGTTGAGATTCTGGAAAGAGTGCAGAAAAGAACAACAAAGATGATATGGGGACTGTAAGCTAAAACATATTGAAAACCTTTGTAGGAATTGGGGATGTCTAGTAGTTAAAATAAGGACTAGAGGAGACACGATAGCAGTCTTCCAATATTTGAGGGGCTGCCACAAAGAGGAGGGGGTCAACCTATTTTCCAAAGCACCTGAAGGCAGGACAAGAAGTAATAGATGAAACCTAATCAAGGAGAGAAGCAACTAGATCTAAGGAGAAACTTCCTAACAGTGAAGACAATTAACCAGTAGAACAGCTTGCCTTCAGAAGTTATAGGTGCTTCATCATTGGAGGTTTTTAAGAAGAGACTGGACAGTCACTTATTTGGAATAGTATAGAGCAGGGGTGTCCAAACTTGGGAACTTTAAGACTTGTGGACTTCAACTCCCAGAATTTCCCAGCCACCAGAGCTGGCTGGGGAATTCTAGGAGTTGAAGTCCACAAGTCTTAAAGTTGCCAAGTTTGGACACCCCTGGTATAGAGTCTCCTGCTTGAGCAGGGGTTTGGACTAGAAGACCCCCAAGGTCCCTTCCAACTCTGTTCTTCTGTTCTCTCTCTGTGTTAATTTCCCCAACCTGGCACCTTCAAGCTGCAACTGGCTGGAATTCTGGGAGCCACAATCTGAATCTGAAAAGACATTTGACAGTGATCAAGGTGGGAAAACTTACAAACCACAACAGCTGAATGGTCATCTCCAGATCAGCCCCAAGGCAGGTTCCAGGCCAGGGGAATGACCCCAAGCAAAAGTTAAAACTGCGCATATGCAGGGTGTTTCTATGATTTAGTGCTCCTCACTTTAGCACACTATTATTGCCTGAAAAGAGATTTTCTTGAATCTATTTTGATTCTGACTTTCCAGCAAACTGTCAAAAGCAGGTCACTTCAAACCCCAGTAGAAGCAGCTGAAAATTACTAATTCAGATTTTCAAAGGCCACCTTCCAAGAATTTGGCTGGACGGGTAAACTGGAAAACGTGCAACTCAGAATAGCAAAGTGTACACAGAAAGCAGAGTAAGAACACATACTTAAAAAAAAAGTTAGGAATTTAAGTGGACCAAAAAAAAAAAAAAACCTTTCTGGATATGGGACATATTTTGTCCAGAAAATACATTGAGAGGGAGGAGGGAAAGGAATTGATTTTCATCTTTCTCAGCTTCACATCATGTTCCAGATGTGGCACAGTTGTATTCCTCTGGAGAGGAACGTGTTGCACAAGCCTCTGCTTATTAATCAAGTGGAACTGTTATTATTATCATGACTGTAAACACCGTTTTCCCCAATGGAGCACACGGCACAAAGAATATCACAACACAACAAACCAATAGTGAAGGCTAAACCTCTGGTCCCATTGACCGGCCAAGATTGGATCCTGTAATAAGGAAGCTTTTAGTTGTAAGTTAGAAATCAGCCATTCTGGTGTCGGGTTGAAGGAGCCTGGCTAAAAACTAGGAGACAGAGAGTTCTAATTCCATCTTAGACATGAAAGCCAGGTGAGTGACTTTGGGCCAATCACCAGGAGACAGAGAGTTCTAGTCCTGCCTTAGACATGAAACTAGGTGAGTGACTTCGGGCCAATCACCAGGAGACAGAGAGTTCTAGTCCTACCTTAGACACGAAAGCCAAGTGAATGATTTCAGGCCAATCATCAGGAGATGAAGAGTTTTAGTCCTGCCTTAGACATGAAAGCTGGCTGGATGATTTTGGTTCAGTCCCCAGCCCACCTCACAGGATTGTTGTTGTGGGGAAAAGAGGAGATGGAAGGAGTATTAGGTATTTTGTCCCTTTGAGTTCCTTAGAAAGTAATAGAGGCGAGATAAATAAATCAGCAGACTGGATGCCTTTCCTTCTCCCCAAAGGGAATTCTTCCCCCTAGAAGGCATCTACCAATGCAGGTCTCCATTAGAGATCATCATGCAAATTAGGTAAAGCAGGACAGCCCAACTCATAGGATGTCATTTAGCTCCCTGAATGCTCTGCGGGGACTTCTGTGCCTGCAATGCAGCCACGTCCTCCTCAGCTCTAGTATCTGCAGCTCAGCCGCCAGGATGGCCATGCTCGCTGGAGAATTCTGGGAGTTTGTCCAGGCAGGCAGGGGAAGGCTACCACTTATGCACGGGAGATGGGAGCGGTGCTACTTTCCCTAGCAAGCCCAACATTGATCTGTGGTTAGTATGACAAGCAGGCAGCTGGCCTCCTCAGACTGCGCCTGCTGATGTGGTAATGCGGCCAGGGCTCCTTGCCACACACGAAGGGCAATCGAAACCCAAGCGGGAGCCAGAGAATGGCCTGGCACAGGGACAATTTCAACACCAGCAGAGCGCCTTGGCTATGCGTAACAAGGTGACCCCACATCCCTGCTGGGGGCCTTGTGTGAATGTCCTGCACATACACACAACTCAGCACACTGGGGTGCCCCGGAGGAAGAGAAGGAAGGCTGTCGTGCACGTCCTCAGGACCATCTCATGCTGGTCAGCTGGTCACGGAAGTAGCCTTAAGCAGGCACAATAAATACATTCTTGGTCTAGTCATTAAGGCACCAAGCTAGAAAGCAGAAGACTGTGAGTTCTTGTCTCACTGCAGTCATGAAAGCCAGCTGGGTGGCTTTGGGCAAATCACCAGGAGATTGGGAGTTCTAGTCCTGCCTTAGCCATGAAAGCTGGCTGGGTCTCTAATGGCCAATCAACCAGGAGATGGGGAGTTCTAGTTAGCCATGAAAGCCAGCTGGGTGACTTGGAGCTACTCACTCTCCCTCAACCCAACTCACCTCACAGGGTTGTCATTGTGGGGGAAATAGGAAGAGGGGTGTGGGCTGGATATGTTGACCACCTTGAGTTATTTAGTAAAATAATAGAGGCATGATACAAATAAATAAATGAATAATAAAAAACTTTATTCAAGATTAAATGGGTCCCACCCTTCTCTAGTTCAACTGTCTTGAAACGCAATCTAAATATAAAGCCATGTGTGTTTCTCAACCTTGGTCGCTTGAAGTTGTGTGGACTTCTAGTCCTAGAATTCCTCAATCAGCATAGCTGGCTGGGGAATTCTGGGAGTTGAAGTTTAGTTTAGTTTACTGTATTGTCATCGTACCTTGTACAATGAAATTAGATGTGATCTTCAGTGTACAATGACAGTTCAGGTTGTGGTTGTTAAGGAATCATGTGTAGCTATTAAGCACAACATCAGATGGTGGCTGGTTTCCTCACTGACTTGACTTATTGGAAGCTGGCAGTAAAGATCCCAAGTGGGGATGATGTGACTGTGGGAAGCTGTGACCACTGTCACTGTGTGCCGATTGCCAAGCGCCCCCATCCTGTTCCCCTGAGGACACTGCGACAGCCACAACTTCAAGGACCGGCCATAAGTCTTCTTGTTGAGCACTGTTGTAACTTCGAATGGTTGCTGAACAAGAAGTCACTAAGTGAGGACTACTTGTATAGTCCAAAGCCCTTCCCTGTCTTTCATGGTTGACAAAGCATAATGATACCCCTGACGACAACAATTGGACCAACCACTTGGTGGGCTCCCTAGTACCTTGGGGTCTCCGGCCCCACACAGGTGAGGGGGGGCATTAAGTTATGTGGGTTGGCACTCGAGTTCATGTGATAGCGCGCACTTATGTGCTTTTGAACCTTGAAAAAGGTTGGCCATCACTGTTGTATGTCATCTAGTCCAACTCCCTATGCAAGCAGGACAATGTCTACCATTTCGGACAAGTGGCTGTCCAGTCTCTTCTTGAACCCCTCCAGTGATGGGGCACCCATAATTTCTGGAGGCAAAGCATTCGACTGGTTGATTGTTCTCACTGTTAGGACATATCTCCTTAGCGCTAGATTGCTTCTTTCAGTGACATGCGGTGAGGTTTATGACTGGTGAGGCTGGTGACGTCATCAAACCACGTGGTTGCTCCAATCGCACGGGCGCAGCCCAAACGGAGAAGTTTATTCAGCTCCAGCCTCAATCAGCGCAGCCGCGGTCCCCTTCATCTTGCCTCAGGAAGGAGGGGAATGGGACCATGTGTGCAGGGGAAGGGGATCGCAGCTCTGCTAATCTGAGGCTGTGCGCTGAGGAGCCGCCTGCACATGGTCCCATTCCCCTTGCAAGGATCCCGGGCTCGCCTGATGCAAAAAATGCCTAGGTACCGTGTTTCCCTGAAAATACAACCTGTCCCGCGCTCACTGACCTAGCGTTATCCCGAAAGCGCCAAGTTACAGGAGCCAGAGGTGGGGGGAGCGCTCACGTTGCTTGCCGCCTTCGGTATACCACTAGGTTGGGGAGTGGCGTTCTGTCCGGCCAGAGAGAGTTGCCGGGCGGCTGCTCTCTTGTGAACTGGCTCCCGAAGAGCCGGGCACAGCCTCAGGGGCGAAGCAGCCATGAGGTAACCATGCTCACGAGCAGCCGCCCGGCAAATCCCCTCTCCAGCCGGGAAAAGCGCCATTCACTGACCTGAACAGCCGCCCGGCAAATCCCCTCTCCAGCCGGGAAAAGCACCATTCACTGACCTAGGGGGTATCCCTAAGGTGCCAAGCCATGTGGTGCTCTGCCCGCCCCGCCAGCTCCCGCGGCTTGTCACGAAGCCCTTGCGCAGCTCTCCCAGGCCACCCCTGCTGGCTGCTGCTGCCCGCCGCCACCCGCTGCCGCCCCGCTCCGCGCATAACTTCCAAACTCCAAAACTTCCAGCATCGGCCGCTCTAGGAGTGCTCTCTATGGTGGGCCGGCTGCCGGACAGAGAGTTTTCCGGACAGAGTCTTCTTTCCTTCATTAGTTTCCATCCCTCAAAATAAACAAAACAAACTGAAATTCTCAAAATAAAGGCAATTCAATCTCTGAGCCAATGAACTCAACATGGGAACCCAGTGCAGAGATGACTGTTGTTTCGGACAATGTCAATCTGCAGTTTCTGATAGTCAACTTCTCCGTTGAGTGGCCTGCTAACCCCTTTAACAGTCCTTGTAGAGCCTTTTCTGCCCATCTTTAGTCCAGGTGGCTTTATATGAAGAAAAACATAAAATGCAAAGCACTGGATTCAGATGTCATCATCTTCAAGAATGAACAGTGAAATCAGCAGAAGTTGCGGTCAACAGAAGTCCTGCTGATTTTAGCAAAGTTGTACCAGATGTTGACTTAACGCCCACATTCTAGAATTTGAACAGAAGATCTAGTCAAATTTTCCCACCGTTGTATAAAAGAAGACACCCATTTTCCCAACTTACACAAACCCAACTTAGCCTCTGGCTTGATGGCTGTTCTATGCATCCTCTGCATAACAAAACTCTTTGTGCTATTTTCTTGTTACCCCCTTTTTAGGGTCATCTTAAACAAAGCCCTTCTTGTAATGGGGATGGGTCTGCACAGAGCCTTTCCTTGGAAAAGAAATGGTTACTATGCCATGATTTCAAGGCTCGTCTCTGCTGTGAATTGACATGATGGAGCGCTGGGAAAGTCCTGCACCCTTCCCTGAATGTGGGGGTGGATGTGGTAAGCCTCAAAGTTGTGTATGCAAAGCACTTCCAAAGCACTTCCGTAGCATTTCAGCACAAGGCGGGGTGGGGGGAGGAGGGGGGAATCCACAAGAAGCTTCTCTACTTGCTTGGAAGCCAAGTAGCAAGTGGATAATAAGAACACTTCGTTCAAGCCTCAGCAAAGGACTGTTCAAGATGTCATCATATAACATTAATTCCAGAGGAACAACAGTTTCTCCTCCAGAATCACCTTCCCAGCTTAATATGTTTTTAAAAAGATCCATAGATCACCCATAAATGCCTGGAAAACCCTCTGCTACTGAGGGACAGAAGAAGAGCATCCACGACCACTGGAACTGCAGAAGGGGAGGCAAATAGGAAGAGAAAATGGGAATAACTCTTGGCAAGAAGGAGATTTTATCCAACCTCAGTGACTGTACAGTTCTCACTGACCTCAGGCGACCTTTGCAAAATCCATGTTCAACATTGCGAACAGCATCAACTGGTGATAAATTATTCTAAAATCAAGATTTAACATGCTTGCCAGAAGGTCTAAATTACTGTCCCTGTAATGAGGTTTGCGTTGTGCAAGTCTCTCTCATCCTTTAAATATGTAGGGGAGGCATTTCATGCCCAAGACAGTTTAGAGGGCACAGCGCTGCCAAGCTGCCTTCAGCGTGCCAAAGAACTCAAGGCCACTTTGTGGGAGAACAGCAACTTGCCTTCCAGCAGTGCTCAAGTTATCTCGAGTAAGTCTCTGGTCCGGCCCACTTACCGAGCAAAGATTACAGACTAACAGAGTTGGAAGGGACCTTGTAGGTCATCTAGTCCAACCCCCCACCCAAGCAGGAGACCCTGCACAATTTCTGACAGATGGCAGTCCAGTCTCTTCTTGAAAGCCTCCAGGGATGAAGCTCCCACAACTTCTGTTCCATTGGCTGACAACTTTCACTGTCAGAAAATTCTTCCTTATTTCCAGGCTGTCTCTCTCTTTGGTCAGTTTCCATCCATGATTCCTCGTCTGGTCTTTGGGTGCCTTGGAAAACAGGTTGACCGCCCTCCTCTGTGTAGCAGCCCCTCAAATATTGGAGGATGCTCTCCTGTCTCCCCTGGTCCTTCTCTTCCCTAGACTAGCCATGCCCAGTTCCTGCAACTGTTCGTTGTATGTTTTAGCCTCCAGTCCCCTCATCATCCTGGTTGCTCTTCTCTGAACTTTTTTCTAGCCTCTCAACTTCTTTTTTATGGCATGGCAACCAAAACTGGCTGCAGAATTCTAGGTGGGGTCTTACTAAGGCTTTATAGAGTGGTATTCATTAGTACCTCACTGGATCTTGATTGTATTCCTCTGTTAATGCAGCTTAGGAGTGCATTTTTGGCTTCATTTTCTGCTTGACTTCCTGGAAGGGGTGTCCATAGGTTCTTTTAAGAATACCCAAGTCGGTGGGCTCCAAAACACCAGAGGCCCAAAATTACCATACAGGTTCCTAGGTAACACCCCCACACACACACACACAAAAGCATTCAAAGACTAATACTCAGTGCTTGCTACTCCATTCTTTTCCACTTCTACTACCACCTCCTCCTACTGCTCCCCCCCCCCCCCCCCGGCAATGATTATTTCCCAAGTTCTACTGCCAGAGAACAATCTCTTTCAATCTGCTTTAGGCTGTATTATGAACAAAAGCCTCCTTCCCTCGCTCACCAACGCCATCGCCATGACCCACGAAAATATCGTTTCAACCAATCCTTGCATTGACGAGCTCTGCAAGACTCTCAAGCAAAGGAAAGCTGAAGGGAGATTAGATAAGCACAGTTGCGGTTTTGCTTAATGACTGCTTTGCTTAATGACCACACTGTTGGTTCCAATTGTGGTTCCTAAATTATGACGGCCCGCACCACTGCAGTTAGCTCTAATAGAACACCCAAAGCATTAGTGCACCTCTCTCCTGCAGTCTGAGAAGAGATCTGGGAATTCTGGGAGTTGAAGTCCACATATCTTGAAGTTACCAAGGTTGAGAAGCACTGCTCTAGTCTCATGACCCTCAACCACCATCTTTTCCATTGCTTTAAAATACCGTATTTTTCGGACTATAAAACGCACTGGAGTATAAGATGCAACAAGATTCTGAAGAGGTAAATTTTTTAAAAAATTGAACTCCCAAGCCCCCAGGAGCACTTTGAAGGCCTCCCAAACCCTCTGCATGTCCTGTTTTTTTGTGAAAAATTGATGTGTGGGGCATGGTTTCGGGAGGCCAAAAAAGCTGTATTCAATGTATAATACGCACCCATATTTTCACCCTCTTTTTTGGGGGGAAAAGGTGCATCTTATACTCTGAAAAAATACGGTAACTGAGATGCAACCTACTTCTAAATTTGAAAGTTCCGTGTTTTAGGATCTGCTGTCCAGTCTGCCATAAACAGAACCCAGAGCAAAGCAAGCCCTTGTTTAAACCTGCAAAGATGAGGTTGGTCCACGGGGAACCTCTGGAGAGCAGCTTCTGTGGTTCCTTGCCGTCTGCTGCTTTTGTTGCCAATACACACAAACTGTGATGGACCCGGAATACTTCCCCTTCCTCTCAATCCAACAATGCTTCAAAGTGGGTGAAGATAAAATGTTTATTTGGACAAATCAAATTTTCTGCAGAAATGCTTAAGAGCCCGTTGCTATTGCAGAACTTGTTAAAGCTGTTGGTGTAAACGGCACACCCTGCACTAGTGTGGAAAGGGCTACACCTGCAGAACTAAGCCTCGTGCGATTGTGATCCAAGGACATCAAGGTTTGCACCTAAAACTTCCCAAACTCTCCAATCGCCCTTGACGCCCATCAGATCTGCGACTTTTAACTCCCAATCAACTTAGCAACAGCTATGTTGAGTGAGGAGGATTCTGGAAATCCACCTGTCCAGAGGGTCCTCAAATGATGGATGGATTCATACAGCCACTGCCCACTCTAGCTTTATAACGTTCACAGCTCAAGACAAGGTTCTTCTCTATCATTGCTAGGAAATTCAAAGGCAAGAAGTAATTTTCATCAATATCTTGTTTGGAGGCATCAAAACTGGTTGCTGTGGAAACAGATGGCTGATCTTCTAAATTGGGGCTTTGGTCTAATCTGCAGAGGTTGTTTAGAACACTGTATAATGGAGTTGGAAGGGTCTTTGGAGATCTTCTAGTCCAACCCCCAGCTCAAGCAGGAGACCCTGAGCTATTTTCAGACAAATGGCTATCCAGGCTCCTTTAGAAAGCCCCCACTGATGGAGCACCCACAATTTCAAGCTGTTCCATAGGCTGATCGCTCTCTCCTTTAGAAATTAGGCAACTGATCAAGGAGAGATTCAACCTAGAAATAAGGAGACATTTTCTGACAGCAAGAACAATCAATCAATGGAACAGAAGTTGCCTTCTGAAATTGTGGGAGCTTCATCACTTGAGACTTTCAAGAAGAGATTGGACTGCCACCTGTCAGAAATGGTGTAGGGTCTCCTGCTTGGGGGGGGGCTGGACTAGATGACCTACAAGGTCCCTCTCAACTCTGTTAATCTGTAATCTGTAATTTTCTCCTTAGTTCTAGGTTGCTTCTTTTCTTAGTTAGTTTCCATCCATTGTTTCTTGTCTTGTCTTTTAGTGCTTTGGAAAATGAATTGACCCTCTCTTGCCTGCAGCAGCCCCTCAAATACTGGGAAACTGCCCTCATGTCACCCCAATCCTTCTTTTCATTAAACTACTAGACAAATCCAATTCCGGCAACCGTTCTTTGTATGTTTTGGCCTCCAACCTCCTTATTATCTGTGTTGCTCTTCTCTGTGTTCTTTCCAGAGTCTCAACATCTTTTTGATGCGGAATGTAATGTGGCGACGCAAAGTAGATGCAGTATTCCAAGTGTGACCTTACTAAGGATTTGTAAAGCCTTTATCTTATTATTTATCTTATTATTTCTGAAATGTACCCTTTTGGCCCTGCCTTTCTTAAGAGCCAACTTTGCTTCTACCTCTAGAAGTGGATATTCTTGAAGGACAAGGCAGCATGAAACCCTTCTGAGACCCAATGCTCTAACATGGGTGATGGTGAACCTATGGCACGCATGCCTGAAGTGGCACGCGGGGCCATGTCGCCTGGCATACGTGGTGTTACCTGTTCCTCTCCAAGGTTTCTGGCATGCATGCCTGTGCGACGATCACCTGGCCTTTGTGCATGCAGCAGTGCCAGAAACTAGGAGAGCTTGTCTTCCATCTTCCAGAATGAGCATGAGCGCTGGCCAGCCAATTGTCATGTGCGCATGAGCACCAGGAACCCAAAAATTAGGTTGCCAGTGTGCATGCATGTACCAGAAACCGTAGTACTCAATAGGCAAATTGTAGTTGTTAGGCAAATCCGTTTTATCCAATGGTCATTTTTGGCCAGAAATTAGAAGCAAAGGCCAGAAATCGAAGTCAAATTTCCAGTCACGTGACTGCTGGACACTGCAAATTGCCCCAAATGCGAGCCAGTTGCCAAGGCCCCAAAATCTGATCACGTGACTGGGTTGAATCCAGCCACTGGAACTTTGAAATCAGGTCACAAATTCCTTTTGGGGTGGCCTTTGTAACTCAGACAGTTGCTCAATGATCGGTCCTAGATTGAACACTAGCGGTACACAGTGATGGAAACGTTTCAGAAATCTAACATTTCAGCAGCAGGAGAGATCATTTTGCTAAGCTGCTCTCTTTACTGTAGAAATTTAGCCATTGTGCTGCAAAACCATTGTTCAGGCAATGCCTTCTTCCTGAGGCCAACTCAAAGTTCAGAAAAGATATTCAAGTTTTTGAAAATCCCCGACTTTCTCATTAGATGAGATGTTAAAAAGCTAAGTTGTGGGGAGGGAAGTGAGAAGATGATTAAAAAAAGGTTTGACTAGATCAGAGGCCCCCAAACTTGGCAACTTTAAGACTTGTGGACCTCAACTCCCAGAATTCCTCAGCCAGCATCTAGTCCAGAGGTCCCCAAACTTGGCAACTTTAAGACTTATGGACCTCAACTCCCAGAACTCCCCAGCCAGCTGGCTGGGGAATTCTGGGAGTTGAAGTCCACAAGTCTTAAAGTTGCCAAGTTTGGGGACCTCTGGACTAGATGCTGAAGACTAAAGTCTGCCGTATAATTCCCACAGCATATCCCCATCTTTTTTTCACTTGCTGTAATTCTTAAAAAGTCATTGCAAGTTCTACTTTTAACACAGACATTTCATCAGAGGCCTGATTATTCCACCGTGATTACCTAACTGCAGAAGTCAACCGAAGGACTCTGCAGAATGAGTTACGCCACTGTAGCGAGAGGGCCCTTGACACCCTTCCAGAATTCATTTTTTTGAAGTGTCTGTATTCATAAAGAACGCCACTCTAATCCATCACTCTTTTATATAAGTACAGAAGTAACACAATTCTGCGGCAGTGCCAACGGCAGAGAGATAAAGCAGCAGGACTTGGAAGATGCCAGGAGTTAAATGCAGGGCAACGCGCAGCTGGTGCCATAACCTGTTGCGAGAAATTCAAGCAGGACCTTAGCTTGTTCTCCGAACCCAGCCATCCCCTTATGCCGTAAAACGGGTTACTGGTCTGGGCACAGTCAAAAAGGCAGCAAAGGCTTGGAACACAAGAAAGGTGGGAACAAAAGCAGAAGGCACACTTCCCATCAAAAGCCTTCAGCACAACCACGTCCTCTGCACGAGGAAAGAGGCTTTGGAAGTCCCCCCCCCCAAAAAAACCCCTGGGTCTGCAAGGTGGAAGGAAAAATGTCCCGTCCTTGGAAAGTCCTTCACACAAACCAGGGTCTCCCCATGTCTATTCACACAGCAGCCCTCGTGGAACAGATGCATTTCGGCACAAGCAAATCCACAGGGACTTGCCACCTGCGGAGGGCATTTACACCACTGAGCAAAAAGAACAGCATCAGTTTCACACAACATTCCAGGAAGGTCTTGAGGCAGTGGTGAAATTCAAATGCTTTTACTGCCGGTTCTGTGGGCGTGGCTTGGTGGGCGTGGTGTGACTTGGTGGGCGTGGCAGGGGAAGGATATTGCGAAATCTCCATTCCCACCCAACTCTGGAGCCAGAGGTGGCATTTGCCAGTTCTCCAGAACCTGTCGGAACCTGCTGGCTTTCACCCCCGTCTTGTGAAAAGTATTAGCCAGGGACCTCTGAGCAGGCAGTTCAAGAGAAGGACCTCGTGAAAAAGAAGAGAGCTTTCTGGAGAAGACTTTGCACAAGACCCAGAGCGCTGCCTGAGGCGAGGGCTGGTTGGGAAGGAGGACCCGGAGGCCACAAGTTCACTTCCTCCTCAACCTTCAAACTCACAGAGGGTGATGTGGGGCCGGCAACTTCCCTGCCTTGCTGAGAGAGAGAGTAAATCAGGAGGAGGCAGAGCTGGGAAAGTTGCCTGGCGCTCCAGAAGGAGAGGAGGAGAGAATTCTAATAGGAATCTGGAGAAATCAGGTTTTCTAACCCAAGCTGTGGCTCAGAGGCATGCCAGCTCTCCCCCGGTTCCTTCTGGAGAATTCAAACCCAGAGGAGCTTCTGCAGAAAAGCAACCCCTCCCCACACCAATAAACTGGCACTACCAGAGAACAATGAGTGGGGTGGGGGTGGGGGTGGGGAATGGATTGCCCCTCAGCCATAAACGCCCCTGATTTTGAGTCCAGCCTCTCTGCAAAAGGCAGTTTCCACCTAGCGAGAATCTCCACCCTGAGAAGCAGGCAACTCTGGGAATCTGTCTTTCAAAAGAGAAACGTTTTCGGCACTGCCCGACCCTCCTTGCCCCCCCCCCCATCTCCCCGGCTGGTCCGAACAACAGATGCCTCTTTGTGTGAACCAGCCGTCCCCTCCTAAATCATTCTGACAGCCAAGATTCACATTTACAGAGCGTTGGGAAAGCAAAAGTCAGGGATGAAAACAAACAAGCCTTCTGGGCCCAACGCTGAGAACTTTCCCCTTGCGCTGAAAGAGAGGCCTCCTCGAAAGGAAGGAAGAAAAAAAGGAAGGAAGGAAGGAAGGAGAAGAGAAGAAGAAGAGAGGAGAAGATGAGAGATGAGAAGAAAAGAAGAAGAGGAGGGGAGATCAGAGAAAAAGAGAAGAAAAGGAGAGAAAAGAAGAAGAGAAGAACCCAGGTTCCCCTCTAGAAGCAAATCTTTACGATGGAACACCAAACTTAAACTCCAGCCTCAAATAGTTGCTGGAAGAACCAATCCATGTTTGTGTTTTTCTACTCACGAACGTGAACTGCAGCAATTCCGCCCAGCTATAAGAACCCAGAATGAAGGGCCAAAATAAATGATGAGGAAACAGCTTGGCCAGCTGAACAATCCCCACCCTGTCCAACTTAGGCCGACTGCCTTCCCCCTCCAAGCTCTAGGAGTTGGAAATGGATCGCCTCCCATGTCATTCCCAAGCGGGTGTTCGGTGAGGCCTTCGCACAGCCCGTGGCAGGAAAGGAAAAGACCTCTGTGAATATTATCTCAGCAAGAAAGGCCGATTTGGGGGAGCTCCCTGTGCAGAGGAGACCTTCAGCAATGGAGGCCGAAGAGACTCCGCCAAGGGCCCTTCCAGAGGCTGCTAGACAGACACCAAGTCCATGGGAACCTCTGCCCCACTTGGGCCTGTCTCCCAGGCAGCTCACCCAGACACCTCGGGGCAGTTTGCAGACAGGGCCGGAAGCCAGCAAAGGCTGCTCATCCCTTCCACTCAGGCAGACCCCCCCCCCAGCTGATCCCCCAGGAACTGAACCCTGGTGGATCTCCTGCCCTCGTTCCCAGCAAGGTATATATGCCCTTCTTCTATCAAATGGTGGTCTTGGCTGCAACAGCCGGGCAGTCGGGGTCACTTGTGAAGCAGCTGCTCCAGCCTCAAATCAGGGTACCTGGGGAGGGGTGGCGTTGGCTCCCAGGAAGGGCCCTGGGGGTGAGTAGGTTTCTAGGTCTTTAGCCAACAAAAGAGCTAGAAGTTTACAGACTCCTTGCCATTCTTGCCCTCTTGCCAGGCGTGACTTTCATTTGCTGGCCTCTTCATTGCAATTACTGGGGTGTTTTGCTTGGGCACAAACACAATCAATGGGAGCCTTTGAATCAATGTAAAGTTAACCAAAACCAAACCAAACCGGGAATCCATGAATTCGATGACGGGGAACATTTTCACAGCTCATTGAATGGGGTTTTGTTTTAACCTTCCCTCTTTGCTTCGCCCCCGTTTTCACTTCCGACTCCCGAGCTCTCGCCTAGCAGGCAAAGAAAGGAAGAGCTGGCCAAGGGCGGCGGGGGCCTCGCCATCCTCCGCGGAACTTTCGCAGCCGCCTCCTCGTCTCCCACTCCCCAATGAGAGCCCTCCCCTTCTTCCCAGCGCCGCCGGCATCCGTGCCTAAAGGATCCCGGGGGCAGCGGAAGGAGACGCTCGCAGGACCCGCAGGCGCTCATCCTCCGGAGCCCCGGCCGGTCCCCGCAGGCGAGAAGCCTCCCCCCACCCGGGGGCCCCGGAGAGGCGGCCCGAGGACAAAGGCTCCCCGTCGGCGGCCCGGGCTCTCCCGCAGGGTCTCCTCCCGGAGGGTCAGCGGCCCTACCTGGGGATGGTGATGCACTTGGTGGCGGCGCTCTGGGTGGTGATGGCCTTCTCCAGCTCGTCCAGCTGCCCGGTCTTCTTCAGCTTTTTGACCAGGCTCTTGACCGCCTTCTCGCACCACTTCTCCTCCTGCCCGTTCTGCTCGCCCTTCTTCCAGCCCAGCAGCCGCTTCACGATGGGCGGCGTGAAGGGCAGGATGGACGACATGGCCGGCGCCGGGAGGAGGAGGCCGGCCGAGGGCAGCCCAGGAGCCCCTCCGCCCGCCCGTCCGCCTGCCTCGCTCTCTCCGGCAGCGCCGGGACCTCCCTCGGCCACCGGGCGCCCGGGCTCTCTCTCTCCCCGGCTCAGGCGGGCGGCGCGGGGGCCAGGAGCGGCGGCGGGCTCGGCCCGGGACAAAGCGGAGGACGCCGCTGCCACTGCCGCCGCCAACTTTCCGCGGACTTCTCCCGACGCGCCTCTAGCGGCGGCTGCGGCCCCGGCTGCGGCTCCTCCTCCGGCTGGGCGCGCTCCTCGCCTCCTGCGCAAAGGCGCGCTCGCTCCGCCGCCCGTCTGAGCCGCATGCAAATCGGGGGGCCGCCCCCTCCGAGGGGGCGGGGGCAGAGGGAGGCCACCTGCCCCCGAGCCCCCCGCCCCGCCCGCGCGCCCCCGCCCCCGCCCGTCTCGGCCGGCGCTGGAACCCGCGGGAGGAAGGCAGGCGTCCGACCCCAACCCGGCTTTGCCTCGCCCGCCCCGCCAGCCGCTGCGAATGTGAAGAGTGGAGGGTCTCGGAGCCCGTACAGGGCGCCCTCGGGGTCCCGCCCTCGCCGCTTTGGGACCAAATGGCTCAAAACCGGCTCCAGAAACAGCCCCTGTGAGCGACACCTTGGAGTCGCTGAAACCTGAGCCAGCCGAGTGGGCAGCAGCCAAAAAAGCCAATGCAATCCTTGGGTGTATGAAGAGAGGCATAGAATCAAAATCACACGAAGTATCTCCAAGGCACCTGAGTGTAGAACAAGAAGCAATGGATGGAAACTAATCAAGGAGAGAAGCAACTTAGAACTGAGGAGAAATTTCCCGACAGTGAGAACAATTAATCAGTGGAACAGAAGTTGCCTCCAGAAGTTGTGAATGCCCCAACACTGGAAGTCTTTAAGAAGATGTTGGATAGCTATTTGTCTGAAACGGAATAGGGTTTCCTGCCTAGGCAGGGGGTTGGACTAGAAGACCTCCAAGGTCCCTTCCAACTCTACTATTGTATTGTATTGTATTGTATTGTATTGTATTGTATTGTATTGTATTAGTACTGCTTTATAAAGCCTTAGTAAGGCCACACCTGGAATACCGCAACTAATCTTGGCCACCACATTACAAAAAAGATGTTGAGACTTTGGAAAAAGTTCAGAGAAGAGCAACTGAGATGATAAAAAGCCTGGAGACTAAAACATGAACAGCTGCAGGATTTGAGTCTGGCTAGTCGAGAGAAAAGAAGGACTGGGGGGAATATTCCAGTATTTGAGGGGTTGCCACAAAGAGGAGGGGGTCAATTCATTTTTCAAAGCCCCAGAAGGCAGGGCAAGAAACAATGGAATGGAAACTAATCAAGGGGAGAACCAGGCTAGAACTAAGAAATTTCCTAACAGGACAATTAATGAACAGCTTGCTTTCAGAAGTTGTGGGTGCTTCATCACTGGAGGCTTTGAAGAAGAGACTGAAATGGTAGGGTCTCCTGCTTGAGCAGGGGGCTGGACTAGAAGACCTCCAAGGTCTCTTCTCCAGCTCTATTCTGATTGAACCAAAAGACACCCCGCCCCCCAAAGGCAGGGGGCAAGAACCAGGTTCTTCTTCTGAAGCAAACAAGAGAAAACCTCCCAGCCCTTCCCTGGCACTAGTGCCCACTGCAGAGGCAAAGCATCTGCCTGCAAGATCTTGCTTGCAAGGTGGGATGGGTCCTTCCTTGCGCTGGAAGATGGTGATCTGATCCCAGAACTTGGATTTGGAGACTTTCAGAAGTGAGGGTTCCCATCTGTATGTCCTGGAGATGTTTATTTAGCCCACTGATCCATTTAATTCAATTTTCTGAGTTTGCACAGGGCATAGGTGATCATGATTGAGGTTAGCAGTCCTGCCCTGCAAAATTCTGGACGGTGGCTAGCTGGCAGCCAAAGGTTAAAAGGCTGTTTCTGCCCTCCTGGAAATCTGGATTTGCTTGTTTGTTTGTCATCACTGCAGCTGAGTTTGCCCACTGCATCTTAACAGCTTGCAATTTACACTATTGTAATATTTCTCCACACTGTGCTGGCTGGGGAATTCTGGGAGTTGAAGTCCACCCATCTTAAAGTTCCCAAGGTTGAGAAACACTGGCCTGTTGGATAAGCTGAGCATTCATTCATTCATTCATTTCCATCTATCCATCCAAATATGAATATGAATAAACCAAAGCACAAATTTCTATTTTCTCTAAAACATTTCTTTGTTGGTTTATGTAGTTTGTGGAAATGGGAGGACAGAGCACCATTCTTAGTGGTTTGCACCTTCACTCAGTTATGCAGTAAATGATACTTAGAGCAGTAAGTGAAGATCATATAAGCTTTCCAGAGAAATATTTCAAAAAGTTGAGAAGAAGGAGCAGGTAAGGTATTCCTTGTGCATATCAGTTAATTAAAGAGGAATTGCAAAGATTTGTAAAAAGAACAAATGTAGACAACTGTCCTTTGAACCATTCACAACCACAATTTATTGCTGGAGTATTAACTCAGAGAAATAATGTTTTAAACTATTAATTCAGGGGTGTCCAAACTTGGCAACTTTAAGACTTGTGGACTTCAACTCCCAGAATTCCCCAGCCAGCTGGGGAATTCTGGGAGTTGAAGTCCACAAGTCTTAAAGTTGCCAAGTTTGGACACCCCTGTATTAATTGTTCCTTTATGAGGCCGAATATCTATGTGCCCATCACTTGAAATGTGCCCTGTTTGCCCATGAGAATGACTGACTGGGGCCAAAGCTAGACTCTTCATGTTACCCAAGATGTAATCTGGTTTCTTTGGATTTTGTTTAATGTGAGAGCTCCGTCACTGTGATTTTAAAGCATGATTTATATCAGGGATTGGAAACATTTTCAGACATTGGAAACTTCTGCACAATTCTGCATAACAATTCAGGGCCAACATTTAAACATAAACAAAGCTGAACTCTTAGGACAGATCTTGCAAGATATTAACATTCTCACCCCAAATCTCAGAAACATGGCAATTTTGCAAAACTTTGGCCACGTTTATGTGGGTTTTTTTAATTAATCTGTTCTGTGAATTGCCAATGAGGGAAATTTGTGCACATGGTTGAGCGATTGTTTGTGCCTACTTGTACTAACCCAGCCATATATCGTTTATTCAGTAAACCATACTTTAAAAATACATGGATCCATTTATATTTAACCCAACTTTTTACTTTGGAAGGCCAGAATAGAAGAAGAGATCTTTGAGCCGTGAGGGTACAGTGGTTAGAGTGCAGTACTGCAGGCTACTTCTGCTGCCTGCCAGCAGTTGGGCAGTTCGAATCTCACCAGGCTTCAGGTTGACTCAGCCTTCCATCCTTCCAAGGTGGGTAAAATGAGGACCCAGGTTGTTAGGGGCAAGACCTTTTTTGAACTATTACCATCTGGCAGATGGTACAGGACAATAAAAACAATGACAAATAGGCTGAAAAACAGCTTCTATCCCAGGGCAGTAACTATATTGAATTCTACGGTATAGTGCAATATTAATGCAATGTCGGGTTTTCAATTTCAATTATATAGCCTGTGAAGAATGTGTCTTTGTGTTTTTGTTTTTATAGTTATAATGTACGCCGAAGATGCCATTTAATTTCATTGTACAATGTGCAATGACAATAAAGTAAAATAAACTAAGATGCTGACTCTGTAAAGTGCTTAGAGAGGGCTGCAAAGCTCTGTGAAACGGTATATAAATCTAAATGCTATTGCTATCTTCTCTGATCCAAGAGGGGACTAGGAGGGAAAGGGAGCCCCTTCCTCGTCCCTTTAAGTTATGAACTCTTACATAACTAGCAAGGCAGAATTGCACACAATGCAATTCTGCCTATCTGCCTTTCAGAGTTGATCCTCCCTTCCTTGGGAAGACCTCAGCAGCTTCAAATTCTGTTTTCATTTTGAATCTGTGCCTGTCTTGGTGAATGAGTTTCTTAGGTTCTTGTTTTTTTAGAGAAAAGCGTCACTCATTGAATAGCCAATGAAGAAAATATTTACCCCAAAGTAAATATCTTCTTTTAAAATATATGAATGGGGGTCTGTTTCCATGAACTGGTTTGATAATTGGTTCCATACCATTTCTGCCCCAAGATTCTGTTTGTGTTTTTGGTTGTCAGAGGAGAGGAGGACCTAAAGGCCTCCCCCCATTTTGGAGAAATGTGCTCCCCTTCATCTCCAGGGCTTGGCCATGGGAGCAATTTTTCAGACTCCCAAAGTTCCAGTGTCTCTTTTGCTAATTCCACCTTCCCGGGCATCAGTTTATCATTCCGTTATGACTTAAAATCCCCCTCTTTTGGGGGGAGGGGAGAGTTTTCCACTATTCTTAAAGGACTATTTAGGGAAGAAATTATGACTTGTCGTACTAAAAAGACAAAGGAGTCCCTGCGGATTTCACTTGTCCCCAATGACAGGGGGGTGGTACTCATCTCTGCTTTGATGAGCCCATTGAGCCAGCGCTGTCTGAAGGCATTTCCGCAGTCATGTGACCAGCATGACATCATGGAACACTGTTAACTTCTCACTAAGGAAGTGGTACCTATAGCATGTATAGGATCTCTTGCTTGAGCAGGGAGGTTGGACTAGAAGGCCTTCAAGGTCCCTTCCAACTCTGCTATTCTGCATTCTGTAGATAGGGACGAATTCTTCCAGCTTGTGCTGTCGTGAAGTCTTTGCTCCCTGTCCTAAAAGCTCTGATGAACTAATGCCCGCTGACCTACCTCCAGGGCACAACGAAACTGTCTTTGGTTGCTGTTGTATCAATTTGGACCTTCTAGAATAGGTGTCCCCAACCCCTGGCCACAACCCATTTGGGCCCCGCAAGCAGTGGGCAGGTGTACAGGTGCCCACAGCTCAAGAGGTGGGTTTCTACCGGTTTGGCTGAGTAGGTAGAAACTCGGCCTGCCACGTCCCCAAACTGGTTCTATCGTCATCGTTGGCATCTTGATTTTCAGTTCTGCCCATGCGCAGAAGAATCCTCATTGCAAAAATTTGATTCCCCCCCTTTTCTAATGTGCGCATGCACAGACCTTTTTAGGTGCAAATGTGCACGCGCCCAGAGCATGCGTTTGGTGTGTGTGCACGCTGAATCGGCAGTAATGACAGCAGTAACCCACCAGCAGCAACCCTGCCACAGCTCCACATGTGTGAGTGGCGGGCATTTGCGTGCAAAGTTCTATTGGTGTGAGTGGTGCAGACAGATGCCCGTCATTTGTGCAAATGCAATTGTGCACGCTTGTGCTCATGTCTGCCACTCACATGGAGCCAGCCCTTCTTCCCCTTCCAGTCTGCCAAGCCAGAAATGTTGGAGAGCCCTATTCTAGAAGATATGCAAGGACCCCCAACTTTTAGAAAAAAGGCCAGCTCTTCCAAGGCCCCGGGATGGAGAAAAAGCCATGCAGCCCTTTCTCAAAGCAGCATCTTCCACCGTTGAGAGGCCTCTGCTTCTAGGGCAGTGTTGCCTACCGCAGGGTTTGGGGACAGCCGTGATGGCAGAAGGGCACAATGGTGCTGGTTACCAAAGAGGCCGGCTGTTCAGGCAGGCAGAGATGGAATGATGCAGCGAGGACTGGACGGTGCTTAAACTTCTGCCGTAGTCGGATACAACTGTCATCATTATGCCTGACAACTTCATCAATGTGGCATTTGCACCTCCGCTTAAAATTGGCCACACAGGGAGTGTCTCTCAATTCTCAGCTTCCTGTTAAAAACTGCAGCTGAATCTTCCACTATTTTGCACTTCGCAAAGTGGGACATTGTTTACGGAACAAGATGGGCCAACATGATTGTTCACTTGTGTGTATCTTGGTCAGAAAACCTGGCATCTCTGATATTTTCCATTTTAGTTCTTTCACTTTTCACAAAAAAAGTGAAAACCAGGCCATAAGGCTTGATACACTCCATGGTACAAAAACATAGAATTGTAGGGCTGGAATGGATTCTGCTCAAGCCAGGAGACCCTATTCCATCTCAGACAAATGGTTCTCTGAACTTTTCTTGAAAACAACTCTGGGAGGGAAGCTGTTCCATTGATTAATTGCTCTCATTGTCAGGAAATTAATGACCGGTCATCAAGCAGTAATGCTGATAAGGATAGACCAACTTTTAGAAGAACTGTGATATTCACGTGGATATAAACTCAGCTTATTAAACAATATATACTGGGAGGAAGAGGAGGGGGGAGAGGAGGAAATGGAGGAGGAAGAAGATTCCCTTCCTATTAGCACAAACTGCGGAAAGATTTGCTAGAAGCTTTGAAGAGCAGGGTTAGAAGACTCAACGGTTTGTAGAGAAAAATATGAGGCATTAGTGGGATTCACTTACCTTCGCTACCGGTTCGCAAATGGAGCGTGCTCGTGCATGCGCAGAAGATTGCACATTACATGAGGGCAGGTGGGCGGAGCCTCCTGCAGCTGGCGCTACCAGTTCGCCCGAACTGGAGAGAACCGGAGGAATGCCGCCTCTGCATTAGAGGTGTTGTGGATAAAGAGCTGGGTAAAACGCTGGACATGGATATGGTAATCCTGCATATGGTAGTCAGTGCTGATGTGGAGATGCATGATGTTGGCTAGGATCTGCCAGGCTTGGGGAAGGAGGAACAGTGGAAGATATTGGAAGGTACCACGAAGGGCACTAGAAAGGGCACTAGTTGCAGATTAAGAGATTTGCATGTTAGTGGTCTGTCTTCTAAGCCAGTTTCACCTGCCTCCTTCCCAGTCACCTAACAACTTGTTCTCCAGTAGCTGGGGGAGAACGCTGGGTCTATATCTGTTGTGGCCCAGCAGCGGCCGGCTGAGCTGTTGGTGGACTTTGACAGCAATGACCATTATGGAACCACTCTGGAGGATGAGGAAGACTCTGGAGGGTGTTTGTAGTCAGAGCAGGAACTAGAGAGGCCTGTTGGCCACCAGGTGGTATCTGAGTCAGGGAGCAGTGAGGAGGAGCAGAGGGAGGTTGTCCCTGATGTGCGTGTGCGTAGAGCTGAGAAGAGAAAGGAACAGCTGTGGAGAAGACGTCATAGAAGGAAGTAAGGACAGCTGGCTATGGTTGTGGCCCCTCCCAAAGAGTTTATAGGTGGAGCGATGGGAAGGGAATCTTTGCAGGAAACAAAAGTCCATTTTAATAGCCGTTGAGAAAGCATTCCGTAAGTTTAATCTTGGGTTCTTGAAGATAACTTTCTAGGCTCCTGCCAAGAGGTGGCTTTATCTATGTAATTAGTTGTGGCAGACAGCCAAGCCTGTGTCTGCATATTTATTAGAATCACGGGACAGAACAATATCAGAGGTGGGTTCCTACTTGTTTGGTCCAGTTCTGCCAAACCAGTAGTGGTATGCCGGGCTGGGTTGCAGAACCGGCAGAGACCCAGGCTGGCCACGCCCCTGAACCAGTTCCCCAGTCACCGCTGCCTCCTCCTCCTCTTTTTTTGGAGTACTGCGCATGCGTAGAACAATTTCCATTGAACTGCACATGCACACACAGTGCTCATCCAGCACACGCAAAGCATGCACACAAGCAAACCGGCAGTAACACCGATTAGAACCCATCCCTGGCCTCTATGTAATAAGAGGGCACGGCACGATGGCTCAGCAATTACAGGTGCGGAGCTTGTCAGGTGGATTGCTTACAACCTGAGTTCGAGACCTGAGTGCCACACAATGGGGGGGGTGCCATTATTTGCCCCGTTCCTGTCCACCTAACAGTTTGAAAGCATGCAAATGCGACTAGATAAATAGGTACCACTTCAGTGGGAAGGCAACAGTGTTCCGTGTGCCTTTGGTGTATAGCCATGCTGGCCACATGACCATAGAAATGTATTCAGACAATGATGGCTCCCTCAGCTAAGAAACAGAGATGAATCCTGGCCTCTGGAGTCAGACGCAACTGGACAGGGGAAGCTTTTACCTTTACCTTTATATATAATGAACTCTCATCCCTTCATGAGAGAATAGTAGATAAGTGTGCAGACCTGGTATGTACTACTGAAGCTCTATCTCCCTACGAAACCTTCAGACAAGAATGGAGGGAGCACCAGTGGTTTAATAGTGAGAGGAAAAATCTTAGGAGGGAGCCAGAAGTAACGGTGGGAGATTTGTACCTTCAGAGTTGCAAAATTGATGTCAGCCTTCTGGGTAAACAAGACAGGAAATATAGCTAAATGCAGTAATTCTACTTCACTGTAGGGCTACACGAATAGACTCCTGCAAGTCTGAAGGTGCAAACTTTCCACCACTGCTTTTAACCATTTGATCTTGTGTGTGTGTGTGTGTGTGTGTGTGTGTGTGTGTGTGTGTGTTGGGGATATCCTTCTGAATTTAAGCCAATGGAGGCTTCCACCTCTCTTGTCTGAACTTTCCTGGCAACATCTCTCCCCCTCATCCTTCAAGATCATCCTTGCCAGTGGTGGGATTCACCACAGGATTAATAAATACCTCCATTTCCAGAACACTACAATTCATAGAATTCAAACATGTTCAAATGTTTACAACAATGATTTTTGGCAGGGTATGATAGGGTAGTGCAGTGGTGGGATTCAATTTTTTTTTACTACCGGCTCTGTGGGTGTGGCTTGGTGGGCGTGGCATGGCTTAGTGGGTGTGGCAGGGGAAGGATATTGTAAAATCTCCATTCCCTCCCCACTCTAGGGGAAGGTTACTGCAAAATCCCCATTTCCTCCCAATCAGCTGGGACTCGGGAGGCAGAGAATAGATGGGGGCGGGGGCAGTCAGAGGTGATATTTACCGGTTCTCCAAACTACTCAAAATTTCTGCTACCGGTTCTCCAGAACTGCTCAGAACCTGCTGAATGCCACCTCCGATCCTCACATACTAGAAATATGCCATACAGATTTCAAATTCTACAGAGCCATGATGGAAGGTTTTAGGGAGATGACTGGTTCTGAGCTGCACAGGAAAACTTATGTTACTGCTGGGACTCAACTCCTAAGATCACAACTGAGGCTTTTTGTGAACTCCAGGACTCTCAGCTCAGGGCTGGCATTGGAGTCCCCGAAGCCTATGACTTTGGAAGAATTCAACTCTATCCCCAGAACTGATGCCTGGTGGCTTATGAGTTTGTGACCTCCATGGGGAATGTGGGTTTGTCATGGGTCATGGGTTTGTCAACCTGCACCAGTGGTGGGTTCTGGATTCCATTCCAACCGGTTGGAACGGACCCAGCGGCGTCCACATGGATGTGCACAGCGTGCACATGCGCCTTACTGCCTCCATGAGCTTCCGCGACACTCCAGCTGCTCAGCGGAGCAAAGCAGAGGCGCTGTACATGCTGTGCACAGTCATGGAAGCACCAAAGACTTAAAAGACCGGGCGGGCAGGTGGGACCTCCGGAGCACGTATCAGAACGGTATCCGGTGCTCCGGACAGGCTCCAGTACGCCCATACTGGGGCGTACTGCCTGCAGCCCACCATTGAGGTGCACCCTTGAAAAGCTCCCATGAGAAAAAACAGTTTTGTTCCCCAACCATTTGAGTCCAGTTGAATGGAATGGAAATAGGTTTTAAGTATCCTGCCTGATTTGCCGTTTAATACCTTATATTAGGTTGATTCTACTGGTGTAGCTTTGTTTTTGGATCAATTTATTTTTGTTCTGTGCCACTCAAAATCATATTACTTGAGTTGAACTGCCTTATACAAATATATGAAATAAATACACAATAAATTAAAAAAACGATTTAATTTGGATATGGGGGAATAATAAATATCCTTTATGGTGATCGAATTACCTTCTGGTCAAAATGGTAATTGTTGCTTCCTTGGACCTCCACAGTGGAGAAGACTTCATAGGTTCAGAGAGCAGAAGTCGCTTTACTGTTTCTAATATAGCAAACCTCATGACAATCAATATTATTCTTCCACTGTTTGCTTCAGTGAGAAAGTGGCTATGAGAACAGCATCACTCAGCTGATGATCCCAGGCTCAAGATCAAGAAAAGTGGAAGTGAGGAGAGCGTGAAGGAGAAATCGATGTGGAAACATCTTAAAGTGACAGACCACTCACACTTTTATGTAAGTATTGGTGTACCTCTTTTATTGTTTTGTATACCTTCTTTTATACTTATTTAAGTACTAAATGGTTAAATTTGCATATAATGTTATATCTTCTTTTTGTAGGTGATTATTATCATTGATGCTTCTATTGCTCTTATGTAAGTATTCTTACATCAGTATTCGTCATTATTCTTGTTTAACTATTAAAAGCACAAAATAATTGGTACATTTTCTTTTTGTAGGTCATAAGGGCAAAGAAGTGACGGCAACTTGGCCATGCGCACTTGGTCACATGACCTCCAAGCCACACCCCAACAAACCACGCCCCACCACAACCGGTAGGGAAAATTTTTAGATTTCATCCCTGCCTTAGTATGATCTGACTAGATGCTGGATGGATCTGGAGGGTTTCTAGAAGAACTTGGGGGTTTTCTCAACATTTTGGCAGGCCACTCTGCCTCCCACTTGGTCCACTCCTATGAAGGACACAAAGGAGCATAGGAAGGGAAAATCTCTTGCGTGAATTTTAAAGAATTGGCGCTGTATGGATTTTGATTACAGGACCCTGAAATCTTGGCCTACCAAAATCACACCCATTTCTTTAAATTAGGATGCCTGCCTTGGGTGGGTGGGTGGAGTAGAAGACCTCCAAGGTCCCTTCCAGCCCTAGGATTCTGTGATTCTAAGACAATCTTGATTTGCCGTCATGGAACAGTATAAAGCAGATTAAACAGTAGGCCTAAGGGGGGAATAAAAAGATTAAACGAGGAACAGTATGTGTAAAACAGTCATTTTCACTAAAAGAACATTTAAAGATAAAAAGCTTAAAATGAGAAAATATATGATGGGCAGTGGAGGTGTTAAGTACAAAAGAGAAATTTTAACGAAAGAAAGTTTGAAACTTAAAACGAGCGTTTGATAGAAGAAGTAAGTCAATCCTAAACTTACTGGGTTAAGCATCACGGTTTTATCTAGCAGATCATAATTTAGTTACTGTGCGTCTGATTTTACAGGTAGCTACTCAGAACCTGGCTATGTTGCATGTGGGTTGTGGTTGGTGTCAGGTAAAATAGCAGGAACTACGCTTCTGGTTGGCTGGTAAGCTGACAGACAGACAGAGTGACTCATTGATTATGTGATATCTGCTTACTGTCAATTCTTTTTTTTAAAGTGTTTTTATTCAGCATTTTCCAAACATTAAAATCACACTTTCACAGCTTTCTGTTATTGCCATTTCTTTTTTCTAATTTTGGATTTTCCATTTTACAACCTGTTGTCTTATACCAGGGGTGTCCAAACTTGGCAACTTTAAGACTTGTGAACTTCAATTCCCAGAATTCCCCAGCCAGCCATGCTGGCTGGAGAATTCTGGGAGTTGAAGTCCACAAGTCTTAAAGTTGCCAAGTTTGGACACCCCTGTCTTATACATATTCCTCTTCGTTTCATACTTTCTCATTTTTACAATATACCGGTATATGTATATATACAATATTTCCATCTCTATTGCTTTCTAAGTATAAACCATCTCCTTTTATTGTGTTTACTATGTATTCCTTATGCATTGATTTTACATCTCTTTTCAAGCCAGTTATACCACGTATTCCATATCTTGTAGTATTCTGTTTCCTCTCCATCTCTTAATTCCATCGTTCGTTTGTGCGTTTCTGCACATTCTAGCACCTTTTTTATGATCTCTGCGTTTGAGGGAATGGTGTTTTGTTTCCAACTTTGGGCAAATGAGATTCTGGCAGCAATGAAGATATGAAACATTATATATTGGATATCCTTACTAATATTTCTTTTTATTATTCCTAGAAGAAACAGCTCATGCTTCATGTCCATTTCTTGTTCTGTTACTTCTTCTAAACATTTTTGAATTTTTGTCCAGAATTCTTTGGCTTTCGGACATGTCCACCACATATGATAGAAGGTCCCCTGTTGGTGATCACATTTTCAACAGTTTGGAGATCTATTTGGGAACATTTTGGCCAATCTCGCCAGGGGTAAATGCCACCTATAAAACATTTTGTAGATGTTTTCCTTGTATGATGCCGACATTGTCAATTTATAATTTTTTTTCCCAGTGCTCCAATTTAATATTGTACCCCAAGATTTTAGCTCGCTGTCAATTCTTAACAACCACATAAAAAGACCTCAATTGGGTTGACCCGTCCAAAATCCAATCCTTCAGGTCTCCCAAAAGTAATAATCCCTCAGAATAAACCTCCCTGTGAATTAGATTGATCTAAAACAGAACGACCACCTCAAAGTCACTCAGGGAATATCAGTGGCGGAAAACAACTCTTTCCAATTCTGGCCAACCATTTAAACACCACAGTATTTATTTATTGTCGAACCGTCCACTCCGCACATGACCTAGGTATGGGTCACCAAACAACCATACATTCCATAAAACCATGTGGCGAAAAGATATTTAAAAAACGCCAACCAAACAGAGAAACACGAGTGCATGAATTCAGCACCCAGATGGGTTTCTGGAAGAAGACACCACATTACACCTTTGCCAAAAGTATTGTGCTGGCTGCCAACTTGTTTCCAGGCAAAAGCCAAAGTACGGATTATTATTTGGCTCAGGCCCAGCCTATTTAAAATAAAGGCTCTTTAGAGGTGATCCCACACGGTTCTCCCCCCCTCCCCACCCACCCATCTGAGGAGACTGCCCTAGCTCCCCACAGGCCTCCCTCAAGGGGACTCCGTGATGGGAGGAAGAAATTTGACCTTTTCCTGGCTTGTAAAGAGCCCTAAATCATTTTTTTTAAAGTGAGCTTTTATTGTTTGTTTTAATTGTTCTTAATTGTTGTTTTTAAATTGTTTTTAATATCCCTGGATTTAATTTTGATTGTATCTCTTATGGAAAATGGCTGAGAGATCTCGATTGCCTAGAAAATTATGTGTAATTAAAGGTCATCCCTTGAGGGTAAAAAGCTTTAATGCTGCCTCAGTTTCTCCACATGGCAACCTGGTTTGGAGATGTTCGTAGGCCCATCTCTGGCAAGCAGGAGAAAAGGTGGCATCTTTTTTCTGCACCCGAAGTAGCCAGGGACAAAATTGCTTCCATTAAAAAGGAGAGGGCAGTTTATTCAAACTTCTGGCTTAGCATTGCAGGGTTGCCTTGGTGGGGGTTTGTGAGGTCCATATGAAGGGAACCAAATTCAAGCCCCAAAACCGGAATTGCCATGACCAGCACGGGACAACTTGCTGCGGGGCAATTCAACCATGTAAGTATTTAAAATAATTACAAAATGATTTTAATTTTTGTCATCCGCATTTCATTTTGTCTCTCCTTTTGCATCCTCTCTTTAATGATTCTATTCCACCATTTATTTGACATTAAAATAGAATGGAGCTGGAAGGTTTGCAACAGCCTCCTGCATGTCCATAGTGAGGAGACTCCATTACAGTTGTAAGTCGAGGACTAGTTGTAAAGCAAAGCCATTTGTGTGTCAAACTTTGGAATCAACTGGTGTTTGTTCTTTCTTGGATTGGCCCAGTGATGGGTTGCAGGCGGTAAGCCCTGGTACAGCCGTACCGGAGCCTGCTGGAGCACCGGATACCGTTCCGGTATGGTGTTCCAGAGGGCCCACCCACTCGCCCGAGCTCCTTACCGGTCTTTTAAGTCTTTGGCGCTTACGCGCATGGTGCATACAGCGCCTGCGCGATGATCTGCTGAGCAGCTGGAGCATCGCAGAGGCTCGCGGAAGTGGTAAGACTCATGTGTATGCTCCGTGTGTGTGCTTGCGCATTGCGCACATCCATGTGGATGACACCGGGCCCGTTCCAACCGTACCAGTTGGAACAGGTTCCGGAACCCACCACTGGATCGGCCTGAAATGCTGACAGGATGGTGTGGGCTCAAGAGGGAAAAGGGGGAGGGTATGAAAAAAGTCAAAGGCCCAATCATGCAATCAAAGGCCCCACCCTCTTTTGACCTGCATTGTTATGTTTCCACGTGACACAAGTGGAGTTGCACATAAAATAAAGTCAGGGGTGTCAAACTCAATTTCATTGAGGGCCACATCAGGGTTGTGTTTGACCTTGGGAGGGCCGGTGGGGCATAACCGGAAGGGTTGTGGCCAGCTCAACGTCACTTGCCTGTGGTGGCCCGAGTGCTCTGCCAATGAAAGCAGACTCCCGAGCTCCGTTTTCAGCTGCGACGACCTCCTGCAGCCTCTGCCAGCGAAAACAGAGCTTAGGAGGGATGCACACGGCCCTCCTGAGCTTCATTTTTGCTGCCAGAGGCGCCGCCGGCCAGTCCATCGCTGTTTCCAGGGTGACCCCAAGGGCCAGATCTAAGCACCCCGTGGGCTGGATTCAGCCGCCGGGCCTTGAGTTTGACACCCCTGCACCAGACCAAACTGGATTGTTTGGTGGAAGATCTAGTTCGGTTTTCCCTTGGCCCGAATATATATAATACCACATATATACCCCATTGCCTGGATCTGTCTGATATCTTCCTGCCCGAAGCACTCGGCCACAAATTAGCTAAGCACAATTTAGCCAAGTGTGCGGTGCACAACCGCCCCTGAGTCACATGGCAGGAGCTGCTTTCTGCCAAGCTCTCAGTAGGGGGAATGCCGGCCAAGCCCAGATCAAGTTAAGTCTTGAAACGGCTGGCTGGTTGGCTGCTTAGACAGTTAGACAAATCTTTCAGTCTTGTCGGAGCTGGACATAACATAACACAAGTGACATGTGGCCATGTGCAGACACACACACACTCTTACTGTGAGTGTGTGTGTGTGTCCCCTTTGTGCAAAGGACTCTCAGGAGGGGAATTTCAGGCCAGGTTGCCATTTTTTTAAAAAAATTGCAGTGGAAGGAAAGTGTATTTGCTTTCCTTCCACTGCATGTATGGTTGCCCAGAGGTTTGGCAGCTCGAATCTCACCAGGCTCAAGGTTAACTCAGCCTTCCGTCCTTCCGTGGTGGGTAAAATGAGGACCCAGATTGTTGGGGACAAGAGGCTGACTCTGTAAACCGCTTAGAGAGGGCTCTGAAAGCACTGTGAAGTGGTATAGGAGCCTAAGTGCTGTTGCTTGCATTGGCATTTAGTTGTCAGTACAATCAGACAGAGATGAAACACCAGTGAGGGGGTTTCCTCTTGAACCCTTCCAGCTGGAAGATCAGATGACAGGTATGGCCGAAGCCCTTTGCACAAATCAATCTGGATGCAAATGGTGCTCCTTCCTGGATCAGGAGATCCCAGCAACAATCACTCCTATTTTAGTCCCGCCCGTCTAGACTACTGCAATGTGCTCTACCTGGGACTGCCTTTGAAGACACCCAGTCCAGGATCCATCAGTGCAAGTAGCTATGGAGACACTTCAACGCATCCATGTAAACCTCAGGCCTTTCTCAGCTGCACTGGCTCCCTATGAAACACACAACTCAAAGTGGGTGTATCCCAACTACAAAACCTTTTCTGGCACCAGGATGGGCGCTTGCTGTCTCCAAGGGTCCTTGCTTATCCGGTGAGATCTGGCCGAGGAGGGGTGCCGGGGGGGGGGGGGGCTCTTCCCAGGGGCAGCCTGGTCACTATGACACATAACGAGGCCATTTAAATCTCATCAACAGGCACAGCTTCCTAGGACTTGTACGTATCAGGGGTCAATTATCAAAAAAAGTAACTAAATAATAAATTGATATTACTAGTGGAGGAAATGACAATGTTTCAAATATAATACAAATTAAACCAGCAGCAAAATCTTACTGAGCCATTTAAAAAAGGCCAAAGGTCTGTTGTAAAGTGAGAAAATGTCTTCCTCTTTGGACTCCTCCCCACAATCAGGAGGACCTAGAGAAAAATGGGGGGGGGGGTTTGAAGGTAATATGAGGTTCATACAAGGATTGCACCCTCCTCCACTTCCTCTCCTTCTTTCCTCCCTCCTCTGTCTCCCTCTCCCTCTCTTATCTTTATCCTTCTCTTTCTAACTCTCCTCCTTCTCTTTCTCCTCCTTCTCTTTCTCCTCCTTTTCCTTCTCCCTCTCTCTCCCCCTCTCCTCCTCCTCCTCCTCTCCCTCCGTCTTCTTTTCCTGCTTCTCCTTCTCCTCCTCCCCTCTTCAGATACTGTAAGAAAAGTCAATGGTGAGCCACATAGAGGCTGGATAGTCTTCTGGCCGTCATGTTCTAATGCAGGGGTGTCCAAACTTGGGAACTTTAAGACTTGTGGACTTCAACTCCCAGAATTCCCCAGCTGGCTGGGGAATTCTGGGAGTTGAAGTCCACAAATCTTAAAGTTCCCAAGTTTGGACACCCCTGTTCTAATGTAATCATTGGATCCTGCATGGAGCTGTGTTGGAACTCTCTAGCATTCTGCGCTAGAGGTATGAGTAGCATGAGCTTCCCTGAGGCCCATCTAAGGTGAAAAACCCTGCTCGTTTTAATCTGAGTTTTCACTTTCCGTTTGTCCTGGGAAAGAGGCCCCGTATTTGCTGGGGATGACCTGTGTTTTATCAGCAGAAGATTTCACTTGGGGCCTGTTGTGAAATCGCTCCCCGACTCCTGGCGCTGGGCCTCTTCCTGGAAGAAGCCAGAGGGAACTGGTTGTTCAGAGAGAGTGAATAATTGCAGATGCTATCTCAGAGGTCCCTCTCTTCAGAGCTTCTGAGATGGCCAGAGGCTTGTGGGACGTTGGATGAGAGTCCTCCTCAGAAGAATCGCTTGCCTCCAAAATAGGAGCAAAAGGAGCAGAGAATTTCAACTCATTCCACATGATTGCCACAGTTCCCTGGCCGACCCCATCTGAAATCCAGCTTGACAAGTCAACAGACAGACAACAAAATCTAGCAGACACAATGCTGAGATTAGGCGAAACCGGGCTCCAAAAACAGTCACTGTGAGAGGGACCTTGGAGTCCTAGTGGACGATCACTTAAATCCTTGGTTGTATAAACAGAGGCATAGGATCAAAATCATGTGAAGTCTTAGTACCACTTTATAAAGCCTTGGTAAGGCCACAGCTGGAATATTGCAACCAGTTTTGGTCACCACGTTGCAAAAAGATGTTGAGACTTTTTTTTGGGGGGGGGGGAGTGCAAAGAAGAGCAACTAAGATGATGAAAGCCCTGGAGACAAAAGTAGATGAAGAACAGTTGCAGGAATTGGGTTTGGCTAGTCCAGAGAAAGGAAGGATCATGTTAATGATCTGTTAATAATACTGTTGTTGTTATTAGAATGGGGGGACTGAAATGTTGAAGAATTAAATAACAAAGGCTCATATTTGAATACAAATATGTATAAGAATATTATTATAATTATATAAGTATGATTTAAATAACAAATAATATTAATACTATCACTACTATCTGAATTTAAATGAATGATACCCAGATGCCCCACTGTTCATGCAGTGATATTGATGTATATTTTTTAAAAAAACAACCTCCAAATACCAAGATGAGTAAATAGAAATTATATACTATAGAAAAAGGGGAGGCGTTTGTGTTCAAGTTTGTTCTCAATTGAGTGAACTTTTTTCGTCATTCAAAAGGGTCAAACGGCCCTAGAATGTCTGGATCCATGGACCATTTAGTACAAATTGATATTCATGACATGAATAGCCTTTAAAACTAAATGAAAGTTGAGTTGAAGGACGCACATTTATGGGAAACTGCTTGCAAACCCAAGATGAGGAGGTAAAAGATAATTAAGAACAAACCGAGAACAAGCTTAATGTTTAAGGCATCAGGCTAGAAACTAGGGGACTGGGAGTTCTAGTCCCACTTTAAGACCGGTCGCTCTTTCTCAGCCCTAGGAGGAAAGCAAAGGCAAAGAATTTCCAAAAACCCTTGCCAAGCAAAATGCAGGGCACCCAGAAGTCAGGCTAGCAGGCAGGCAGGCAGAAAGGAAAGGAAAGGAAAAGAAAGGAAAGGAAAGAAGGAAGATAGGAAGGAAGGAAGAAAAGAAGAAAAGAAACAACATTCATTTGTGATTCCAATTCCTGGCAAAAAAAGGGAAGGCCAATGGCTCCAAAACATCACTCAACTCCTAGAAAACAGCACTCTGAGAAATACAGGCAGTCCTCAACTTATGACCACAATTCAGCCCAACATTTCTGTTGTCAAGTGAATTATGCCCCATTTTATGACCTTTCTAGCCAGAGTTGTTAAACGAATCATTGCAGTTGTTAAGTTAGTAACACGGTTGTTAAGTGAACCAGGCTTCCCCGTTGACTTTGCTTGTCAGAAAAATCAGAAAAGGGGGTCACGTGACCCCTGGATATGGCAAACCCACGACATTGGGACAAACACAAGTGTCCAGTCGCTGAGTGTCCGGATTTTGATCATGTAGCAATTTTGCAACGGTCATAATTGTGAAAAATGGTCATAGAATCACATTCTTGTATATAAGGAGCATGTAATCAACTTGAAATGCTTCGACCTCAACTCCCCTTGCTTGTCACTTGCGCCCCTGCCCCGTTTTCCTCCTCCTATGCAGGGAAAAAAGCTGCTTGCAGCTGGATGCATTTTCTGAATATTCAGCAGATTTCCTTCTCTGCACAGAAGTTGGTCCTGGAGGAGGGGCTGCTGTCTCCCACATAAAAGTAACCTAGTCCCCCCCTCCCCATCAGCGATCCCACACATTCAGGGGTGGCTTGCTGCCGGTTTTACTACCGGTTTGCAACCCCTGAGTGCATTGTTCAATGTCAATTGTTCTTCGTGCATGCACAGAACAATTTACAGTGAAATGAGCACGCGCAGTCACTGCAAACCGAAATGGCGGCAGCCCAGCAGCGGCAAGGGAACCGATTCAGGGGCGTGGCAGGCCTGGGTCGCTGCCGGTTCTGCAACCCAGGCCTGAATTCCACTACCGGTTCGGCCAAACTGGGCCGAACTGGGAGCAACCTGTCTCTGCACACATTGGATCAGTGGTGGGTTTCAACATTTTTTAGAATCTCTTCTGTAGGTGTGGCCTGCTTTGTGGGAGTGGCTTGTCAGCCATGTGACCGGGTGGGAGCGGCTTGGCAGTCATGTGACTTGGTGGGTGTGGCTAACTTGTAAAATATGGTGAAACTCACTTGACAACGCTCTTGCTTAGCAACCAAAATGTTGGCTCAGAAACTCTGACATTTGAAGCACGCAAGTCTTAAACCTGTCAAGTTACAAGACCCTTGCACCCCTAACCCTTTAGAAAAAAAAACCCCAGGGGTGTTCAAACTTGACAGCTTTAAGACTTGTGGACTTCAACTCCCAGAATTCCTCCTCTCGCTCTTCATCTTGATGATGTGCGGATGGGTGGGGGGAGTTCCGGTTCTGGCGGCTGACAGCGACGGGCAGAGACTGCTCGCCCTGCACATCCCCGGTGGGCTCCCCACCTCTTGGGGGGCACAGGACGCCCCGTAGAGGCGTTCTGCCGGAGGAGCGGCATGGCGGGAGGACCCCTGGATCGGCGGCAGCCGTCGGGGGGCTCCCGCTTCGCTCCAGGCACCGAGGAGCACGAAGGGGAGGCGCTCCGGCGTCTTCGCTGGGAGGCTGTACGGAGTGAAAAAAGAAAGCTGAAGGATGCGGCGGCGGAGCGGTGAGGTGTAGACTTCCTTCATTCCTATTACCAACATTAAAATCTGTCAGCTGTGCAAACTTGAGCTTTTGGTTTGAGTTGGAGAGGTGCGGCTGGAAGGGAGGGGGATTTTCCCCCCCCTCGGATAAGCGGCTGGAAACAAGTGTGCTCTCAGCCCCAAGGGAAGGAGGAGGGGGAGAGCCAAACCAAAGATGTCACACCCCTGCTAAATGGATTTTCAGATTTAAACTCTTAAGTTTTAAGACAATGAGATCTGGAAGCCCTGGGAACTTTGAACTTTGAAAACTTTATTTGTTGCCTCAATCTCCGAAGTAGGCAGGGCAAGATGGCACACTTCCGTTGTCTTCATGAAATGTGAAACTCGACTCCACCTTTTAGCTTCAGGCTTCCGGTCTTTGTCTCTGTGCTACCTGGATAATTCTCTTGTGGATTGTTTGCTTCTGAACCTCCTGGAGTGAAAAACGCTTGCTCTTCTGCCAGGGTGATCAGAAAATTCCCCTGTGCCTGGACTCTCTGCCTCCTGGACTCTCTTAGCTGTTCTACTACTCTGACTGATCTTTCTCTATATTGACTGGACTCTTTATTATTAACAATGGCATCTAAAAGACCACCTCCTGGAAAGTCAGGCTTTGCTGCCTCTGCCCCGACATCTGCAACCTCAGGTCCTAGCACACAATCAACATTAACAGCCTTTAAACAACCTAAATCCACGGACTTGGAGTTTCACCAAATGCTTCAACAACTTTTACAGGGACAAGAGGAGATAAAGAAACAACTGAAGGAGATGAAAGACGAAATTAGAGAGAACCAGGAAAAAATTAATAAGAACTCACAGAGACTGGATCTTTTGGAGGGTGGGGCGGCTGAGATGAAGGGGGGGATAGAGGGCGTGCAGAAGGGAAACAAAGAACTTGACACCCAACAAATGAAAATAGAGTTTGAGAGAATGTCTTTTTATCTTAGGTTTCAAAATGTGATGGAGACAGATGATGAAAACATAAGGGACATCATGACAACCATTTTGGCTGAGTATATTCAGAAGGAAAAACAACAGATGGGGTGGGAAATAGACCTGGCCTATAGAGTGAACTCAGCGTATGCTAGAACACACAATGTCCCCAGGGAGGTACACATTAAATTTCTTAGGAAAAGCACAAGAGATGAAATCTTGAATGCACAAAGGGGGCAAGCCTTGACATACAAAGATAAGGAGATAACCATTCTGAAACAGATCCCCAAGAAAGTGAGGGAGAAAAGAAAATTTTATTCGCAATTGGCGAATAAACTATACCAGAAGGGGGTGTGGTTTCGATGGTTACTGCCTGAAGGTATGCTAATATTCTGGGAGGAGACAAGAGTTAGAATTAATACACCCATAGAGGCGCAGGCCTTTATGGAAAAAAATAAACTACTCCTAGAAAAACCAGAAGACACTTCAGTAGATATACAAGACACGGGAGGGGCCGGAGCACTGCCAACGGGGGGAGATGGGGCGACATCAAGAAAGTTCAGATCACACAAATGAGTAAGAAAATCCACGTAATATAAACTGACCGAAATAACTAATTGAATTTGCCACACTGACTATATGCTATTATGTAATATTTGAACTTTATGCAAATGTATACTATGAGTCTGGAGTGGGGGGTGCACCTACCACATTTCGCGGCTGCCAAAATTTGTAACCTTTCCCATACCTTTTCCCTTGGTAAAATATTAAAACCGACAGCTTTAAGACTTGTAGACTTCAACTCCCAGAATTCCTCTTCTCGCTCTTCACCTTGATGATGTGCGGACGGGTGGGGGGAGGGAGCTGGAACCGATTCTCAACGGCACTGTAGATTTGTGGAACCTCTTCTATAGAAGAGCTTAGAACTGGCAGGAACCCACCCCTGCATTGGATGCTCCACAGTTAATTTGTGTTGTTTATGGGCTTTCTGTGTGAGGGAGCTTCATTCTGGCATTGGCCTAGATCAGGGTTCTCCAACTCTGGCAACTTTAAGATTTGTGGACTTCAACTCCCAGAATTCTCCAGCCACAATGCCACAAATCTTAAAGTTGCCAAGGTTGGAGAAGCCTGGCCTAGATTGTCCTGTCTACAACCCAGTGGTGGGTTCCGGGCGGTACACCCTGGCACGGGCGTATCAGTGGCCACTGGGAGCAGCGGGCACCGTACCAGAATAGTGCTTTGGAGGGCCCACCCACCCTCCCTTGTTCCTTACCTCTATTTGAGGTAACTGGGTGATTTGTGCATGCATGCGCAGCAAACAGCACCTGTGCGACCTCTGCTGAGCAGCTGGAGCATCGCAGGGGGGTGGATGCACATGCGTGCACAGCGTGCGTGCCCGTGGTGGACACCCGGCCCTGTCGCAGTGTCCCAGTTGCGACGGGATCTGGAACCCACCACTGCTACGGCCCACAGTGAGATAGGAATAATCTTGTCTGACTGGATCAAACTTCAGCCTCTTTCCATGCCTTTATTTTTATGTGGGGAAAAATCTGGATCAACAACCCTGAAAGAAAAGCAGCATTTACTCCGTCCATAGCCCAGGAACAAAAATAGCAGAGGTTTCAAGAGGGTTGAGGAAACCTGCCATCTTCACCAGGCTCTCAGCCTGGCACTTTGCTGGCTAGACTGTGGGCAGCTGTGCCATCCTGAGCCATCGCTCAACTCAAGCGAACCAAGCTGAAATATTATAGCCGTGTCTCTGCACTGCCTTCCAACCGCCGTTCTTTAAAGTATTCATAATTGCCTGCGATGCCAACCACCGTTTGCCTGGCTGGACGAGGGCATGAAAGGGATATTATGATGGTTGCCGGGAGAAACAGGAGCTCCATTGAACAGCCTTGGTCAACTTCAGCCAGTCTAGCCAGATGCAGAAGGGAGCTCTCTTTGCACCTGTGGGAAGCTCCATCCCTCCTAGAAAAATGAAATATTTTGAGAAATATTAAAAGCCAGAATATCATATTTCCCTAAAGGAGAAAACATGTTTTTAAAGACAGAAAGCAGCTCCCTGCCCCCCCAGCAGATACTTGGTGCCCATTGAGAAGGACTGGGCCAGCCTATCTACAAGTCAAAAGACCTCCAGCTCCAGGGTGATGGGATGAAGACATGAACCTCCAGGACAAACCCCTTATGCCATAATGGTTATTGCCCAGCACCCTTTCAGAACCCAAGACTCTTCATTTACATCATGGGTCCTCAAACTACGGCCCACGGGCCGGATGTGGCCCACCGAAACCGTTAATCTGGCCCATGCAGGACCAGGGGGCTCCTTCGCCCACATCTCCCCACCAACCCTTCATCTGAGCACTGGACTTACCTTAGTGAGGCCCGTGAGCTGGAACTGAAAAGAAAGGCCAACAATTTTGGCTTGCAGAGACGTTCTGGAGGTGGTGTGTGTGAAAAGTGGGGTGTACAAATGCCCCAGGAGGCCACAAATGTGGCCTTTCTTCACCTCCCCCACCTCCAGAAGATAGAGAGAGAGAGAGAGAGAGAGATACAGACAGATAGAAAGAGAGAGAGAGACAGACAGACAGGCAGAAAGAGAGAGAGAGAGACAGACAGACAGACAGAAAGAGAGGGAGCAACAGACAGAGAGGAGAGACACACGGAAAGAGACTGGGGGAGACAGAAGGAGAAACTTGTCAATTATAAGTTCCTTGGGGCGGAGAAGAATTGCTGCCAAACTGAGTTTCCTGAAGGGGACCACTGGACTCCTAAACAACTGAAAAAACCATCTAGTAAAAAGAAAAGTCAACCAAAAGAGCAACATGCAAACAGAAGCAAATAAAACACCCCCAGGAGCAAAACAAATTAAAATTTAGTTTGTGTGCATTGTTGAATGGACTGTTAAATTGGCCCCGCCTACCTAGTCACGTGATCTAGCCATGCCCACCTAGCCAGTCTGGCCCCCCAACAGTCTGAGGGACCATGAATTGGCCAGCTGTTTAAAAAATTTGAAGACCCCTAATTTACATCATCTCAGAGAGTCCAAACTTCAACCAAACCTGGGACTCAGACAACCTACAAAGTTAGCTATGACCCCTATGACAGCCAATAGAATGCATGTTCTTGCACAGGAACAGGAAGCTCAAGTGCAAAGCCCAAGAAAAGGTATAAATGGCCCCCACTCTCAACTCCATGTGGTCAGCTGCCCAGAACAACTCGTGCTTTTGCTTCACCATTAAACCATCTTTCCAATCAGCCTCCATGTTTCTAGTGCAGGGGTGTCCAAACTTGGCAACTTTAAGACTTGTGGACTTCAACTCCCAGAATTCCCCAGCCAGCAGAGCTGGCTGGGGAATTCTGGGAGTTGAAGTCCACAAGTCTTAAAGTTGCCAAGTTTGGACACCCCTGTTCTAGTGTCTTTTTCCCAGCTTGGAACTGAACCCAGAAGGACATTTCTTCTAACACACCTGCAGATACAGCTCTGTTGACCAGTCTGGGGGAACCTTACAGCTGCCAGAGCTGGACGGAGGGCTGAATCGAGCCTCACCCCATAGAAGAAGCAGCCAGGACAAACTTAGGGGTTTGATTGCATTGCCTCCTTCAGAAGCGACAGGAAGCCAAGAGGCGCTGGCTCTCCTAACGGGAGCATTTGTCGGCATTTTTAACTTCCTGAACACAACAACCTGCAAGGAATCTGGAGGAAGCCTCCTTCTGCAGGGTCTGTAGAGATTCTCAGCCATCCAGGTCACGGTTGTCCCAAAGCTGCTTTTTCAGGAGGCAACTGGACTTCCTTGTTTTTTCTTTGAAGACGTTTCGCTTCTCATCCAAGAAGCTTCTTCAGCTCTTTCAGGATAGTGGGGAATGGAAGGATTAATATTCCTCGGAGACAGCTGGCCATTTGCATCCTTTTAGAGCATAGCTGTCAAACTCAAGGTCCGGGGGCCGAATCCAGCCTGTGGGCTGCTTAGATCTGGTCCTCGGGGCCAACCTGGAGACAGCAAAGGACCGTCCTGTGGTGCCATTGCCAGTGAAAATGGAGCTCAGGAGGGCCGTGTGCATCCCTCCTAAGCTCTGTTTTCGCTGGCAGAGGCTGCAGGAGGTCGTCGCAGCTGAAAACGGAGCTTGGGAATCTGCTTTCACTGGCAGAGCGCTCAGGCCACCACAGGCAAGTGACATCTGGCTGGCCACAACCCTTCCGGTTATGCCCCACCGGCCCTCCCAAGGTCAAACACAACCCTGATGTGGCCCTCAATGAAATTGAGTTTGACACCCCTGACTTTATTTTATGTGCAACTCCACTTGTGTCACGTGGAAACATAACAATGCAGGTCAAAAGAGGGTGGGGCCCTTGATTGCATGATTGGGCCTTTGACTTTTTTCATACCCTCCCCCTTTTCCCTCTTGAGCCCACACCATCCTGTCAGCATTTCAGGCCGATCACAGAAAGGACAAACGCCAGTTGATTCCAAAGGTTGACACACAACTTGTCCTCGACTTAGAACTGTAATGGAGTCTTCTCACTATGGACATGAGTTGTGTTGGTTGTACAGTGGGTCATCATGAAACTCACCTGATTTTATGACCTTTTTTTGTCATTAAACAAATCGCTATGGTCACTAAGTGAATCCATAGTCATTAAGAGAATGTTACGGTTCTTAAATGAAAACTGGTTTTTGGCAGAAATGCAAGTCGTGGCCACGCAGTTGCAGGACATTGCAAATGGCCATAACTTCAGGCGGGTTGCCGAGTGGCCAAAATGTGATCACGTGACTTCTGGAGGCGGGACCGGTTGTTGTAACTTTGGAACTGAGTTGTATGTACGTTTGTGGGTCCCATTGTAACTTTGAACGGTGACAAAGCGACCAGTCATAAATTGAGGACTACCTGCAATGTGTCAAGACAGACACCTACAGAGAGATCTTGGATTTAAAGGAAAATAAATAAGTAGATTTAGTTATCATTGTCTAAAACAGGGGTGTCCAAACTTGGGAACTTTAAGACTTGTGGACTTCAACTCCCAGAATTCCCCAGCCAGCCATGCTGGCTGGGGAATTCTGGGAGTTGAAGTCCACAAGTCTTAAAGTTCCCAAGTTTGGACACCCCTGGTCTAAAATATAGATGATGTAGGCCATGAAAAGAAAAACCATCATGCTCAAAAGCTCAGTGCTGCTATATAGCAAAATTAATTGATTGATCTATTATCAATAGATTTTTTTGCTGAACGTGACAAAATCTAAGATCCAGTGGGGCTGTATGAAGCCTAATAAGGTTTCTTTTTATGCACCCTTTTAAAGTAGTCCTTGACTTACAACAGTTTGCTTACTGACCATTTGATGTTACAACGGCAAAACAGAAAAAGTGACCATTTTTCACACTTATGACCATTGCAGGATCCCCGTGGGCACGTGATTTACATTCAGATGCTTGCCAGTTGACTCACATTTATGACGGTCGCAGTGCCCCGGGGTCCGTGTGATCCCCTCTTGCGACCTTCTGATAAGCAAAGTCTGCGGCGAACCAGATCCACTTAACGACCGTGTTACCAACTTAACTGCAGTCATTCACTGAACAAGTGCGGCGAGAAAAGTCATAAAATGGGGCAAAATTCACTTAACAAATTTCTCACTTAGCAACATACATTTTGGGATCAGTTTTGGCCGTACGTTGAGGACTACCTGAGTCATCATCTGAATAAAACGAAGACCGAAGCGATCCACGTTGCCTGCTTTGTATTTTTCTGGCCGAAAGTCAACTGCAGCCAAAGGAGACAGTGAGGACAGTTAACCAGTGGAATAGAAGTTGCCTTCAGAAGTTGTAGTAGATGCTCCATCACTGGATGTCTTTAAGAAGAGACTGGACAGTCACTCGTCTGAAATGGTGCAGGGTCTCCTGCTTGGGGCTGGACTAGAAGACCTCCAAGGTCCCTTCCAGCTCTATTCTGATTCTTTGTTTTGTTTGTTTGATTGGTTGGTTGACTGATTGAACTAATCAAGGAGAGAAACAACCTGGAATTGAGGAGAAATTTCATAACACTGAGGAATAATTAACTGGTGGAACAACTTGCCTCCAGAAATTGTGGGTGTTCCATCCCTGCAAGTTTTTAAGAAGAGACTGGACAGTCACTTGAAATGATATAGGACAGTAATGGAGAACCTCTTCGCACCGAGTGCCAAAAAGGGAGCACTTTGCGCTTCTCTGGGCCATGAACAGGAAGAGGAGCTGCCAAGGGAGCATGTGTGCACTGGAAAATGAACTTCCAGTTTCCGGCACAGTCTTCTGGTTACTGCTGCGCTTGCCCCGATCAGCTAACAGTCACGCTGGAAACGGGAAGAGCAGCTCTTCCAGTTTCCGGCACTGCCGCATGCACAAAGTCCAGCTGATTGTGGCATGTGCCACTTTGGGCACGCATGCCATAGGTTGCCCAACACGGGTATAGGATCTCCTGCTTGGCTGGGAGGTTGGACTAGAAGACCTCCAAAGTCCCTTCCAGCTCTATTCTGATTCTTTGTCCCGTGGATGTGAGGAAGTGCCCCACCCCCAGCTGGGCATTCCTGCTCCTCTTCCAATGTAGCCTGAATGAGTCACAGGTGTCTCATTGCAACCCTACCTGCCGGCTGGGCCTCCTGAACAGATGGCTCAACGACATTATTAATAATCGAAATCTGAGCTCTCACATTAGTCACTCAGGAAAGAGCCAGCTGGGAAGGAAAACACCTTGGCTGCATAGAGGGGGCAGATATGAATCACTTCTAATCAGGACACCGAGATCCCTTCGGCTTCTTGGCCCAGGAAGGGGAGGATGCCCTGCAAACTTCTCTCCCCCCTGGCAGACATCGTCAGGCTGAAAGGAGACGGCCGTCCCTGATTGCGCCAATGCAGCCTGCCGGTGGGTGGGTGGATTTCGGTTTGGGCTCCTCCATAAACAGCCTCTGGGCTCGGCCACATGGCAGGAATGCAACCACGGCATTCAGAGATGCCTGGAGGGGAACCTGCTTGGCTTTCCCGGGGCTTCCTCCGCAGGAAGTAGAAAGTCTTCTGTAATCTCTCTCTCTCTCTCTTTTAATTGATTGATGGGTGCCATCATTTGAGTGTCTTACTCTCATCCGGCAGAGAAATGGATGTTCTCCATGACAGGCAGCCTTCTCTGATCTGGTTTTTCAGGTCTTCCAGCGGGGTCCACCTCATTGTCCACTCATCTCTCTACCAATGATGCCCTCCCCTCCCTCCCCTCCTGAAAGAAAAAGACTCCTCCCCCCCCAGCACAGCTGCTTGGGGCAAGCAAGTCTTTGGAGGGCTGAATTTATAACCACCATCAATGCTTTCTTGGCATTCTTGGTCCAGTGTACAGGGCCATTGGTCAGGGGTGTGTGTGTGTGTGTGTGTGTGTGTGTGTGTGTGTTAAAAAGTAAAGATTGAGGCCTTGCCTGTGGAAATGAAACTTTATACCATTGTTATCTGCGTTACCTCTCTGCAGATACCTCTGTCTATCTGACTGTCCTTTTATTTTATTTTATTTCTTCTCTTTCTTTCTTTCTTTTTCTTTCTTTTCTTTTTCCTCCCTCCCTCCCTGCTTTCTTTTTCTTTCTTTTTTCTTTTTCCTCCCTCTCTCCCTTTCTTTCTTTCTTTCTTTCTTTCTTTCTTTTTCTCTTTCTCTCTCTCACTCTTTCTTTTTCCTCCCCTTCTCTTTCTTTCTCTTTCTTTCTTTCTCTCTCTCTCTCTTTCTTTTTCCTCCCTCTCTCTTTCTTTCACTTTCTTTCTTTCTCTCTCTCTTTCTCTTTTTCCTCCCCCTCTCTTTCTTTCTTCTCTCCCCTCTTTCTCTCTCTCTCTCTCTCTTTCTTTTTCCTTCCCCCCTCTCTCTTTCTTTCTTTTTCCTCCCCCTCCCTCTCTTTCTTTCTTTTTCCTCCCCCCCTCTCTTTTTCCTCCCCCTCTCTCTTTCTTTCTTTTTCCTCTCCCCCCTCTCTTTCTCTCTTTCTTTTTCCTCCCCCTCTCTCTGTCTTTCTTTTTTCCCCTCTTTCTCTCTCCCACTCTTTCTTTTTCCTCCCCCTCTCTTTCTTTCTCTTTCTTTCTTTCTTTCTTTCTTTCTTTCTCTTTCTTTCTTTCTTTCTCTCTCTCTCTCTCTCTCTGTTTCTCTTTTTCCTCCCCCCTCTTTCTTTCTTTTTCCTCCCCCTCTCTCTTTCTTTCTTTTTCCTCCCCACCCCTCTCTCTCTTTCTTTCTTTCTTTCTTTCCCCACCCCCTCTTTCTTTCTCTTTGCATTAGGGATCATGGAGAACATGAGAACTGCCTTCCAGTACTTGAGGGATTGCCACAAAGAAGCGGGATGGACGTATTCTCCGAAGCACCTGAGGGGAGAACAAAAGCCAATAGAAGGAAGCTGATTAAAGAGAGATCCAACCTGGAATTAAGGAGGAATTTCCTGACAGTGAGAGCAGTTAATCAGTGGAATGGCTGGCCTCTAGAAGTTGTGCGTTCTCCATCACTGGAGGTTTTTAGGAAGAGACGGGACAGCCATTTCCACCCGATGGTACTATAAGGTCCCTTGCTTGAGCAAGGAGTTGGACCAGAAGACTTCCAAGGTTCCTTCTAGGCCTCTGATTCTATGATTCTCTGAAATTGCATTCTCTACCACAGGGGTGTCCAAGCTTGGGAATTTTAAGACTTGTGGACTTCAACTCCCAGAATTCCCGGGGAATTCTGGGAGTTGAAGTCCACAAGTCTTAAAGTTCCCAAGCTTGGACACCCCTGCTCTACCATGTGACAAATTTGGCAACGGGCGTGGCTGGGGGCTACCAAGAATGGACTACAAAGACCAGGTGACCACAATGCAGCAACCCAGAGACAGTGAAGCCCCGATCCTTTTGTTATTGCCATCGTTTTGTGCAATTTTTGCAACCTCAACATCATGGTATGGATGCAGGTCTCCCTTGTTCCTCTTCCAGAGAGGGAATGGAGAGCAGTCGACCCCCTCCCCCCATTAATCTGAGTTCCTTTGCTGCCTGGTTCAACCTGGGAGGACTAAATTCTTGGTCTGAGTGTGCAATTGTCGTGTTTGCTCAGGCCATGGCAGAGGAAACATGTCCTCTCAAATGGCGTCCCCTCCTCTTTCTCAGCCCCTGGTCTCACCTGGTGGTCTTCCTCCCTCTGACAGGTGATGTGACTTCCTTTGGCCTCCTCCTTGCCTCCTGCAGCGTTGGCGGAGAGATCAGTGGCGCCAGTGGTGGGGATTGTGCTCTTTTGGGTAAACAAAGCATCCAAGGAAGACGGGGCACTGAGGAAGGAAGGGCCTGTTGTGTTCAGGAAGCTGGATGTGAACATCAAACATGCCTTCTGTTAGATACTTGTTCTAACTACAGTGGTTTCCACCAAGGTCCTCCGTTCCGGCGGGAACAGAGATTTAATCCTATAAGTCGAAGGGTCTGACAGCTCCCTATAAAAGGGCTGCTGTCAGACCCAACCTTTGCTGGATTGTTCTCACTTGTTGTACTCAATAAAGAGCTGTTGTTACCGGTAAGCCTGTGTGTGCCCATCCATTACCCAATCTAACACTGGCAACAAAGGTGGGATTGGAAGGCAACTAGGTGAACTGAAAGAGTGTAGCAATCCAGCAAGTACATCCAGCCCGGAGCTCAACGCAGCTTCGAGTAGCCATTTTTGAGCGGCAAACTCAAAACACCCTCAGAACACAAAATGGCCATGCACGCCCCACCGACTCTGTACGACCCAGTCACCGAGCACTGGGACTCGTACATGCTACGGTTTGACTGCTTCCTCGAGGCAAACGACCTTATGGGCCTTTCTGAAGGCCGCAAGAAGAACATGTTCCTCGGATACTGTGGCCGGGAAGTGTTCGAGATGGCAAAATACCTCTCTGAGCCGACACTGCTGCAATCAGTCACCTGGTCTGTGCTCCAGCAAATGTTGCGGACCCATTATGTCCCCAAGCCATCCAAGCACATTCGCCAGCATGAGTTTAACATCAGGAACCAGAAAGAGGGCAGCACTTCACAAGGCCGCAGCGTACTGCGAATTCTGAGACCTGGATGAGCTGATTCTGGACTGCATAATTTGCGGCATACGGGGACGTTAACCTACAGAGGAGGTTACTCGCTATATCTAACCTCACTCTGCAGATCGCATTGGACGAGGCCATGGTGTCCGAATCAGCCGTCAAATCTACTGAGACTCTGCAGCGGCAAAGCGCTCCACAAGACATGCGAAAGAGTTCACGCGTACATCGCGAGGCTGCAGAGGCCGAGAGCTCAGAGGGCGAGGAAGATGACAGCTGCCGCATACGCAGTAGCCGCGCCCAGCCGGCACGCAAATTCAAACCGTGTCTCCCACCTTGCACTAGCTGGGGAGGAGACCATGCCAGATCGGCTTGCCTTTTCTGTGACGCAACCTGCCAGCGCTGTGAGCGAAAGGGGCACATCGCCAAGGTGTGCCGGAGCGAATTTCCTGTCACTACCTGGCAGCCTAGAAGCGCACCAAACCGCCAATAGAGGCCCAACCAAGGGGCCTGGCAGAAGCCACCACGGTGCTCAGAGGGCGACAATAGAGTCACCTACCACACGTCAATCAGCCAAGTCCGCACCAGGTGGCCAATAAAGCTGAAGGTCACAGTCCTCAACAAGGACTCTCCATGTGAGATGGAGATTGACACCGGGTCATGACTGACCATCATGCCATGGTCTACCCTAAAGCAGGCTATCCCTAGCCTAAAAAAGCAGCATCTTCGCACCCCTGACATCCGCCTACGCGATTACCAGTGAAACCGGGTCCCCATCGTGGGCCAAGGCACCTTCCAGGTGAAGTTCAAGCAGTTCAGCGGGAAACTCCCAGTGACAGTGGTCAGCGGCAACCTGCAGAGCCTCCTAGGGCTAGATTAGTTCCAACCCGGTCCGGGTAAGTATGTGGGGACTCCAGTTTCCTTTAGTTTGGACCCCAACATAGCCCCAATAAGGCTAAAACCCAGGAGATTTAATTTTAATTTAATTTTATTAAATTACAGACCGCCCCCTCTCCCCCCCAAAGTTGACAGGGAAATTGACAAGCTCGTAGGCTAGGGAATCCTAGAGCCGGTCGATCACGTACGCTGGGAGACCCCTATAGTGACACCTGTCAAATCTGACGGGTCTGTCTGCATCTGCGTGGACTACAAGTGGACTACAATAAATAAAGCGCTACAATTGTACCCATTGTACAGCACCTCCTTCATTCATTAGGCCCCGCAAAATTTTTCGCAAAATTCGACATGGCGCAGGCATACCAACAATTGCCTATAGATGGCGCTACGGCGGAGGCCCAAACCATGGTGATGCACAGGGGTGCATTCAAATGTCACCACCTGCAATTCGGCATTCATATTGCCCCTGGACTGTTCCAAAGCATCATGGAACTGCTTTTGCAGGGTATTCCAGGAGTCGTCCCCTATTTCGACCTCATCTTGGTATCGGCTGCAAATGAGGTGCAACTTTTCAAACATGTACGAACAGTTTTGGCTCGAATTAGAGGCAAAGGCCTCCATCTCAAAACAGAGAAATGCCAAATTAATGCCAAATTAACGCGCCAAGGGTTGAATTCTTATGGTTCCTAATCGATGGCTCTGGGATTCACCCAACCACACAAAAAATTAAAGCAATTCAGGACACCCCCACACCTTGCAATCAAACCGAGCTGCAGGCGTTCCTCGGGCTCCTTAATTTCCACAGCGTCTTCCTTAAACAGAAAGCCACCATTGCTGAGGCCTTACACCGTCTCCTGGCTAAGAAGACGAAGTGCCGCATTTGCCGTGGTAAAACGACTCCTGTCGGCGGACTCCTTTCTGGTACAATACAGCCAGACCCTGCCGTTGGTGCTGACCTGCGACGCTTCCCCGTTCAGCGTCGGTGCCATCCTCAGCCACCGCATGCCTAACGGAACCGAAGGTGCTTGGCAACTGACTCACATTTATGACGGTTTTCCCAGGTCATGTGATCCTCTTTTGCGACCTTCTGACAAGCCAAAGCCGATGGAGATCCCAGATTCACTTAACAACTGTGTTACTAACTTCACAACTGCACTCTTTCACTTAACAACTGTGGAAAGGAAGGTAGTAAAATGGATAAAAACCTACTTAACAACTGTCTTGTTTAGTAGCAAAATGTTGGGCTAAATTGTGGTCATAAATTGAGGATGGCCTGTATTTATCTATTTGCATTTGCAAGCTATCGAACTGCTAGGTGGCCTTGATCCAGTCCCTGCCTACCTGGTGACTGTAAAGACTCATTAATGTTGTTGCCACTGTTTTTTTCAGGATTTCTTAAATGTTTCTTATTTCCCATCAAGGAAATGTTTAGTCCTAGAATCTCTTTGTGGTCTCCTGTCCAAACAAGATTTAAATTTTCCTCTTTTCAGTCAAGGATAACAAGGTGCTGCCCCCTGTTGTTGAATGTAGTTACTGCCTTCAATATCATTACCTTCAGACTTGGATATTGCTTTGTGAAAAATACAAATACTGTTGTCTGTACTTAAATAGAGCCATACCCAAATCTGAAGGTAATATTTTATTTCAACTGCATTAAAAAAAACCACCTTGATCCTCCCTAAAGACTCGTTATCACGCATAAAGGGGGCCTGCATAAGTGCACTAACGTGCCTATTGTCCCTGTCATTGTATTTTTATTCTCTTATTAATTGATAACCCAGCCTTGCCCGGGTATTTATTTATTTATAGGTGGAAAATGTCCAGATCAGATGTAATTTCTAATTTTAGATTTTCCCCCTTACCCGAAGGAGCCCCCTTGTGGAGTACTGTGAAGCCATTACCATGGCAACTCCACTTTGCTGTACAATAGAAGCCATTTTAAAGCACAATAGGCTGTATCCTAACAGAACACACATCCTGAGGAGTGTTAGGGGTGTCTTAGCCCCACAGTGTTTCTGTCACAGATGACAGAAACATTGTGGGGGTAAGACATCCCTAACATTGTGGGGGTAAGACACCCCTAACACTCCTCGGGATGTGTGTTCTGTTACGATACAGCCTGTTGTGCTTTAAAATGGCTTCTACTGTACTGCTGTAAAATACACATATAAATATAAATAATATAAATATAAATAATATAAATATAAATATAAATAATATAAATATGAATATAAAATATGAATATGAATATATATATATATATAAGTATAAGTATACACGTACATATACACATACACATACACATACACATACATACATACATATATACACATATACATATATTCTTGTTCTCATTTTTGTTCCAAAAATTCCAATACATAAAATAAATAAATACAAAGATTTAACAGAACAATGACTATGGAGATTCTCAGTCTTCCAGGTGGTCTCAAGGGTGCTTTTTAAAGAGTCAACTGGACTTTATGGTTTTTCTTTGAAGACATTTCAAAGGAACTGCGGGGAAGCTGCGACATTTGTTTGAGGACTGATCATAAGCCCACTTTTTTAGCACCATTGTAACTTTGAACAGTTGCTAAGCAAATGGTCGTAGGTTGAGGACCAGGTCAGGTAAGGGTGGAACAACAACTTCATTTGCACCACTCATGAAATTGTTTAATATTAATTTTGTTTAAGCTTTTTTCTGTTAGATGAGTCAAGCTGTTTGGCGCTTACAATGTCCATGTAAAATTTGGACAGAGGCTAAGCAAACTACAGCTTAAGCCTTAGGGAATCAGTTTTCTGATTGTGCAAATGAGCTCATTATTATTTTTAATAATAAAAGTGTTCCTGATTACTTATTTTGTCAGCACTTAGCGTGTATATTTGTATATATATGTATATTAATGTAGCTTAAAATTACTTTTAAATTACATTTCAGTACTGGTTCCAAGGTATACTATATGGTAGCCTATGAGAGAAATAAAGCTATCCAAGTGATGAATAGGTAATCAGTAAATGCTTTTAGTTGAAACAATTTCTATTTCTCACTTTAAATACCTTGGTATTAAACAATGAAAAGCCATATATGTATGTATGACTGTGCGTGTGTGCGTGTGTATTTGTGTGCGTGCGTGTATATATATATGTGTGTGTGTGTATGTGTGTGTGTGTGTGTATGTATGTGTAAGGGACAAAATAACAGAAAAGAATAACGGAATAACAGAGTTGGAAGGGAACAATTATTTGCATTTTTTATATTGCACTAAATACCGGTACTATTTATCTTTTTTTTTAAAAAATCATATTAGTGATCTGCGGGATTTAAAATTATGAATTTAGTGGTCCCTGAGGTCTGAAAGGTTGGTGACCCCTGCTTTAGAACAGGTTGATCCCCTCTTCTTTGTGGCAACCCCTGAGATATTGGAACTCTGCTATCCTGTCTCCCCTGGTCCTTCTTTCTATTAAACTAGACATACCCAGTTCCTGCAACCGTTCTTCCTATGTTTTAGCCTCCAGTCCCCTAATCCTCTTTGTTGCTCTTCTCTGCACTCTTTCTAGAGTCTCCACATCTTTTCTACATCGTGGCGACCAAAACTGGATGCAATATTCCAAGTGTGGCTTTATCAAGGCCTTATAAAGTGGTGTTAACACATCAACTGTTAATAGGGGCCTTGGCTTTTCCTGTGGAATCACCTGGTATGGTTCATGGAATTGGGCTAGTGGGGAAAACAAAACAAAACAAGAAACGGTGTAGAATCTTTTGAGTCCTGATTTATTTTTCTGCAAACTCCGGGTACCTCCATTCCCACCAGACGAAGCTCTTGCGCTTTTCAATGTTGGAGCGCCCTCTGGCGGGAAGCAGTTTGCCTTGCGGAGATGCCTTTGGAAGATATCGCCGTTCAGAATCAATACGAACCGATGGTTGCTAAATAGATGAAGTCCACGTGTGGATCTAGGATCATGGACACCCTAATTAGTGAGGCTGCTCAAACCACGAAGTCAGCTTCTACTTCCGCCGTGCACGATACATTATTCCAAATCTATTTGCTAGTCTCTCTCCCCCCCCCCTTTAATATTCCATTTCCCCATGAATTATGTTTAGCCTAGTTTTCTTTGGAGTTCTTGTTTTTATGCCTGTCTTCCAAACTAGCTGTATTTGGAAATCTGATGCCTAGTAGAGCAAGGAAAAGAGGGTTTCAAAGTTTAGAACTTGTTGAACAACATATGAAGAACAGTTGCAGGAATTGGGTAGTCCAGTCTAATGAAAAGGAGGGCTAGGAGTGACATGATAGCAGTCTTCCAATATTTGAGGGGCTGCCACAAAGAAGAGGGGGTCCACCTCTTCTCCAAAGCACCCGAAGGTAGCACCCGAACATATTCTTCATATGTTTTAGCCTCCAGCCCACTAATCATCTTTATTGCTCATTTCTGCACTCTAGAAAGAGTCACAATATCTTTTTTATATTGTGGTGACCAAAACTGGATGCGGTCTTATCTCTGCCCTCATATGCAAGGGATGCTATGTTGTTGGCTAACAAGATGGACAATTTGCAGCAAATGCTGGATGGAGTATATGATCCAACCAGGGATTCAGCCATTGTAGTTATTTGGCAAAGCCAAAGTGAACAAATAATGGCTTAGCACAACATGTGAACCCAGTCAATGGCTTCTTCCATACCTGGAAAAGCCCTCAAATGTTTCTTTGATTAGCAGCAATTGGTTCTGTGTTGGAAACAGGGCTGGCATCTTCTTTGTTATGTGAGAATCACAGCTTTGGCCTCTGTGAGTCTTTTTTCTAACCCTTTCCACTGTCACTTCTAGAATTTAGAGACGTGGTGGCGCAGTGGTCAGAATGCAGTACTGCAGGCTACCTCTGCTGACTGCCGATTGCCGGTAGTTTGGCAGTTCGATCCTGACCAGCTCCAGGTTGACTCAGCCTTCCATCCTTCCGAGGTGGGTAAAAAGAGGATCCAGATTGTGGGGGGAGGGCAAGATGCTGACTCTGTAAACCATTTAGAGACGGTTGTGAAGCACTGTGAAGCAGTATATAAGTCTAAGTGCTATTGCTATTTAGGATCCTCCACTCTGATCCTCTGATGCAAGAGCTTTCAATAGTAGTAGCTTTGAGGGTATGGATGCCGTACCCTGACCTGGAAAATTCCAGATAACCCCAAATGGCAGCAATCAGGTACTAATAAATCAGGTACTTTTTGCTGTCGCCGCCTGATGCTCTGGGGTTTTGTATTCTAGAGAAAGGAGCAGAATAATAGGATAGAGTTAGAAGGGATCTTGGAGGTCTTCTAGTCCAGCCCCTTAATGGGGAGCCTGGTATGTCGTAAACCTGCTCAGGATCCATTTCAAGTAATTCTGGTTGCCATGATCACAGCCGCTAGGAGCAACAAACGTAACTGTTTAATGATAAAGGCAGTTCTTGACTTTCAACCACAATTGGGACCAGAATTTCCATTGCAAATCACTGGTGTTGTTATGTGGATCATAAGGTTGTTAAATGAATCTGGCTTTCCCCATTGACTTTGCTTGTCAGAAGACATTTGGGAAGGTTGCAAATCAATCAACCAATACAACAGAAGCTTCATCCCTGGAGGCTTTCAAGAAGAGACTGTCAGAAATGGTGTAGGGTCTCCTGCTTAACTTTATTCAATTTCTAGCTTGGGCTGGATGACTTCTAAGATCCCTTCCAACTCTGTTCATCTGTTAGAAATGGAAATCCTATGACCCTGGGATCCTTTGGGTGCCATATACTACCTGATCTCTGAATTTGCGGAGCAGCAGAGGGAGAAGACTTGGCTCACGTCCTATTTGATTGTTGCCTGTATAAGAAGGTGAGAGACAGGTTTCTTGGTCTATATACTAAACAAATGATCCATTGGAAACCCCACATCAAAACAACTTGCTGTATTTTTGGAGTATAAGACACACCTTTTCCCTCCCCTAAAAGTGGGTGAAAGTTTTGGTGTGTCTTATAGACTGAATACGGGAATTTTTGGCCTCCCGAACCCTCCGTGCGTCACGTTTTCATCCTCCCCATCCCCAGAAGCACTCTGTAGTGCTCTGCACGTCCCATTTTTGGGCTCCCAAGCCCTCTCCACATCACGTGTTTGGCCTCCCAGGCCCCCAGAAGCACTCTGCAGGCCAAAAATGGGCACGTTTTTGGTGAAAACAGGACTTGCAAAGCAGTGCAGATTGTTTCTGGGGGCTGGGGAGGGCAAAAACACAATGCGTGGAAGCCAAAAACGACTTTTTTCTTGTTTTTCCTCCTGCAAATTTAGGTGCCTTATAGTCCGAAAAATATGGGTGGACTTTGTACGATGCTTAGAGAGGGCAGTAAAGCGGTATATAAGTCTAAGTGCTCTTGTTCTTGCTACTTACAATCAATTAGAATTCACTCATCTGGTTGCGATCTTACCTGGTGCACCTGGGAACGCTGACAATGACTTTATTTGCCTCTACCCTGTTTCTCCCACCCCCCATACACACACACACACACACACACACACACACACACACCCTCTTCCATTCCAAGCTGTTGTTATTGTGGTGTGGTGGACTTTCCAGTTAGTCTAGACTCTTGACAGCTGTGCAGTCTGCAGTTTTTTTCTTCGCCACAGCTTCAGAAGTGATTTGCTGACGTGTCCTTCCAGGATGTTTTGGGGGATCTCAATCGAAAGCTGTAAAAGAACAGGGTGACCAATACTCCAGAATGCAAAAGAGGACAGAAACCATTGGAAGGAGGGGAATCAAAGGAAGGGGAAAGGAGGACACGCTGCCTATTTAACCTCCTTGGCATCTATGACAAAAATTACAGCGAAAAACCGCAACAATAAAAGCAACTTAGGCTTATTTATTTTTTTATTTTGTATTTGTTAAATTTAGATGCTGCCCATCCATTATCCAACATCAGGAAAACTAGTTTTCCAGTTGCAATTCCTCCCCCCCCCGCCCCAACATATCTTTATTTGCAAGAACAGATGCTAGCAGTAGTATAGAATCAACAACACCCTTTTCAAATTTCACACCCCGAAATGTATGATGGGTCCTTCAATCCACAGACTAACATGATCATAAATTTGAAAGGGCTGCATTGAAGCCAATGGCTGGAATCAGGGAAATAAGTAAATCACGTAAATTAAGTTTGTAGAGTCTGCCGACAAGCGAGTCAAAGAAAGAAGCAGACAATTTGTCCCAGTACACGAATTTTCTTGTGAAAGCAATCCAAAAACCAGTAACAACACCAGGAAGACACTCAAAAAGCCAGACGGTACTTGATTTGAAGGCTATGCCTGCCAGCCAGAGAACTTGAGGACAAAAAGGAAACATAGAAACATAGAACCACAGGGCTGGAAGGGACCTTGGAGGTCTTCTAGTCCAACCCCTGCCCAAGGCACGAGACCTTATACACCCCAGATAAACGAAAGTCCAATGTTTTCTTGAAGACACCCAGCGATGGTGCATCCACAACTCTGGGTGGAAAGCTGGTCCATTGACTGATTTTTCTCACTGTCAAGTGTCCTCCTTTTGCTGGACATCTCATAACCTTAGGAGAGGGGCCCTACCCAAAACTAGACCACTATTTCCAAATTAAGTCTGAATGCCTTTGTTATGGCCTATCGGCCACCAGACCCTCCAGTAGAGGAGAAGGAGGCGTGGGAGCTCTGAGGGGGGAGAGGGAATGGAGCTGCCAAAGAGAGAGGGGGGGAGCTTGGGCTTTCTCTCAGGCCTCAGATGGAGAGTCAATAGCGCCCTGGTCTGGAGGTGGCTGATGAGGAAGAGGAGGAACAGCTGGGTCCAGTGCCTGATGCGCAGATGCGCAGAAGGCAGAAGAGAGAGGAGAGCAGTGGAAATCTATGGGCCGGTCCTTGGGACAGAAGAGCCACCGCTGCTAGCGAAGCATCGCCTGAGCTTTGGGGAGCAAAGGTAGGGGGTGGACCTGAATAGATGTGGCAGACAATTATTCATCTTCTGGCCTGACAGACTTTGCATTGAGAGAGAAACTGTTTGGCGGGGCTGCTGGTGCTCCTAATTAAAGGAATCTTTTGAGTTCACTTCAGGAAGTTTGTCGTGTTTGGGGAGCTGGATCAGAACAGCCTTCTTGTAAGAGGGTGACAGCCTTACAATCCTTCTGCTCCTCATTCCGCGATCCTTTTGCGCATTTTTTCCCAGCCCAGACCCCCTCTTCTGAGCTGCCTAGGGTCCAGGGCTGTGCATCTTGAAAAGCGGACTCGTCCTATATTTGCAAAACGCCCTGCTTCTTTGCTCCTACCCATTGGAAGGTAACTCCATGGAATTGTATCTTCAGAGCTGGCTGGGAAAAAAACCTCCCTGGCCTTTGATGGAGTTGCTAGAGATAAATATATTGTTAAGTTAAGCAAAATTAAAAATGTTAAGAATTAACTAAGGGCAAGCTAGATTGAACGGATAATAAGATAACCTCCAGATGTTCATCATAGACAGATTTCCAGACAGTTAAATTGCTTAATGCGTTTCCTTTGGCTAGCCTATCAATCTCCCAGCCTGTCTGAGAGGCTTCGCTAATAGTCTTCCTCCATCCACATGATTATCGTGGAAATGCCTCAGTGGTACCAGCAGTGGTTCTCCCACCAGGTAGGGCCTGTGATTCATCGATGGCACTCTAGTGTGGAAAATTGATTGCCAGCTATTGTCAGCAGGCTACGATTAACTCACCAGTGTTGTCTTTGCAACACAAATTAATAGTGGAGAGAATAAAAGCAGAGTGAATAATTTTATTAATTAATCACTTCCTGTAAATAAATGAATTTGTCATTTAAAGGGACAAAATCATAAAAGCAAAATAGAGAGACCGGGGTCCTCGGGGCAGGGCAGAGGAACTGATCTTAAAGGGGCCCTTTAATTTGTGGCCCTCAGTCAGTGCTGATTGACCCAAAGGTGCTTTGCTCAAGGGGCAACTGGACTTCCTTTGTTTTTCTTTGAAGAGGTTTCGCTTCTCATCCTAGAAGCTTCTTCAGTTCTCCACCATTTAGTCAGAACTGAAGAAGCCTCTCGGATGAAAAGCAAAATGCCTTCAAGGAAAGAGAAACTCCAGCTGCCTCTTGAAAAAAGCGCCTTTGTGACAACCAAGATCTGGATGAGCGAGAATCTCCATCGACAGCACAGATTTACTCTGCAGGGAAATGAGTTGGAGAGGGCACCTCCTTTCAAAACATCACCCCAATCACCCCATGATCTCCTTCACAGGGACACAAAGAGCCTCCAAGCAGCTCAAAGATTCCAAGTTGCTGGGAATTTCAAGTCCAGGTGAGTTCCTGAAATTTCCAGAATTAGAGGAGAGACTGGCTGCTGCCCCCTTGATTTTGCTTTGCTTTTTTCAATTTCCAAGTTTAGATTTCAGGCCTGGGTCAGATTCTGCTTAACATCCAAGCTCAGGCAAGGTGGTTATAATTGGCCACCTGCTGAGGATCTACTGGCAGGAAACTGAACATTTATTTAACAAAATAACAGGACAATAGAGCTGGAAGGGACCTTGGAGGTCTTCTAGTTCAACCCCTTTGCTCAAGCAGGAGACCCTAGACCATTTCAGACAGGTGGCTGTCCGGTCACTTCTTCAGAGCCTCCAGTGATGAAGCACCCGTGATTTCTGGAGGCAATTTCTGTTCCACTGTTTAAGTGTCCTCACTGTTAGAAAGTTTCTGCTTAGTTCTGGGTTGCTTCTCTCCTTGATTAGCTTCAAGAAGATCCACTGCTTCTGATTCCGCCTTCAGATGCTTTGGAGAATAAGCTGATCCCCCTCTTCTTTGCGGCAGCCCCTCAAATATTGGAAGACAGCTATCACGTCACCACAATTCTTCTTTCCACATTGATTGGGGATGTTGAGAACCATTCTGTCACTTCTAGCATTTTGCTGGTATAGCAAGGTATACATCTGAATGAATACCTACAAAATAAAAACGCAAACCCTCCAGGATGAAGATTGCGGGCTCTTAAACTCATTCCCAATCCCAGCAGATTAGGGAGATGGTTTGGCTGCTTTTTTTTAATGTTTACGGTTGGTGGCTTTTCTTTCCTTTTTTTGAAATAATTTCATTAAAGATTATTATGTTGTGTAAGGAGAACTTACACAATTACAGAATAAAGAAATACTTAAAAGTTTTTTTAATTAAAAAGTGCAGAAAAAGAACAAAGAATTAAAAGAAAAAGAAAAGAAAAATAGAAATAGTACATCCCCAGCATGTACAATCCACACTAACCCCTTGTCGGTAGCTCTTAAAAATATAACCAAACATGTCATCGTTCCACACATCACCGAGTTTTCTATAAGTCTGTCCCTAAAACCTTATCTCTTCTTATTAAACTGCAAAAGTCCAGTAAAGTTTGTCAGAATTAACTACAGCATATAAATATCATAGAAATACAAAGAGTGCAGAGAAGAAGAACAAAAGATGAAGAATCTGGAAGCTAAAATCTGCAATTTTGAGGGAAATAACATAGGTATGTTCATTCTCTCTTCTAGTCTACTTAAGAGACTTCTACTTGTCTTCTTCTACTTCTGCCACAGAGAAGAGGCGGTTGACCTCTTCTCCGAAATACCTGAGAGCAGGACAAGAAGTAACGGATGGAAGCTTATCAAAAGAGACCCAACCTAGAATTAAGGAGAAGTGAGAACAACTAATCAATGGAACAGGTTGTTTCCTGGAGTTGTGGGTCAACACTGGAGGTTTTCAAGAATAGACTGGACAATATAACTGAGATGGTGAACATATGGCATGCGAAGCCCTCTCTATGGGCACATGAGCCATCACCCAGGTCAGCTCCATAGCGCATGCGTGCAGCCCTCCCGCTGACCAGCTGATTTTTGGGTCTCTGCCACCCTTGTGGGAAACACATGCATGTGGGGGCGGGGGGGTTACACATTCATGCCTGGAGATGGGGTCAGTGGGGGGAGCAGCGCCCCCCATGGCCCATTGTTTGGTCTCGGGAGGCTTCAGGGAGGACTGCTAGGCCCAAAATGGACCGCGGGGGTGTAGCGCACATACATGGGGGGAGCATGGGGGAGTGTGCATCTGTGGGGGGGGAGGAGCACAGGGGGTCACTCGTGCATGCATGGGGGGCAGGGGGCATTGCATTATGGGCGTGGGCACACATGCGCTGTCGCGCATGCGATTTTGGCACGCAAGGACAAAAAGGTTAGCCGTGACTGATATATAAGATCTCCTGTTTGGACAGAGGGTTGGACTAGAAGACCTCCAAAGTTCCTTCCAGCCCTATGATTTTAAGTTTCTATACCCAATCCGGGTGGATTTCCCATGCCCAGAAGAAGTTCCTTCAAAAGATTCAAAGCAACCACACATACCTGATGCCACCTACCAGTGTCCAATCAGGGTACATGGGTGTGTGTGTGTGTCAGTGCCCTGATTTTGCTGATTGCATATAAAATATCAGTTGCACCAGGCCATTTTATGGGTCCCGGGAACCCTAAAAGCCTAAAGTCTGCTATGCTTACTGGTGTCTGTGTTTCTTACCCCAAACCTCCACTTTCTGAGCCTCGAGCCTTCAGGCAACTCCGAAGTGATTATTGAGAGAGGAAAATTAAATTTGCATTTTAAACTGACAGCAGCTGTTCTTCTGGTAATGCTTCTGCATGCCTTGCATGGGAAAAGGGGGCAGGCGATCAAGAGCAAAACGAGACACGCTCCCCTTCCTCCTTGATTTGGGCAAGGCTTCCCTTGTCCCATTCGTACACCTTTCCCACCTGCACTTGATCCTTCCTTACGGGAGTCAAGTCCTACAGCAGGACCTTTCCTCAAAGCCTTCCCTTTGCTGAGACCCAAAACCACTGCAGGCCTCTAGGAACTTTCCTTTTTCTCTTTTGCCCAAATCTGTAACCTATGAATCAAACCTCATGGTTGATCTTAAGAAGCTAAGCAGGGTGACCTGATTAGGGCATGGAAAAGAGACCACCAGGATATCCTATCCCTTAACCTAGATTGGGATCATCAGGGGTAGGTTTCTGCCAGCGTTAATGCCAGAAAAACACGTTGTGGTGACTGGTGATGGCCAAATATGGCCTTTTCAGGCTCGTGCCTCGGTGTGCATATTTTCCAATGAGACAAACTGAGACAGGAAGATCATTTTATTACAATTTATCAGAACATTCAGATAAAAGGGATTCCCTATTCAAAGAGGGAACCCCGATCTTTTGCTTATGTCCCCTTTTATAGTTAACATAACAAAGAAACATGAAAAAGGAAAATTGATTGGACAGGATAATAGCACACGTGTTTATTAAAATGAGGTCTGAAGGAGAATAAATTGCAAGGAGAAAGGTTGTTTAGATAAGAGATAAGCCAGACCCCAATTTTGTACTAACAAACTTTTCTTATCAGGAACTAGTCTCCAGCTTGTTTATCAGTTTAGGAATGTTAAAAGCTAATACATCTTCAACATCACTTTAAAAGAATGAATATAAATCAGACTAAAATATGAACTAACTATGTTAGTTAACAAATAACAAAACCCATGTTATTTGCCCCTCACCGGGGAAGGGGTTCGGATGTGTGGCCATCCTGGGTTGCTGCCGATTCTGCGACCCAGGCCAATATTCCACTCCCAGTTCGCCCAAGCAGGAGATTTGTGGCACCTCTTCTATAGAAGAGCTTAGAACTGGCAGGAACCCACCCCTGGTAGGAGGCTTTGATTTCCTAGTTGTGACATATCAAGTATTTAACCCCCTGCAGACATTTCCACTTGCGGGCTCCGTTCGGTGTGACCTATATAAGCCTCAGAAAGAGAATGAATTCATTTAACCATGAATTCATCATGATTAGATTCACATTGGTGGCCTTATTTTGACATTATTTTAATTTGCTGTTTTGCAACTATAGTCATTGGAAGATGCGTGGAACAGTGCCCAGAATTCCTCAGTCACGCTGCCTGGGGAATTCTGGGAGTTGAAGAACACACATTTTAAAGGGCTCAAGACAGTGGTGAAATTCAATTTTTTTTACTACCTGTTCTGTGGGCGTGGCTCGGTGGGCATGGAAGGGGAAGGATACTGCAAAATCTCCATTCCCACCCCACTCTGGGGTCAACCAGAGGTGGCATTTGCTGGTTCTCCAAACTACTCAAAATTTCCGCTACTGGTTCTCCAGAACCTGTCAGAACCTGCTGGATTTCACCCCTGGCTCCTGGTTGAGAACCACTGCTTTAGCCCATCCTTTTAGGTGGCACATTTTTGTTTTAAAATTTACTCACCTTCATGTTGAGAGGGACAGTGGGGAGTGACAGACCTCTGAGCATGTTAAATGTTGGCCTGGGCATTTGAGATCATCTTAGGAGTGTCCACCATGCAGAAGGGACATCTTACAGAAAGTCACATCTGGATAAGGTTTTTCATCCACCTTCTGCAGTCAGAATAGAGAGGAGTTTAGTTGTGAACGTAAATACCGAACATTAAAGATGCGTCTTCCAGTCATCAATAAATAACCCTGAGCAGGGAAAACACAGAAGATTTGTCACCAAATGGGAGAATGTAACAAACAATGAAAGTTTCCAAAATTAATTTTCTTCATTTTAGTTTATTAAAATTGCTTTCATCTATCTCCCATGTTAAATATTTTATTTTTTCATATTAATGGCTGCAATTTCTACTCTGCCTTCCTTCTGTCATTAACACTGTACAAACTTAATATCATTAGTAGTTTTTTCCTTTAATTATGTGACTGGAAGAAGAAAAACATCAAAGTTTCCGTGAAATTGGAATAGTATATCTAAATTGCCTCATGTTTATTTTAACATTAACAGTAAATGAAGCTAATGGGCTTCTATATTATTAAAAGCAGCCATTTGTGTCCTGCCTGCTTTAAAAGATGTTAAATAATTAGTTATTTAATAGAGAGGTGCAAAACAAATCAAAGAAGCAGAAAAACTTTGGAGGGGAAGGATTCGGGCTTCAAACTGGAAACACTTTTTGAGGGGAAGCAGAGAAGGAGGGTGAAGTTTTGCATCCTGCTGAGATACTGATAGCTCTAATTTAATAACAAGCCTGGGGTGGTTTCTGTCATCTTTGAGATGTAAAGGAGTTCCACGTCGTGAAACGATATTTGGAAATAATTTAATGAGTTTTGATGGGATTCCGTTGCTACCTGAAAAGCTCACTCAGCATTGGCCCTGGGAGAGCAATGGAGGGAAGAAAATGTGGCTCGTTTCCTTTGCCATTATACTTTTGGGACTTCAATTGGGGGAGAATCATCACCATGCTCTATGGTGACTTGTGGACTTCAACTCCCAGAATTCCCCTGGCTGGGGTATTTGTCAACTTTGGCACCTTTAAGCTGACTGGATTTCAACTCCCAGAATTCCCCAGCCAGCATGCTGCCTGGGGAATTCTGGGAGTTGAAGTCCACTCACATGTTTGAGTTGTTAAGGTTGAAGAACGTTGGTCTAATCCAGGGGTGTCCAAACTTGGGAACTTCAAGACTTGTGGACTTCAACTCCCAGAATTCCCCTGGCTGGGGAATTCTGGGAATTGAAGTCCACAAGTCTTAAAGTTTCCAAGTTTGGACACCCCTGGTCTAGTCTGAGAGGGTTATTACAGGAGTATTATATCTGACAGAGATTACTTTTTAACCATGTTTTGGATTTTTAAAAATATCTTGTCATTCTGAATCTTCCACTTCTTGGAGGACTGCTAAGCAGAGGTGGTACTCAACCGGTTAGGCCAAACTGGTTGTGGAAATAGCACAATTGCACTATGTTGTCCTTTTTAAGCACGTTTTCAAGCCGCACGCATGCGTGCAAGCCCAGCGTGCGACAAAGCTGCATGCGTGGATAGGGTGCGTGCACTCACATTTATGAACCGGTAGGGAAAGTAAGTGAATGCCACCTCTGTCTGCTGGTAAAGTGAAGAGAAAAAAATAGGATTCCTAGACATCGAAACAGACACTGCAGGAGGAGAAGCACGTTAGTCTATGGTAATTATGCATAGAAATGTAACCCACTTAGATTAGACCACTGTTCTTCACCTTTGACAGCTGGACTTCAACTCCCAGGATTCCCCAGGCAGCATGCCAGCTGGGGAATTCTGGGAGTTGAAGTCCTCTCAGCTTAAAGGCGCTGAGGTTGACAAAACACTCTTCCAGTTCAGTTTTCTCCCATGGGAGATCTCCATGAAGCCTGCAGCTCCCCAAATGCACAATAACTGTGGACAGCTTTGCAGTGGTTGGGGATTTTGAGCATTGTAGCTGCAGACCAGGATGCACAACACCTGTGGCTTTAGAACCTGAGAGAGAAAGTTAGGCCTTTTGCTGCACTAGAAGCAGGAGGCAAGAACGGGGTCCAAAATATCAAGATGGAGCTCTCAAAGACAAGAGCCTTTTTGCCAGTGGCTGCAGACTTTACTTCCTCCATGTTTTCTGTCTTTTGAAGTGGCACAAATAAGATGTTGTCATCTTCCTCCCTCTGAGGGGCATTGTTTCCTGAGGACACCTCTCTTGGGGGAAGATCAAAGCTCTGCCTTTTGATGCACATTGCATGTCTGGAGATTTGATCGCACCCTTGTAGCTGCCATTTTGACTTTTTTGGAGGGCCCACCTAGCTAATTGCTGATCAACTGTGACCGATGATTGTGCGAGATGATTTTGTGGTCTGAATCTTTTCTAGCCTGCTTTATTAATGACCAGCCTGCTTCACAGGCAAAATCCCATGGATTAATTTTCCTTAAATGCGTTGTCCTCCAGTAGCAATCCTCAGGGGAAACCAAAAAAGACAGTAAGTCTGAAACAGAATCTACAATTAGATCGCCAAAGAGATAAGTGCTTGAGAAAGCTGATGGACAACCTGTGTCAGGTGGATGCCTTGAGGTAAGCATCCTGCTTTTGGTGCAAGAGACAGTTGATAACTATGTCGATCTTCTCACCTGCCCCATCAACAATCCTCATCAACAGTCCAGGATTCATAGAAGCTTGTTTGTCTGTTGAAGCAATTGTTATGAGTTTGAGTAACAGCAGGAAAAGGAGAAGCCAGCCCATGATTTTGCAAGTGGAAAGGCAGATGGGCCTTAGAGTGTTCCTGGACTACATCCACCTCCACCCACTTCCTCTCTGGTCTCCCATCTGCCCAGAAAGATCCATCTGGCTCTAACTGTATCTGAGAGAGAAATGGGTCAGAGGAAAGAGGTCAACTCCTGGCCTTTCAGTTTTTGCCTGGTCGGAAATTTTACCTCAGAACATTTGTTCTTCTTTCCTTGGGCTTCTAAGAGAGTTTAGGTGCACAGCAGAGTAACACTGCCGGCCAACCTGGCACTCTCGTTGCCCCAAAGGACTTCTGAGATAGGAGCAAGATGTGGTGGCTGGACAAGAATAATGTCTTTCTCACTGAATTTGAACATCTCCCAAGCTATGAAGCTCTGTTCCTGCAGTAACAGCAGCTTTTGTTGGGCAAAAGGCAAGGAGATGAAGCTTCAAACCCAGAGCTATCCATAGCAGCTACTCCAATGAATATGTGCCCCTCTCTCATACTGGTACTTTAGGAAGAAAAATACGACAGGGAAGCCTCCTTAAGGTTCTGGAGAAAAAGAGTTCTACTTTAACAAATTATTAGACTTGAGTGTACTTATTTGCATTGGTCTTAGTTGGTGCATTGGGTTAACCAGGGACTTTAACCAGGATGATTAGGGGACTGGAGACTAAAACATATGAAGAACGGTTGCAGGAACTGGGTATGGCTAGTCTAGTGAAGAGAAGGACCAGGGGAGACATAAATAGCCAATATTTGAGGGACTGCCACAGAGAGGAGGGGGTCAAGCTATTTTCCAAGGCACCTGAAAGCCAGACAAGGACTAATGGATGGAAACTGGACAAGGAGAGATTCAACCTAGAAATAAGGAGGAATTTTCTGACAGTGAGAACAATCAACCCATGGAACAGAAGTTGCCTTCAGAAGTTGTGGGAGCTTCATCACTTGAGACTTTTAAGAAGAGATTGGACTGTCATTTGTCAGAAATGTTGTAGGGTCTCCTGCTTAATAATAATAATAATAATAATAATAATAATAATAATAATAATAATAATAATAATAATAATAATAATAATAATAATAATAATAATAATAATCTTTAATTTATAAACTGCACCCTTTCCTAAACAGGACTCGGGGCGGTGTACAGTCATATTAAAACAGTATGAATACAAAATATAGATATACATTAAATATACAAATAGGTACGCGGAGGAGGTAGGATGTGGACTGTACAATATGTAAAATAAAATACAAATAAACATTAAAATACCCTTAAAAACTACCCAATAAGATGTTTGCCAGGAGGTTAAAATGGGACTATAAATCAGTTAAGCCAGCTAATTGGAACAGGTGGGTCTTAAGCTTCTGTCGGAAGGAGCGGAGGTCGGTGGTAGTTCTAATATCGGGGGGGGAGGTCATTCCAGAGGGTTGGGCCCATCACAGAGAAGGCTCTGCTCCTGGGTGCCGCCCGTTGACACTGCTTAGTGGACGGCACCCGGAGGAGTCCCTCCCTGTGAGAGCGGATTGGTCGCAGGGATGTATGAGGTGAGATGCGATTCCGCAGGTAACTAGGTCCCGTGCCATGGAGCGCTTTGAAGATAGTAACCAACACCTTGAAACGCACCCTAAAAACCACAGGCAGCCAGTGCAGCTCGCGCAGGAGTGGTGTTATATGGGAGTATCTTGTCCCTCCCATGATGGCCCACGCGGCCGCATTCTGAACTAGCTGTAGTCTTCGGGTGCATCTCAAGGGGAGCCCCATGTAGAGAGCATTGCAGTAGTCCAGGCGAGACGTCACCAGCGCATGAGTGACCGTGCGTAAGGCGTCCCGATCCAATAGGGGGTGCAATTGGCGCACCAGGTGAACCTGGTGGAACGCCCCCCTTGCCACGGCTGCCACATGGTCATCCATCGACAGCCGGGCATCAAGGACGCCCAAATTGCGCGCCCGTTCCACGGGAGGCAGTTGTTCGCCCCCTATGACCAGCGATGGAATCCACTGGTTGAACCGGGGCGCCGGTAGCCACAGCCACTCAGTCTTGGAGGGGTTGAGTCTGAGTCTGTTGTCCCCCATCCAGACCCGAACGGCTTCCAAGCACCGGGACATCATTTTGACGGCCTCGTTGGGGTGGTTTGGGGTGGAAATGTACAGCTGTGTGTCATCAGCGTACAGATGGTATCCAACCCCAAAACCACGGATGATCTCACCCAGCGGCTTCATGTATGTGTTGAACAGGAGGGGCGAGAGGACCGACCCCTGCGGCACCCCACAAGTGAGTGGCCTCAGGGTCGACCTCTGCTCCCCTGCCAACACACGTTGCGTCCGGTCGGAGAGGTAGGAGCAGAACCACTTGGGCGGGGAGGTGGACTAGATGACCTACAAGAGCCCTTCCAACTCTGTTAATCTGTTAAACCAGTTGCCATGCATCCAAATTTTGATCAGGTGACCATGGGGATGCTGCAATGGTCATTATGTGAAAAAATCTTAGGCATAACTAGATCGACCAGGTATCACAGCCAGTATCACTGTGCACCTTGCTTGGTTTCATGCTATTTAGATGGAGCACCATCAGTTGTCTGCTAAGCCGCTGTGGCTAACAGGAGTCCATGTCGGAGGGAGAAGAGCAGCCAAGTACGATCCCAGCAGGATAACAAGGGGAGAGGAAGAATTAACTTTCCCATCAGTCGGTTTTATGGCAGAGGGAATGGCAATATCAGGCAACTGAACAGGAAGACCCATGTGGTTTTGTGTGCAAGTGTGGGTATCAAAAGAAGTAAAAGTGGCAGTCATGAGAGAATGGACAAAACCCTGCTCCTTTTTACAGGTGGCATAGTTGTCACTTTTTTGGAGTGTTGCAGTGGCCTAGAGGTGGAGCTCTCGCCTCATAATGAGGACTCTGTGAGTTCGATCCTAGGTAGAGGCAGAAATGTCTCTCTCTGGGCACAATGAGAATGTACCTGCTGAACAAAACTCCGCATTGGCGACAGGAAGGGCATCCGGCCATTACAACACTTGGCTCCATTCAGCTGCCCAGACTCCACCCCACAAAGGGATTATGGGGTCATTAAATGAAGATGACGATCATTGTCGCTTTTTTGCCTCTGCTCCAGTGGGTGCCCCTGCAACCAAATTAACATCTTTGGACCAGAAGCCACTGGTCCAAATTTTTGTCTTATTGTAATGTGAGGAACTCAATCTGCTCTGCTGGTTGATGATGATGATGATGATGACCATGACAATAATAAACAGACAAAGCAGCCAAATTACTCTGGGACTTTGGACTTCAACCAGACAAGCACCTGTCACACAACACCCCAGACACAACAACTGTCGATAAGTACGACAAAAGCCTGGATGGTGGATGTGACAATATCTGGAGACAGCAGAAGAGGAGAGAAGGAACTGGAGAACAAAGACCTGCAAATAGAATGGCTGTGGCAAAAGAAAATAAAAGTAGTATCGATAGTGATTAGGCACCTTCAGTGCCTATCCTCAAACATCTGGATCACCACTTAAACTCCCTTGGCATTGACAAAATCACCAATGGTCAGTTGCAAAAGGCAGCTTTATTTAGAAGAGTTTGTATCCATCTTTAACACCACCAAACAAAAAATCTGCCTATTTCAGGGCCTTGGGAAGATGTACACAAATGCCACATCCAGTCTAAACATCTGGCTGACCATGTGATGAACCATAATAATAATAAGGTAGTACCAATAGCAATAGCGCCATCTCCAATATCTTTAGCACCACTTGAAGGCCATCGACATTGACAAAACCACCCTTAGTCAATTGCGAAAGGCGGCTTTATTTAAAACAACTTACATCCTGTGATGATACCTTTAACTTGGGCAGGGGGCTGGACTAGAAGACCTCCACGGTCCCTTCTAGCCCTATAATTCTATGAACACCATCAAACACTGACATCTGCCTATTCCAGGTCCTGGGGAAGGACTCGATCGGCAGACAAAAGTGCCAAATCCAGTCTAAACATCTGGCTGACTGTGTGACCAACCAAAAGAATACAGGTAGTCCTCAACTTATGACCACAATTGAGCCCAGACATTTCTGTTGCTAAGCTACACAGTTGTTAAGTGAGTTTTGCATCATTTTATGACCTTTCGTGCCAGGTTGTTAAGTGAATCACTGCCGTTGTTAAGTTAGTAACACTGTTATTCAGAGAATCTGGCTTCTCCATTGATTTTCCTTGTCAAAAGGTCGCAAAAGGGGATCACATTAAAGTAGAATAAAATATGGATTAAAATATAAGAATGAAGACGTGGCATAAAAGGGACCGTTAGAAGCTTGCTTAAAGGGACAGGGAAATGTCATCAGCCTTCAACCACAACATGTTCCAGCAAACGTCCCTATGTCAAAAGTCCAAAACCACAAGGTTCAATTAAAGTTCGTTAATGGCACGTAGTCCATACCTGTAACAAAAGGAGAAGTAAGACCCCCATCTCCTTATAAGGCTTTTTCCTCAAGGTAACCAGTAAGAAATGAGTTAAGTGTTTCCGTGTTATGCTGTCTTTGAGAATGTATAAGAATGCATGCTTCGATAATGAAGGTCGTTCAGAAATTCGCAACGTTAGCCATGGGCTAACGTATCTGAACCTGGCTGCCAAATAAACTCCTCCTGTATCCTGAGAAGTCTAATGCCTGTCATTTTCTGCAACAACATGACCCTGAGACACTGCAACTCTTAAATATGTTTAAAGTTGGCGAGTGTCTGAATTTTGATTACATGGCCGAGGGGATGCTGCAATGGTCATGTGTGAAAACTGGTCATGTTACTGTTTCAGTTCCTTTGAAACTTCAAATGGTCACTAAATGAACTACTGTAAGTCGAGGACTACCTGTAATAAGGCCAAAAGCACTGGCCATCTACAACCAACGGAGAATAACCGTTGGTCCCCCGTAATGTATGAAAGAATAATTTCTGCCTGAGAATTGTAATTTCTTTTTAAAAGAGCTAGAATTCACTGAACGGCTGTCAGCGATGTAATAAGGAAATTCTGAGAACATCCAGAATTGCCAAATACGTTGTCAGAATACGGCGCTTGGCATATCCATCACCCACTCCTTAAGACATATTAAAGCTGATTTAAAACAGCGAGCATTTTCTCTCCTCTCTCTTTAAAGGCAGACATTATTGTTACGTAGGCTTTTGTTTTAATTAAAATAGGTATTGAAATCCTCAATGAAGCTTTGGTGGATTGTTAAAAGGGTACCAATCCATTTGCAGAACAGCCAAAAATATTTCCTGGTAATTGTCATTTTCTAACACGGAGAAGGCTTAATTTAGTTCAATCAAATCAAAAAAGCAGCTTTAATTTACAGAGCAATAAAACCCACTAACCTCACTTTCGATCAAAGGACTAAAAAAAAAAACCCCAACAACCCCAAAACACCCAGTCCAGAGCACAGTGAAATGTTTATTTCGTACAATGGCCCATAACTGCATTTATGTGATTTAAAAGCTTTTTTTTTGAACCATAGGGTAATATTACATGCATGTAGAATTGAGCGCTTGTTATGGCTCATTTGTCCCCACAGAGACCAAAAATCATTTGCTCCTCAATTCCTACCTAAAAGACTTCTTTTATATATTTCTCATAGTTTACTTTAAATGGGATCCTTAGGTTAAGGTTTTCCCTCCCTGTGGCTACGGTTTGTCAAAGCAGCTCGTAAGGGGTGTTTAATGCCTCTCAACATCCTGGCCAATGGTTTTTTTTTCCCCATTTGGGGCACAAATTAAAAAAGAACACTCAGTGGTGTTGCTGTCCTGAAAATCCCACCTGCCTCCAAGAGATATTAGACCCACAAGTGGCAGCTTTCACCCTTTATTTCTTGCCGAACCTTCCACTAGAGAATAAATATTTACATTATTAATATATTATTATACTAATTATACTATGTTGATTAATCTCTCTCTATATATAGATGTGTGTGTGTGTGTTTGTTCCAGCATAACTCTGGAATGCCTCGAACAATTTCAGCCAAACTTGGTACACAAATGACTTACTCTGTAAAAAAAATACTGTGGGGTAAGACGCCCCTAACACCTCCTGGGGTGTGTGTTCTGTTAAGATACAGCCTGTTGTGCCGTAAAATGGCTTTTACTGTACAGCACAGTGGAGTTGCCATGGTAACGGCTTCACAGTCCTCCACAAGGGGGCTCTTACTGGTAAGGGGGAAAATCCAACATTAGAAATTACATTTGGTCCGGACATTTTCTCCCTATAATAAATACCGGGCAATGCCAGGTTATCGACTAATATAATATATTAATAAATAACCAATATTTGAAGGGCTGCCACAAAGAAGAGGGGGAAGGAGTGTTAATCTATTTTCCAAAGCACCAGAAGGCAAGACAAGAAACAGCGAATGGAAACTGATCAGGGAGAGAAGCAACCTAGAACCAAGGAGAAATTTTCCAAAAGTGAGAACAATCAACCGGTGTAATGGCTTGTCTTCAGAAGTTGTGGGTGTTCCATTACTGGAGACTTTTAAGAAGAAAGTGGACAACCACTTGAAATGATATAGGATCTCCTGCTTGTGCAGGGGGTTGGACTAGAAGACCTCCAAGGTCCCTTCCAACTCTATTCTGATTGTCTATTGAGATTCTCAGTCATCCAGGTCATGGGTGCCCCAAAGGTGCTTTTTCAAGAGGCAACTGCACTTTCTTTGAAAGTGTTTCGCTTCTCATTTAAGAAGCTTCTTCAGCTCTGTTCTATTCTGATTGATTGGGGATCTCCTGCTTGTGCAGGGGGGTAGACTAGAAGACCTCCAAGGTCCCTTCCAACTCTGTTATTCTTTTAAGTAAAAAGAAGTCCATTTGTTAACCTTTTTAGGCAACTTTACCTGGATGGCTGAGAATCATCACTGACCGTCAACCAGGAGCTTTTCAGATTCTCTCTGCAACGTAGAAAGAATCTGAATTTATGATTTATTGATAAATCTGAATTTATCAAACAATAGATACATTTATTGTTGCCCATTTTCAAAAGCAGAGAAAAGAACATTGCAGTATTGGCAATCCTCAACTTATGACTGCTAAGTGACCATTTAAAGTTACAATGCCCCCCCCCAATTGGAGACTTGTGACCCAATTTTGTAGTTCCGATGATGCCCCTCTCCCACAGTCACGTGACTGCATTTTGGCTGCCCATTTATAGTTATTTCAGTGCCCTGTGGTCACATGGCTTTGATTTACAATGGTTTCCCCAGAAACCGTGTTTACTTCCAGTTTCCGGCCAAAACCAGACCATAATGAACAATGGGTTTGCTTAAGGACCATAGCATTCGCTTAATGTCCACAGTGTTCACTTAACCACCACTGTGAAAAACGGTAGTAAAATTGGGTCTGGCCACGTGATAACTCGCTACAACCCTAATGATTTATGACTGTAATTTCCAGGCTCAATTATGGTCGTAACCCAAGGACTAGCTGCTTCTAGTTTACGTTACTGCATGATTGACAGCAAAAACATCTTCTGGAGAATGTTTTCCCTTCCCTTAAATGTTTTCTTCAAATGTTTACATTTGGAAGACCCCCATAAATGGCAAGGAGTGAAAAGGTCAGCAGCCCTCTAGGCCTTCTGAGGGCTGCTGAGGAAGCTTGGAGTGCAGGTAAAAACGTTTCCAGACTTCTGGAGGACTTAGAAAGTTCTGCACAACTCTTGTTCTCCTTCCAGTGACCAATGAGGGAAGAATTAAGAATTAAACAAAGACCAAGGTGTCATTTCAACCAAAGGCTAACTCTCAACACTCATTGGTCATTGTTACAGCCCTGTCAATGTCCACTTGCTCTCCTCGGTCCTCCATTGTGAAATAGCATCTCAACCCAAAGTGGAAAAGGGGACCAAGACCAGGATTACTTTTCTGGCTCCTTGATGAAAAGAGAGAGAATGAAAATGCTTCAGGCAGATGACAGGCAACCCAGCGATCAGTCACTAGCTCGTCAAAGGATGCCTGGTCTTTCTATCATGAACTTTTGGGGAAAGCGGAGGTGAAGCCACCTTACTTGCATGCAACAACTACCTGAAACAGCTCACCTGAGGGCGCTTTGATCTCTGTAATAAAAGATGGCATTGCAGGGCATCCAACTCTGGGTTGCTAAAGTCCAGGAAACCATCAGATGCAATCCTTAGGGCAGGGGTGTCCAAACTTGGCAACTTTAAGACTTGTGGACTTCAACTCCTGGCTGGGGAATTCTGGGAGTTGAAGTCCACAAGCCTTAAAGTTGCCAAGTTTGGACACCCCTGTCTTAGGGCCATCACTTCTGGATGGGATTTTTGCAACCCAGAGGTGGCAATCCAAAGACAGGGGCCATCAGGACTGCAGTTCTGAGCTTCTTCCTGGAGCAGGAAAGAACACCGTCTGCCCAGCTCTTACTGAGCCTTGTAAAATCTGAGCAAAATTCCAACATTTAGTTTCCCACCACTAAACACCTCCTGTGAGTCCTTTTGAAAACCAGTAGATAGATTGGCTCTTTGTGCATAGGTGCTTCTGGGTGTGCAAGTACCTCTGGGTGTGCAAGTGTCTACTGTCCATCTGGCCCTCTCTAGCCAGAAGTCTCGAGACTGCAATTCCTAGAATGCACAGCGCCTGGGAATTCTGGGAGTTGTAGCTCCTATGCTTGCAGTCCCAATTCCAGATTGGCAAAGAGTGACGGAATTAATCCAAAGGTGTGTTTAAAAAGAATCTAAGATGCTCTGTGTTGAAAGCCCTGTCACAGAAGAACTAACAGCGTATTCTGACTCTATCCAAAGAAGAGAATTGAATATGAATAGAATAATAGAATAATAGAATATGACTCTATCATATATACCTGAATGGCAGTTACTTGAAACCATGATGAGCAGGATGGTGGTTTAATCCTAGATAGTGGCAGATGTTTCTCAGAGTGCAAAGAAAAAAATACCTGCTGCGAACTCCACATAGGCAACAGGAAGGGCATCCAGCCAGTAAATGCTCAGTCACCCTGACTACCCCTAAATTAAGGGACCGTAAAAGGGAGTTTTACATAACTCTGTAGAATATGACTGTATTCTAGTCTACCAAATTGGCACTAAAAGGAAGAGACCAAATTGGGACTGACCCAATCCAGCTTTTCTTCACTTACCTTCTTCTGATGCATGACATTTGCAAGGATCCCTATTTTGCATGCTCATACCATGTTGCATTGTTGAGAATATGCCCAGAAGAGATGCCTACACAACATTAGATGGAACTATTTGTTGAATTGGAGTAGGCCTTTCTGAACCTTCTTGGCAGAGTGTGGCACAGGAGGGGGGGGGGGGTAAACACGTTGCAAAAGAGATTTCTGGGTTTCTGTCCCTTGAGGAACCCCATTAAAGTGGGAGTCAAAGGATGTTGCCCAGCCACTCGGAGCCAACAGAGGCCTCTGGCGTCCGTCATCCTTGTCCTTTGGCTGCATCAGCCAGCTGGCCTCCTGCCTCCCCTTCCCAGCCTCTGCAGGAAGGGGGCTGCCTCTTTCTGACCCCCTCCCCTTCCATCCTCCCCATCCTCCCCATCCTGTCCCAATTGTGTTTGAATCTGCTCTTTTCCTTGTTGCTTTGAAGATGGCTTTATAGAGAGCAGGACGCCTCAATAGCAGCAGATGGCAGATAAGTAGGAATGGTAAATAGTTTTAATTACTGGATAATGTAAGTGAGACAATAAAGGGGAAGAGAGGGGGAGCGAGCTGCTGCCACGGCGAGGGCTGCAAGTGTGGTGGGACCCAATTTGTCTGGAAGGCAGCATGTGTTGCTCCCGTCTTTGGAGGGCTTTAAAAGAGAGTGCCGAAAAAAATATTAATTGCCTAGTTCATCTGCCCATCCGTCTTCTCCACCAAAGTCGCAGGCTTCCTTTAATTTCAGGGGAACGGTTCGGAAATGGGAATCATGCAAATGAGTATCTTAGCTATTCATTTGTTTTACTGCAAGCGTTTTGTGAGCAAATGGCCTAAAGCCTGCAATGAATTAAAAGACTCGGCACTGGAGACCGATTTTTAATACAAAGTCCTGACACGAAGACGACCCCGACCGGCAGCGCCGAAAATGTTGGCATAGCAACTTTGGGCATTTTCATGCAAATTGGCTCCTATATAGATGATAGCTGTGCAATGATTTCCTTCAACTAATCATCATAAAATTAGTTTCACTATATTTAAATGCCTCCACTTAATGCATTATATCCATATGCATGAAATTGCCTGAGCTAATGCAGTACATAAAATGCCAAAGACACAATGAATAGCCAAATTGCAAGCAGTTATGTCGCCTCCCATTAAAAAAACCCTTTTCGTCTATTTTTTGGGGAGGGGGGGGGCAGGGAGAGAGAGAGAGAGAGAGATTGGGAAGTGTTGTTATTGAATGTGTGGTTTCCCCAAAGGCATCTATCACCAATTGCTAACAATGCACACAAACATTCAGCATTCGTTTAAGTAACGTTAAGGTTGTACAAAATCCAGAACACTGATGAGTGATGCTGTCTCACTCCCAGGAGCAGAGCCAAAGCCAAATGTTGCCAACGTGGAAACTGGCAGATGATCAGAATGCAAAGAATCCGAGGCAGCCATTGTTTAATGATGATGATGATGACGACGACGACAAGAACAGTAGTTTAGAAAACCGATCCTGGCCTAATGAAAACTTTAACCTCTAGCCAACAAATCTGATGGCGTTATGGATTTTTTAGAGAGACTCTGCAGGGACTGTTTCATTGTAAAAGGATAAGTGTGCAGAGCAAAGAGAAAAGGAACGGGGAAAGGAAGAGGGAGAAGGAGAACTAGACATAAAGAGAGTCCCCCCAGCCCATTCCATGCCATCACTCTGCTAAACAGCTAATTCCCACAGCACTGTCTTATGCCAAAGGATACATAACCATGTAGCAGGACTGTATTATTATTCTTTTATCTTTCATATTACCTACTCCTGTTGGTATCATGACTATCACTTGGTTAGATGAATGTTATGATATATGGTTATATCTTATGATTTATGATTTATCAATTTGCTGCTTGTATGTACACCGAGAGCCTATGCACAGGAGACAAATTCTTTGTTTGTCCAATCACACTTGGATAATAAAGAATATTTCTGTTCTATTCTATTCTATTGATTTTCTCTGTTCTGTTCTGTTCTACTCTACTCTACTCCTCACACTCCTTGTTAAGAATGAGAGAAATTCACATTCACAACTGTGCAACAAAGCACAATATTTCCAAGGAGGAAGCGGCCCAGTACACTTCCCCTAATGTGTCACGTTGGAGATATGCTCTTTAGAACAGATGCAGCCAGGGATTAAATAAAACACAAAATGTGCTTTAGTAGAACGTGAAATGTAATAATAATTACATTAAATGGACTAAAGACTGACGTGTGATGATCTGGAGGTATCCTTCTATCGTTTTAAATCTTCAGTCAGCAGAAGCCTTGCACTTGGGCACCGGAGCCAAGGCTCTGCAGGGACATGTGTGACTCACGTTGCACACTTTTCTCCTGGACGTTGAGCATCAATCTGCATTGGAAGTGTGCCTCTTTTCCAAACCAAAGCCAAAGAGAGCATTTGCAGAGAGAAAAATTAATTCTGAGACTATGGAAGGATGCAGGTTGCCCTTGACTTATGACCACAAGCAGGATCACAATTTCCATTCCTAAGCAAGGCAGTTGTTCAAGGAGTCACACTCAATTTTGCAACCTTTTTTTTTTGCCATGGTTGTTAAGCATATCACTGCAGCTGGTAAGATAATCTAGCTTCCTTCACTGACTTTGCTGGTTGGAAACTGACAGGGAAGGTTGCAAATGGTCACTATGTGAACCCGGGATGCCACGCTCATTGTAAGTGCGTGCTTTTGTTGCCAAATGCCTGAATTTCAATCATTTGGCCATGGGGATGCTGTGACAGTCATAAGTGTGAGGATTGATCATCATCACCTATTTCAGAGCCATTGTGATTTTGAGCGGTCACCAAACAAATGGCTGAGGTTTACCTGTACTTGTTCCTACTTGAGGGTGGTGTCTCTTTGAAGAGGTCATTTAAAACCAGGTATTTAATTTAATATGTTCCAGCTATTAAATTAAATACCTTAACAGAGTCCCTGGTTTCAAATGACCTCTCTCTACCACCCTCAGGTAGGAACAAGTACAAGGAGACCTCAGCCATTTGTTTAGTAGGCGCTCAAAATTACAACAGGCCAGAACACACAGTGGTAGTTGATTGGTTGGAGAGTGCAGACTCCTGCGTGAGGCAATCTATGATTGGATGCTGGGTGCAAAAGGGGAGTTTCCCTTTTTCCCGCCTTTTTTCTTCTTCTGTGTGTGTTCTGAATGCTGTTTTGTGATTTACCTCATGATTTACCTCATGATGTAGTGATGTGCTTGACTATCTTGTCTAATGTAAATAGAGGTGTCAAACATACGGTGTTTATTTCTATTTTAAAAAATTGTGTCAGAGTCCCTGAGTTCATTTGGACACCCGCTGCGCAATTCCCTGATGGACTCCCACCAAGAGTCCATCCCTGGACTTTCGATGTCCGGACCGTCTGCTTAGGGCAGTCAGCCATGGGAGAAGTAGCAGGCAGAGGGTGAAGTCATTCCTTGTGTGGAATGGGACAATTCTCCATGGCCGACTTGCCACTACCATCTCCCCACGGCCATTTCACGGCAGCCAACCCGCTTCAGCCATCTTGCCACAGACAATTCCCCATAGGACAGCTCACCAGGGACAATTCCACGCAGGATAACTCAATACAACAAATGTTATCCGCCACTGTTTCTTCAACATAGTGGCGGATAACATGTATCCCACTGAGTTATCCTGAGTGGAAGTTGGCCCGTGGTGAGTTGGCCACGGCGTGAGATGGCTATGGCAAGATGATTGTGGTGGGTTGGCTGTAGTGAATTGTCCCATAACCTTCCGCATGGCTAGTATAGATTGGGAATGTCTGCTCGAAGACAGTGCGCGTTCAATCCAGCTCAGCTTGTTACAATTTCCCCATTGCTGGTGATTCTCCACAATGGCTGGATGCCAACTCTGCCATTGTCGCATAACTCATCTCTCAAGTGCTAATTAAAAAACTACTTAATTAAGGGAAACTCGGGTTTTCCCACATTAACTGTATTTTCTATGGCTCTTGCTGGAGTCATTTGCTGCAAGGAAGAATTTTCAAGTCACTGCAAAGTTGCACAGGTGTGACTGCGGAGAAGCTGACTCAGCTCCAGGAATTAGCCAGCAGGAGCCATTAAGAGGGCACCAAAATTGCAAGCAGATCTTTTAGTGGACTGCAGAGAGACCTCCTGATTCCTGAAGTCACCGTGAGAATGCACTTATCTTAGCACAGCCAAGCACTGCCAAGGGGGGCAGAAAAGTCAAAATGGCAGCCGTTGCTTTGCAATCCGAGCCCCGTTCCTCTTTTGAACGTTAAAAAGGAGTAGGGAAGTGTTTCTCAACCTTGGCAACTTTAAAGATGCGTGGACTTCAATTCCCAGAATGACCCATGTAGCAAAGCTTATGATCATATGGTTGTGACAGCCATCATGACTTTTTTGACAGTTCTGGGCACTCCTGGACCCCATTCACACAAGAATGGCCTGGTCATCAGATGTAAACAGAAGGCTTGCTCTTTTAAAAGTCATTCTGCTCTTCCTTTCCATGTAACCAAGCAAGGAAATCAGTCATTCCTTTTAGACCAGGGGAAAATGCCAGGATAATCTTAAGGACGTGGAATAAAGCACATAAATAACTAAATTGGTAACGCTAGGCAGGAGATCATGAGTCCTGTGCGTTGAGCTGCTTCCAAGCTACCTGTCTCGACCCCTCACTGTGAGCATTAACTTCATAACTGAAGTATGGCGAAGGTTGGTTCCACCATATTAAAAAAGGGAACGATTTACGGCCATCTGTAATTGCTCACTGAATATTTCATGGCCTTATATTGTACCCCTATTTTCAAGCTGTTTGCTTCAGCTCCGTGGATGCATAATGTTCTTGGCTTTTGGCGAGATTCTTGGAGATGAATTCACATCCAGGCAAACAGGTTCTCCTAATTGGCTCTCAGCCTAAGCACAAACTCAAGGTTATCTATTCTGACCAGAGGGTGGGGTGGGTAGACTAGGAGTACCTATGGGCCCGAATATCTGAAAGAGAATTATCTGAATCATTAGCAGACTTCCACTACTTGAGGGGCTGACAGGTTGACCTATTCTCTAAAGCAGGGGTCCCCAAATTTGGCAACTTTGAGACTTGTGTACTTCAGCTCCCAGAATTCTCCAGCCAGCTATGCTGGGAGTTGAAGTCCACAGTCTTAAAGTTGTCAAGTTTTAAGACCTCTGCTCTAAAGCACCTGAGGGAAGGACAGGGAATAGCGGGCGGAAGATTATCAAAGAGAGACACAACCTAGAACAGGGGTGTCCAAACTTGGGAACTTTAAGACTTGTGGACTTCAACTCGAATATCTGAAAGAGAATTATCTGAATCATTAGCAGACTTCCACTACTTGAGGGGCTGACAGGTTGACCTATTCTCTAAAGCAGGGGTCCCCAAATTTGGCAACTTTGAGACTTGTGTACTTCAGCTCCCAGAATTCTCCAGCCAGCTATGCTGGGAGTTGAAGTCCACAAGTCTTAAAGTTCCCAAGTTTGGACACCCCTGACCTAGAACTAAGGAGGAATTTCCTGATAGTGAGAACAATAAACCAGCGGCTACCCTTTAGAGATTGTGAGTCATTTGACTGGGATAGTATAAGGACTTCTGCCTCGGGCGGAAGTTGGACTAGAAGACTTCCAGGGACCCTTCCAACCTATTAATGGGCAGATGATCATCAGAGATCCAACACTTTACAAAATGACATAAATGTAGTAAAAACTGCTATCCATAGTACATATAGAATATTATATATAGAATGAAAAAAATGTATGAAATAATGTAAATGCACAAATATATGAAGTCATAGTTTAAAAATATTTATTGGTATAGATAAAACAGACACAACAGGTAGGTAAGAAATGTAATGTGCTGCAAAGATGTGAAGTTTGAACAAACAAAATAAAATTTATTTAAAAAAGAGAGATATCCAACCTGAAACTAAGGAGGAATTTCCTGACAGTGAGAACAGTTAATCAGTGGAAATGACTTGCCTCCAGAACTTGTGACTGCTCCATCACTGGAGGCTTTCAAGAAGAGATTGGACAGACATTTGTCTGAAATGGCATAGGGTCTCCTGTTTGAGCAAGGGGTTCTTCCAAGGTCCCTTCCAATGCTGCTTTTCTATGTTCTATGTCTAATTGATAATTAATCTAGCCTTGAGCCATGATAAATGGGACATTCCCAAATGTACTTTGAAGCAATATTTGTTATGTGTGTGTGTATTATTTTACAAGGCCTACATATGTTACATTACCAACAGCCAACGTGGGGAATTCTGGGAGTTGAAATCCACACATCTTAAAATTGATGGGGTGAAGAAACGCTGCATTAATAAGAAGAATCTTATTACACAATCATTAATTGTTCCAACAGCACGTTCTTCCTCTTCCCTTTTTTACTGGTCTGTGACAGGTAAAGGTTCCCCTCACACATATGTGCTAGTCGTTCCTGACTCTAGGGGGTGGTGCTCATTTCCATTTCAAAGCTAGCGCTTTCAGAGCCAGCACTGTCCAAAGAAGTCTCCGTGGTCATGTGGCCGGCATGACTAAACGCCGAAGCCGCACAGAACGCTGTTCCCTTCCCATCAAAGGTGGTTCCTATTTTTCTACTTGCATTTTTTATGTTCTTTCGAACTGCTACATTGGCAGAAGCTGGGATAAGTAATGGGAGCTCACTCCGTTACGTGGCGCTAGGGATTCAAACCACCAAACTGCCAACCTTTCTGATCGACAAGCTCACTTTACTTTACTTTACTTTTATTCATACTTATAGACCGCCCCCTCTCCCAAAAGGGACTCGGGGCGGTGTACAGTCAATACATAAAAAGAATACATAGATAAATCAATACTTAGATATTTAAATACATAAATAATTAAATGCTTAGATGGAGGAGGTTAAAAGAACTGTACATTCAAGTAAAGTATATAAAATATAATCTTTAAAAAGACCCCTAAAAACACCCCAAAGAATTAAATTTAAAATGGCTCCCCAGAAATTCCAATTAAAATATATCTGCCAGGAGGTAAAAACTATGAGTGTGCTCAGTGTCTTAGCCACTGGGCCACCACGTCCCACTAGACAGACCCTACTAAAACAACACTGAAATGGACTTACAGGTAGTCCTCAACTTACAACTATTTGTTGAGCAGCTGTTTGAAGTTTATCTATTTATTTTATTTATTTATTTTATTTTATTTTTTACTGGCACCTGGTCCTCGCATTCATGACCATTGTAGCATCTGCATGGCATGGTCATGTGATCAAAATTCATGCACTTGGCAACTGGCGTGTATTTACAATGTTGTAGCATCCTGGGATCACATGATCACCCTCGGCAACCTTCCCAATGGTCTTCTGACAAGCAAAATCAACAGGAGAAGTTGGTTTCACTTAAGAAACACAATGATTCGCTTAACAACTGTAGCAAAAAAGATTATAAATCAGGCATGACTTACCGAACAACTGCCTTGCTTAAGCAAGGGAAATTCTGCTCCAAATTATGTTCAAAAATCTCGGACTACCTGTAGCTATAGCTAGATCTTAACTATGATGGGAATGGTGATATTCCCTGTTGCTAGTTTCAAATCCAGATACTTTTCATTTATGGATGTGACTGAGAATTCGAGGAGTTGAGGTCTAAGACTTTTAGAAGGTTCCAGAGTGTGGAAGTCTTCACTATCATTTAAAAAACTGTCAGTCCTAGGGAAACAGACAGTCCCAGTTGACATTTTTAGAAACGTTTTCCCTGGATTCCTGCCAAGAGTTCTGATCGGAAGTGTGTTTGCCAAAGGTTATCCTTGGTGGCGGTAGAAGCCCTCTTTTCTTTTGGCGTGTCAATGAGCCTTTGCCTTTTGTGCGTTTCCTTGCCCACAGCAATCCCGCGTCACAGGAGAAATAATTGGGACATTTACAATGTCGCTCTCTTGCCGTTGCCAACAATTTTTCACGCTGTTAATTCACTTCATCTTACTATTCGCAGGGAAAGTGCCTCCAAGATATTGGCAATCATAATTTTTATGACTAGTTATTGTAACTCTGGAGTCAAATTTATCTCCATGTCACCCAAGAGAATAGCGTGGCATCAAATTAGCATGATAAGCAAAGAGAACAAGAGTGAGAGAGAGACGGAGGCTGATGTACATCCATGCTCAAGAAGCATCCCGTGGAGATCGGATAAGATTCAAGATGCAGGCTTTAAAAAAAAAAATCCAGCCTGGTTGAAGCCTCTTCCTTACGTCTGAGTTGAAGTTTGCCAGCATAAACCTTTGGCGATATCTATTTTGGCATCATAATAACGGCAAAATAATACTGTACAGGTAGTCCTCGACTTGCAACAGTTCATTTCGTAACCGTTCAAAGTTGCAACAGCACTTTAAAAAGTGGTTATTACTGTTTTTCACACTTACAAATTTTGAGGCATCCCCCCAGTCATGTGATCAAAATTAAAAACCCATTGCACTGTTATGACGGTTGCCCTGTCCCAGAGGGTCCCAGAGTCACATGATCCCATTTTGAGACCTCCCGATAAGCAAAGGCAATGGGGAAGCCAGATTCATTTAACGACCGTGATACTAACTTAAACAACAGCAGCAATTCGCTTCACCAGTGTGGCAAGAAAGGCTGTAAAATGGGGCAAAACTTACTTAACAACTGTGTCTCCCTTAGCAATAGGAATGTTGGGCTCAGTTATGGTCATGAGTTGAGGTCCACCTATCATTTAGTTACTTATTGGGCTACATGAAAGAGATATTGGTTTAGTTTCCTCAGCTTTGCTTCTCCTCCCTGAATAAGGAGTGAGACAATGACAGATAAAGGAGTTCTCCCCCCAAAGAAATCACAAAATAGTAAGGAAAGGAGGAGAACAGGGAAAACCCTGGGGAAAGTTACTGGAATAGTAAAAGAAAATGCTCTGGAGAAAAGATACAATAATCACAAAAACAGGAAAAAGAAAAAGAAGGCACTTGAATCCATGGATCCATGATCATGATGGAACCAAGAGCTTGTCCAGAGCTCTATGACTACTTTTTCCATCTGTTGGGACAGCAGCAATCTTTGCCTGATTCATCCATCCTTGGCAGCAAGAGGAAGTCTGATGATGTTATTCCCCAGGGCCAGTCACAATTGCAAGACTCCAGCCGGCATTTGCAGCCACCAACTCCTACCAGGTTAGAATTGGACTTCTTAGTCATTCGTTTGAGCATCATTCGTTGAAGAGAGAAGACCATCATATGAGAAGAGCAACAAAGATGATTAGAAAGCTGGAGGCTAAAACATATAAAGAACGGTTACAGGAATTGGGTATGTCTAGCAAAGAGATGGACTAGAGGGAGACATGATAACAGTGTTCCAGTATTTGAGGGGAGGCCACAAAGAAGAGTGGGTCAAGCTATTCTCCAAAGCCCCACACGGCAAGACAAGAAACAATGGACGGAAACTAACCAAAGAGAGAAGCAACCTAGAACTAAGGGAAAAAATTCCTAACGGTGAGAGCAATCAACCAACGACTTGCCTTCAGAAGTTGTGGGTGCTCCGTCACTGGAGACTTTTAAAGAAGAGATTGGATAACCATTTGTCTGAAATGGTATAGGGCAGGGGTCCCCAAACTTGGCAACTTTAAGACTTGTGGACTTCAACTCCCAGAATTCTCCAGCCAGCAGAGAGTCCACAAGTCTTAAAGTTGCCAAGTTTGGGGACCCCTGGTATAGGGTCTCCTACTCAAGCAGGGGGCTTGACTAGAAGACCTTTAAGGTCCTTCCCTTTTCTAGGTCCTCTATCCTTCCTGCAGGAGGGAGAACTGAGCTCAGTTTTTTTCCACTGCTCCCTCCCTCCCTCCCTCCCCACATACACTCCCCACATGCTGATCAGCCATAATATTGTAGAGGTGGGAAGATCAAAGGGCAAGCTAAGAAAATGGGGCTTCCCTATTGAAGGTGCTCTGTGGGTGGAGAAGAACAATCTATCTTCATATGCTATAGTGCAAACAATGCCCTTCAACATGTACAGAGGAAGACCTCATGTTGCCCAGCAAAAGTGCTGTTGACATGGACTAATATTGGGCAAATGTCATTTAGTTTTAACCCTATTCATTCTACGTAGTTTTTAAACGTCCTGCATTTTTGTGACATATTTTACTTGCTCAGGTTGAATGTTTCATGTCTACATGTTTATGGAGATTCTTGATAGCCAATCAGATCCGAAGAAGCTTCTTGGATGAGAAGTGAAATGTTTTCAAGGGAAAAAAACCCAAGGAAGTCCAGTTGCCTTTTGGAAAAACATCTTTGGGACAACTATGTCTTGGATGGTTGCGAATCTACATAGACATTTATATGTCTATAATTTGTAGGTTCTTCGCACATGAGTAAAAAAAACCTACAATATTTCCCAACGTTGGTTCTGCATCCTAGGCGAAGATCTTCTTCTTTGTCTCCCTCCCTTGGGGGAGTGGGGAAGTCAAGATGATGGCTATGGCAGGGGTGTCCAAACTTGGGAACTTTAAGACTTGTGGGAATTCTGGGAGTTGAAGTCCACAAGTCTTAAAGTTCCCAAGTTTGGACACCCCTGGGCTATGGTGATGCAATCAAAACTCTATCTTGTGCGTATCTTTCCTGCTGGACTCCCACTCAAATACTACCAGATCTCATCCTTACACATGAGGCATGGCAGTGCAGTGGTTAGAATTCAGTATTGCAGGCTAATTCTGCTGATTGCCAGCAGTTCGATCCTGACTGGTTCAAGGTTGACTCAGCCTTCCGTCCTTCCAAAGTTGGTAAAATGTGGACCCAGGTTGTTGGGGGCCATAGGCTGACTCTGTAAAACCCCTTAGAGATGGCTGAAAACCCTTACACCATATAAGTCTAAGTGCCATTGTTATTCTCAGTTTTCTGAGAAATTAAGAAAGATCTGGAAAAGGGAATCATTATTCCCCCGATTGTCAAGACTTAACTTTACCAAAATATAACAAGCAAACGTGCAATTCTCTTTCTCCCTCTGAGTGTTATTTAAAGAAAAAAAAATCCCTGCAAATTCATTAATTTTTTTCCAATTTTCATTTCTCCTCCTGTGAACCAAAATGGAAGTCATTTGTGTACATTTCTTGCTAAAAAAAAAAAGGATGTGTAAAAGGTAATGCCATGGGTAGCACAATGTAAACACACACGCGTTCCCTCAATAAACATGTTAATTTCTCGTGATCATATTCATGCGTGCCATATCCATCACGCAGACCCTATTTGGCAAAGGCAGCCGCGCCTCATCACTCAGGGGAGACAGGCCCTGCCAGTTCTCTGCAGGAAACAAATAGTGCAACTTAACTCACTTGATGATGCCCCCAGGAGCAAAACAGGAGCCTCATAAATGAGTCTGCAAATGTGATAAAAGGATAATCTTGCATAAATGAGACCACATCGTCATTACCTGCGCAAATATAAGTTTAAAAAAGCAGCAGTAGCCATATTGCAAGGCTGGTTTGTATTCAGTCCAAATTAAAGCAGAGAGAAAGACACAGGACTGCCTTATGGCCCATGGCAGAGCTGTGAGATTGGCTAAAGGACCCTTGCCTTCGCCCTGCTAATGTTATCCCAAATGTTTGGTGCGCCCCATTTTAGATGCGTGCGCCAAACATAAACAATTCAGCCTCCCTTGATCAGTTGGACTTCAAAGCCCATTATTCCCAAGCAAGAGGGCAGTTGCTGGCAGGATTTTGTAAAACCAAAGGGACTAGGAACAGCGCCTGATGGAGAAAGGCTGCCTTAACTGAATCTGGAATTTTTAAATAGCATGCATAAAAAGGAGTTAAACTTTGATTCTGTAACTGCAGCTGCCATCTTGATTTTTTCGACCTCTCTGGTGGTTCTCTATATCAGCTCAGTGTTACTTGGACATATGCCTGGCTGCCCAGAAGAGAAAAGCAGCAGTAAGGAATATCTGGTGGTAAACATTTGGTTTCAGGACTTCTCAAGGATGGATCTATGTTACAATTTACCTTCTAGGTCAGTGATGGAGAAGCTTTTTGGCACTGAGTACCCAAACTGGAAACATGCGTGTGCGTGCATATGTGTGTGCCACAGTGCCGCAGCGGCGCAACCGCAGCGCCAGAAACCTGAAGACCTGACTGGCTGGCTGGGGTGCACATGCCTGTTTTTCAGGCTGAAAATGACCTCGAAAATGGCCTGGTTTTTGGGTGGTTTTGGGGTCATTTTCAGGCTGTTTTCCGGTGCTCTGATGACCCCAAAGACCAGCTGTGCAATGTGTGCACTGAAAACCCAGGAGAGAAGCTGGTGACGCCGTGCCTGCCCACGGAAAGGGCTCTGTGTGCCAACTCTGGTACGCATGCCATAGGTTTGCTATCATGATTCTAGGTTGTCTCAACCTCAGCAACTTTAAGGCATCTGAACTTCAACCTCCAGAATCCCCCAGCCAGCAAGAGGTGAGGCCCATATTGTTTTAGGAAGTGGGTGTTATGTGGTGGGTCATGTTTCTGTTTTCTGAGAACTTCCAGAAGATGTTCTGAAATTCCAAATTTATCCCACAATGTTGCCACCTCCTTGTTTAAGATTTTTTGGGAGAGCAGCTAAGATAATGAAACTCAATTCCATTCAATATTCTTTATTGGCCAAGTGTGATTGAACACACAGGGAATTTGTCTCCAGTGTATAAGTTCTCAGTGTACATAGAAAAAACCGAGGGCTAAATCATAAGATACAAACAATAAAGTGCTAAATCATAAGATACCAATAGAAGAAGGTAGCAGGAAAGATGAGAAGGATACTAGTAATATAGCCCTACTACATGGATAAATATCCTTAGGCATAAGACATTGCTGTGGGAATTAGGTGCTTAGCAGAGTGATGGCATGGGGGAGGGGGAGAATCTGCCTCTGTCTGGTTGTTTTATTACACAATGCCATCCTGAGAAGTTGAAACATTAGATTAGATTAACAGAGTTGGAAGGGACCTTCTAGGTAATCTAGTCTAATCCCCCACCCAAGCAGGAGACCCTGCACCATTTCTGACAGATGGCAGTCCAGTCTCTTCTTGAAAGCCTCCAGGGATGAAGCTCTTACAACTTCTGAAGGCAACTTCTGTTCCATTGGTTGATTGTTCTCACTGCCAGAAAATTTATCCTTATTTCCAGGTTGAATCTCTCCTAGAATTTGTGTCCAGGATGTTAGGGGTCTGTAGATATTTTCTCAGCCCTCTTTCTGTCCCCTGCAATATACAAATCTTCAATGGAAGGCAGGAAAGATGGAATTCTGAAAAGTTAAAATCTCTTTCTCTTTTCATTGCCCCTGGGATGTTTCTCTCTGCTGTTTTTGACCTAAATTGCCAAGTTAATGCCAAAGTGTGGAAGGAGCCAATATCCTGCAGTTAGAGAACTATTGGTTAATTGATTTTGTTTCTGAGTGAAAAATGTTGAAGGTTGAAAATAGGGAATTATATTCTGCATAGGGTCCTTTCCAGGTTTGGGCCCCCCAAGGCCAGTACAGATAGTCCTCAATTTATAACAATTCATTTATTGACCATTAAAAGTTAAAAAGGCACTGAAAAATGTGATTTTTTCACACTTTATGACTATTGCATCATCCCCGTGATCACATGATCAAAATTCAGATGCTTGGCAATTGACATGTAATGACGGTTGCAATTCCCGGGGACAGTTGATCGCTCTTGGCAAGCAAAGTTAATGGGGAAGCTCGATTCACTTAACAACTGTGGCAAGAAAGGTCGTAAAATGGGATAAAAGTCACTTTAAAACTTACTTAACAACTATCACACTTAGCAACAGAAAGTTTGGGCTCAGTTGTGGTCGTAAATGGAGGACCACCTGTACTTCCATTAGGAAAGTAAAATTAAAACCACAAGATGTACAGGAAAAGCAGCTTCATCTTTTACCGCTTCCCTGATGGTGTGTTCTAGCAGGGATCATGTCGGTTTGAAGAGAAGAGTCCTTTCCTGGCACCTGCACGCTGGAACCTGTTCATGCGTGGAAAGACCATGCTGGCAACCAGCTTCCAGAGGGACAGGTGACCTGGTGTTTCCAGTTGTTTTTGACTCTGAAACATCTAGGGAGTATGGAATTCCTGGGGGAAGAGGTCCGCATCAAATAAATCTGTAAGGGTTTTGTAACTTGCTAGCAAGTTCAAAGCTCCTGAGACTCCTTTTATTTCTAGCGTTTCTGGTTAAACGACCTTTATTATTCTACTGTGCTACATAAGTAGGTAATAAAGATACATACACAGTTACTGGACACAACTGTGGATTTCACTGTGGATGTTCAAGGCAGCATGTTTTAAATAATACACAACTTTGGCAATTTCAGCAATCATTTTCTTAATTCCTTCCAAATGCTTTTATGCCACAAATCTAAAGATTAGAGTTTGTTTTAGGAATATTAGTGAACCCCAGTATAAAGTAACAAATCTGGCAGAAGTATCCTACACACACAGAGAGAGAGAGAGAGAGAGAGAGAGAGAGAGAGAGAGAGAGAGATCCATCTGGTCCAGTTCCAAGCTGGGAGAAAGACACTGGAGACAAAAAGGAGGCAGAACCACAGAACCACATGGGTTCTGGACAGCTGACCACATGGAACTGAGAGTGGGTTTATATCTTCTCTTGGGCTTTGAACTTGGGCTTCCTGTGTCAGGCCTGCAGCCATCATTTCTTTTGGATCTTTTGCCTGCCACACTTTCTATTATTCTGCTATGCGTTTTCTATGGTGGGAAAACGGGAGGGGGGGATTGTACGGAGTTAGATGATATGTAGCCATAACACAATTCTTTCTAGAAAGCCAAGGTCATCCTTTGTCTTCGCACCTCTACATTTGAGCGGAATTGGATGGGTGGAACTGCCAGCATGGCAGTGGGAAGTTGGACCATGTGATGGACTTGTGGGTGTGGGGGAAAGATCTTGAACTTTCAACTGAGTGGGGAAAACCAGGAAGCTTTCAGATTCAGATTTTCCCAGATGTGCCAACATGGCTCTCTTCATAAATTGGAACTTTGAGCAATACTTTGCCTTGGAACCTGATTTACTTTTGGATGTTATTTAGGACGCTGACAACCTGTGCAAGAGCATGTATTCTATTGGCTGTTGTCAGACTCCCATGGGGCCATGTACAACTCCTAGGCATATGACTGAGCTAAGTGGTTGAAGTTTGGCTGATGCAATGAAAGGGCTTGTTGGGCAATTCCTATTGTGGCTGAGGGCTAACCCTACTTTTGCTCAGACCTTGCTGCCGGGAATTTGTTTATGAATAGAGCTAGCTATCTCTTTATCTCTTAAGTGCTGACATCTGCTGAGGGCTATTAAGGAAGGTGGGGCTGCTTTCCAAGAGCATGTTTTTCTCCATTTCTCACCCGGGGAAATATAATATTCTGCCTTTTTAATATTTCTCAACATATTTCACTCTTCTAGGAGAGGGGTGGGTGCTAACTTCCTACACACGGATTTTGAATGTTGAGAGGTTTTAGTGGGGAATTGTTTAGACTACATTCACCCTCCCTGTAACCTAGAAGCAGGGATCCTTTGCAAAAGAGAGAGAAAGAGACAGAAGCAGAGAGAGAGAGAGAGAGAGAGACAGACAGACACAGAGAGAGACAGAGACAGAGAGAGACTGACAGAGGCAGAGACAGACAGACAGAATCTCTCTCTCTCTCTCTCTCTCTCTCTCTCTCTCTCTCTCTCTCTCTCACACACACACACACACACACACACACACACACAGAGCACACAATCTTTCTTGGTTGTGTTATGTCCCAACCCTCCCCAATCCTTTCAACTCTTTTCCTGGCTGCTTTTGAACATGAGTTTGGCATTCTCCTAGGATACTGCTGAATCTTTATGCTATTGAGATACGTATATACTCTATTATGAACATAGAACTTAGAATCTCAGGTTTGGAAGGGACCTTGGAGGCCTTCTCATCGCGTCCTCTGCCCATGGTAGCAGTGCACGGTGCCAAGAAGGGGTTTCTTTTGCATGCAGGTGCACGTGCGCGCACACACTGACCCTCATTTCTCCCTTCCTTCCTCTCCATCGGCCTTTCCAGGTGGTAAATGGTCCTGAAGAAGGATGAGTGGTGGAATGGAACAACTCCCTGTACCCAACTCTTGTGGCCAACTCTCCACTCCCAACGCACCATGAGTCAACTCACTGCAGGAACAATTCCAACAATTCCATTTAAGTATTTACAATAATTAAAACATTATTGCAATGTTTGTCATTCGCATTTCATTTTCCTTTGGCATCCTTTCTGTAATGATTCCATTCCACCATTTCTTTCTTATTAGTGTAACTCTTGATCCACGACAAATTGGTGAACTGTCATGGGGAGTGGGCTCTTTTGTCATGCAACTTCCAGCAGACACTTCGAAGGAATCCACCAACTGTAAATTAGAATGGTCACTAAACAATTGGGTGTAAATCTACCTGTTATCTATAACAGATTAAAAATTAGATTAGATTAACAGAGTTGGAAGGGATTTATAGGTCATCTAATCCTACCTCTTGCCCAAGCAAACCCTTCACCATTTCTGACAGAGGGCAGTCCAGTCTCTTCTTGAAAGCCTCCAGTGATGAAGCTTCCATAATTTCTGAAGGCAACTTCTGTTCCATCGGTTGATTGTTCTCACTGTCAGGAAATTTCTCCTGATTTCTAGGTTGAATCTCTCCTTGGTCAGTTTCCATCCATTAATCCTTGTCTGGCCTTCAGGTGCTTTAGAAAATAGCTTGACCCCCTCCTCTCTGTGGCAGCCCCACAAATACTGGAAGACTACTATCCTGTCTCCCCTGGTCCTTCTCGTCTCTAGACTAGCCATGCCCAGTTCCTGCAACCGTTCATCGTATCTTTTAGCCTCCAGTCCCCTAATCATCTTGGTTGCTCTTTTCTGCACTCTTTCTAGAGTCTCAACACCTTTTTATAGTGTGGTGACCAAAACTGGATGCAGTATTCTAGGTGTGGTCTTATCTGCCCTATCAGATATTAATTTACGACATCTTTAACCCAAATGCGCCCTTCATTGCTCCTAAAATACGCATCTTAATATGAAATTGAACTTTTTTTTTATTTTCTGAGAACTCCAAGACCCCCATCAGAACATTTGGTCAACAGGCTGGCAAGCAGTTCTCAACCTGTTTTTGCACATCCCTTTTGGCCGTGTGATTCAAGACCCCTGCCTTCTTTTGATATTTTGGACTGGAGCGACCTGGCAAGTCCAATGTGAATCCTGCTCCCCGAATTGCTGATCTTGTTTGTGGGCTTTGATTTCAGCTTCTCCTGGTCTCTTTGGTGCCATCAACCAGCTACAAAATACAGAGGAGAACAAAGATGCTGAAGTGAGGGCCTCATGGCACAACCCTGGCTTCTCCTCCTGTGCCACATTCGCCCCACGCAAATTGGCACCGTGGCTAACTGTGATCTCTTCTGCCAAAGCAAATCGGGATCCTAGATGGGATTTGTTGGTTTGTTAGCACTTTCTCTCCTCTTTAAACCCCCCCCCTCCGCCCCTCCCTGCTGAGGCCCACTTCCCCAAGCCACTTACCTCTTTCTGTGATCCAGACCTCATTATATTATTTTCCACCAAGGGAATATTTATCATCATTTTATCCCGTCTGTCAAGTCGAGGCTCCTGGAGGAAATCAAGTCATTCAGTGGCTTGATAGGCACTTCGCCGTCGGCTTCCGCCTTTGATAGGCGCTTCCTGAAGACTCCAGTGGGCCCCATTAGCCCCCAGAGGGAAAGAGAGGCATTTGCTCTTCAGCTATTGCAGAGAAATGTAAAACCTCTATTAATTACCATGCAAATCGCAGCAGGGAGAGATCACCTCCCTCTCTCCCATACTAAGGCAGTGTGCCTCAACTATAGCAACTTCGAGATGTCTGGACCGGCTAGGGAATTCTGGGAGTTGAAGTCCAGGCATCTTAAAGTTGACAAGGTTGAAACTCTGCTCTGAGGGCTGCCTGACCTGGCCTAGATCCCTCTTGTTTCCCTATTACTCTCGGAGCCCCATAAGTTGCATCGAATCTCATCTCGTGCTGGATTCTAGGTGCCCCTCTGCTGTTTACCAGCAGATGACAGTGGTCCTGTTGCATCAAACAAAGGACAAGATGGGATTTTGTGCAAGCTTGGGGGTGATGGAGGAAGCCCCGTGGACCAGAGAGCCCTATTGCTTAGCAATCTCTGCTCACCCTGAATCTGGCAGCATCTGACTTTGCTGCCCTATCAGAATCAACAGAGGGAGAAGGGAGCCAGGTTACACATACATCCACCCGCCTCTGATACAAGCTTATTTTCTTTTTTTCTTGTTTAGCTATGTCCTCATGATGTTCCCTTCATCTGCTCCCAGCCCATAATTCAAACAGCCTTAAATTCTCCCCACCTGAACAAGTGTGAAAGATTTTCCTGGATCCATAGGGCATTCTCTGGTCAATTCGGCCTTATAATCCTAAAAGGATGAGGACCACCAGATACCTACCAACTGTTATAGACCGGGGAGACCACAACCAGCTCTGTTTCCCAGGCTTGGACCTTCAGACCTTTCTATTCTGACCAGTGGGAGAATCCAGCTCAGAAGCTTAGAGATCTCGGTTGGCCCAAAGAGCAACTGACTGCACATTTGGCTTCTTGAGATGAGAAGAAGTTAAGAACGTTGTGGTTCTTTGGACTCCTGAAGGCAACAGAAAAAGTTATGGTGTTAAACCTGAACATCGATAAAGATTCAAAGTTTAAAATTACCCAGGAAGGAAGGCCAACTCTACATTCATTAAATTGATGATGTACGTGTGTCAATCTTTTATATGTTCCAAGAAAAGTTCATGAAGACCTAATGGAGATGATTTAAAAAAGGCTATCAAAGAATAGTTTAAAAACAATCAACAGAAGATACAAATGTCAAACATGCATTAAAAGGGGATTTAAAATCTTAGAGAAGTGATGTATGTCCACTTCCCCAAAATATTGAGGATAAAAGATTTGAGTTTTGGATTAGGTGTAAGTGTGTGAAGAGATGCAGGGAAGATGTTTTCATCTGCCTTTTGGGAGAGTTCAGCTCCATTGAGAGCTGGATGAGAGCCTCTGAAAACTTGGACTTGGTTGCTCCTAAAGTTGCCACTAACTTATAAATTTCCATGGGCCAGAAGGGGAAATTGATTAGGGAAGTAATTATAACCTACCCATAATTACTTCAAATTTGAGTACATTTAAATGTTACCTTAAATCAAACTTAGTTTTGGCCTCTCTTTATCCCAGCTCCACTATGCGTTGAGTGCAAAAGCCAAGCTGGCTCTCAGCTGGCAAAATTGCTGTGTCTCCTGATGCCAGCTCTTCTACTTCAGAGAAACAAACTCCCAATGGTTCTTGGGGCAGAGAATACATCTCAGTCTGTTGTCTTTCAGAGAACGTTCTCAATATCCAGATGTGCAGGAAGCTAGATGTGCAACTCTGTGCAACTCAAATGGGCAACATCTAGATATGCAACTCTGGCTCCTTCGTCTGCTGAAAATGGGGATTTCTTGGAAGGAGAAATCCTGCCATTATCTGCAGCTGTTGATACTTTTATTCTTTTCAAGGTCTCCGCTTACAGCTTGAGCATTCCGTAACAAAATGAGGGGCCCCACCCACAAGGAAGCCCAGCTTGGCTACTTACACCCTCTATTGAAGGAGTGGAGGGTTATGGTTTAGACTTGGAAAGGATTGATTCTGCCTTCAAAATTTCTGAGGAGGGATATGGTTTCAGGAATTGCAATCCCTTCTTTAGATGTTCAGATGGGCTGTAATTTAAACAGTTGGTAGATGGCTCTGGATCCAGCAGAAGGTGTAATTTAGTCCATCTGCTCCACGGGCATCAAACATATCCAAGTGTTTATAGCCGAGTCTTATAATAAAAACCCAGTTTTGCTCATGCTGCACACATCTTGGTGAATCTCTGGAGCTAAAATACCCACGGAGGACTTCAGGCCAGCTGATAATGCAACCGCTTGCTTGAGCTTGCCATACGTCTCTCTTGTTGGACATGACCTACTTTTCTGCTCTTAAATCTGCCCAGTCTTTATGAAAAAATGCAACAGGTTTGGGATTTCTCCAGGCGGAATCAGCCAATCTCCTAAAGGGGATAGAAGCTTTGGGGGTCTGATTAAATCTGGAAGAGAAGAGGAGGAAAGTACTTCTAACTAAAACTTCATTCTGGACCTCAGAAGAATAGCTTAAAAGTAGCGACAATGGATCACAGTCAGTCAGGGTGCTACTTGCTTGTTCCAGAGACAGGACCTCAAGCTTATTTAAACTTATTTGGTGGAAAGGGGAGCCACCTCCTTTCACCAGCCCAGAAACTGTGGTGCAACCACAGCTGTCCCATGGAATCCACCTGCCTGCTGCAGATGTTCTACCTGGAGGGGAAACGAGGAAGGCACCTACCTATGGGGAACCATCACTCCACTCTTCATTTTCCCATGTCCCACAAAGGGCTCTTTACAATACAATTGTAAAGATTGTACCCTATCTTCATGGTTACAAAGGACATTTTGTGTATTTAGGGGTGTGTAAATATTCAGTGTGGAGATCTGATTCTAAGGCAATTCAACCCAAATAGAATCAAAATTTTAGATTATTGGCAAGTGATTGGAAACTGGCTTCAAACTTAGTGTGGACTGTTGAATGATTATTCCCAGGTGTTTTTTTTGGGGGGGGGGTCAGTTTGGACATTCAAACTGAATTGATTTGATTAGTATAATTCAAAAAACCAAACAAAATCAGATTCATTTGCTGAATCAGACTGAAAACTGAATCAAATCTGAATGCAAATCCGAACTGATGTGGCTTTAATAAATGATTTGAATCAGATTCTTTCCTCGTTCCCATACCCTCGGGGAAAATGAACTCTACAGAAGAATGTAACCAGCAAGTGCCCCAAATGAAGCAAATGCGACAACTTGCATGCAAATGTGTTAAAAAGGGCGAAGTTTAATTGTGTAGTTGTGGCTGTCATTTTGACTTTTTGGGTAGTCTGGGACAAGGAGGAGAAGGGGGAAGGAGTTCTTTCAACATGGCCAAAAGAGGTCTACTTTAGCTAGGAAGAAAACAAAGTCCAATAATAGTGTTGGAAGGAAATGTCCCTCTGGGTTCAGCTCTAAGTGGGGAAAAAGACACTGGAAACTTGGAGGCTGCTTGGAAAGATGGTTTAATGGTGGGCAGGATCACATGGCTTGAGCTCCTGAACAGAAAAGGGGGATCCCCTGTTTCCAGATGTTGGGTGAAGAAGAAAAAAGAAAGTGAGATGCTGAAAGTCCCTGGTTTTATGTCCTCTCTGGCCTTTGATCTTGATCTTGCGTTCTGATTGGTTGTCAGGCTCCCATGGAGACATGCAGAGGCAACTCTCTAGGCTGTGTTTTGAGTCCAGGTTTGGTTGAGCATCGCTTCTTCCCAGGTGCCCTGTGGTGAGATGGGTAAAGGGCTAATTCTATCATTCCTTAACCCCATCACCCTGGAGCTGAAGGGGGATCTTTGTTATGTAGAATAGACTGGCCCAGGCTTTTTAAATGGCCCGCTGACAAAGGTGGGGGCTATTAAGAGTGAGTCTGTTTCCTGCCTGAAAAACATGTTTCTCCATTTCTTATCCAGGGAAATATAATATTCTGCCTTTTTCAATATTTCCTAGGAGATTTCATTTTTCTAGGAGTGGGGTGGGTGCTAACTTCATACAATAGGGAGAGAGGGAAGTTCAAAGCAAGGCACTTGTGGCTTCCTTTCTTGGAAGAACAACTCCTTCTTTACTCATGAGCATGAATTGCCAGGAGGAACAGCCAAAACATACTACTGTACTGGTTAGCATCTTTGCTCCACCTTCGTGAAGCCACTAGATGGCAGAGGCCATTGCAAAATACTTTGCCAGTTAGTCCCTCTTAACTGCTGCCGGGATTGAGCTTCATGCTGCCAGCCGAATTGCGATTCAGAGCAAGCCTGTCAGTCGGATCCCGATGCAGAGACAGCTGGGCAGGCTGTGTCAGGGTTTTCTCAAGCTCATTCAAGAGATCCAACCTAGAACTAAGGAGACATTTCTTGACTGTGAGAACAATGAATGGAAAAGGCAGCTTCTTGGAGTTATGGTGCTCCATCGCTGGAATAACAGAATAACAGATTAGGAAGGGACCTTGGAGGTTGTCTAGTCCAATGCACTGCTCAAACAGGGAAGTGATTAATTGTTCTCAGTGTCTGGAAATTTCTCATTAGTTCTAAGTTGGATCTCTCCGGGATAAGTTTCCGCCTCACTTCTCCTTGTCCTGCCCTCGGGAGAAAAAATTGTCCCACTGACAACCCCTAAAATTTTGGAGGACTGATATCATGTCAGCCCTAGTCCTTGTCTTCATTAGACCAGTCACTTTACAGACTGGACAGCACTGTGTGTGCCTTCGGCGTTTAGTCACGCCGGCCACATGACCACAGAGACGTCTTTGGACAGCGCTGGCTCTTCGGCTTTGAAACGGAGATGAGCACCGCCCCCTAGAGTCAGGAACAATTAGCACATATGTGCGAGGGGAACCTTTACCTTTACCTATAGACTGGATCAGGATGGTATAAGGTCTCCTGCCTTGAGCAGAGGGTTAGACTAGAAGACCTCTGAGGTCCCTTCCAGCCCTATAATTCTGTGAGTATAACTTTGGCAGCTTTAATATATGTGCACTTCAGCTCCCAGCCAGCTTGCTTGGTTGAGAAGGTTGGGAAACAAAACTCTAGGTGGACTTCAACTCCCAGAATTCCTGAGCCAGCATGAATTGAAGTCCACAGGTCATAAAATTGCTATAGTTGCCCACCCCTGAGGTATGACAATATTTCTCAACCTTGTCTAAAGATTGAGTAATCAAGAAGAGAAGCAACCTGGAGTTAAGGGGAAACTTCCTAACAAGGAAGACAAGAAGTGGAAGAGAAGTTGCTTCCAGAAGTTGTGGGTGCTTCATGTTTTGAAGAAAAGACCTGTTTGAAATGGTACAGGATCTCCTGCTTGAGTAGGGGTCTGGACTAGAAGACCTCCAAGGTTCCTTCTAGCTCTATTCTGATTCTGATTTTGAAGTTGCAGCTCTATTATTTGAAACAACCACCCCTCTCAGTGAAAACTACATTGACTCAGCGGTAGGCTTTTGAGATGCACCCGTAGGCTCCAGCTGGCTCAGAATGCAGCCGCGCGGGCAATTATGGGGAGTACCAGGTACTCCCATGTGACACCGTTCCTGCGCGAGCTGCACTGGCTGCCTGTGGCTTTTCGAGTGCGTTTCAAGGTGTTGATTGTCATCTTTAAAGCGCTCCATGGCTCGGGACCTAGTTATCTGCGGGATCGCATCCTACCTCATACATCCCTGCGACCAATTCGCTCTCACAGAGAGGGACTCCTCCGGGTACCATCCGCTAAGCAATGCGGGCGGGCAGTGCCCAGGAGTAGGGCCTTCTCTGTGATGGGCCCAACCCTCTGGAACAACCTCCCCCCCGATATTAGAACTACCGTTGATCTCCGCTCCTTCCGTAAGAAACTCAAGACCCACCTGTTCAGACTAGCCGGCCTGGCCCATTTGTAATTGTAAGGAACATCTATTACTGACCTTCCTGGATGGCCTTTTAAATTTTAAATTTTGGGGTTTTAAATTGGTTTTAGATTGTTTTTAACTATTAATTAGTTTGGGTTAATATACAGACTGTATGTTTACGTTGTTTGTCTGGGTTTTCGTGTCGTGTTTTGTTGTTTTTATATATGCGATGTCTGTACACCGCCCCGAGTCCCTGCGGGGAGAGGGGGCGGTTTATAAATGTAATAAACTCAAACTCATAAACTCAAATCCTTCTGTACCTGAAATGGTTCAACTATGCCACTGAAGTGTAATTCCCACCCCAAGGGTGTTGCAGAAACCCCAAACCCACAGGGAACCCTAGGAAGTGATCTAGTCACTCATGTTGAGGCACAACACCCAAGAATTAGCAGGGGTTGCATGCCATTCTCCTGTGCATCACTGCATCTCTCTGGAATTCAGGAGGCACAGCAGAAACACCAGTGGTAGAACATAACCAGACCTGTTTCTTAGACTTTAAAAGAGATGATTTCAACAAATTTAGAGTGAGTTCGGGAAGGATTCCATGGATGAAAATCATAAAAGCGGAAAACAACTCAAGAAGCTTGACAAATTCTGAAAAAAATATAATTATAAAAGCCCAGTCCAGCATAATACCACTGAAAAAGGAAAACAGCATGGTTGCACATGGAACTCTCTGATAAATTGAAAGACAAAAAGAATAATTACAAAAATTGAAGAGGGACACATCACTAAGGCAGAATACCAGCAGATAGCTCAAAATTGCAAAGATGAAGTGAGGGAAGCTAAGACCCAGGATGAACTAAGATTTACTGCAAATGTAAAAAAACAATTTAAAAAATTCAACATATTAAAAAACAGAAAAAAAGGCAAAGAAACAATCAGTCCATTAATGAGAGATGATGTCACGGAAGTGACGGGCAGTAGGGAGAAAGCAGGGCTGCTTAATTTTTTATTTGCATTTAAAATATATGAAGAAGAGTTGCAGGAATTGGGTATGTCTAGTCTAGTGAAGAGGACTAGGGGAGACATGATAGCAGTGTTCCAATTTTTTAAAAAATTTTTTTATTTTTTTTTCAAAACAAACACAACAAAGAATCCTCCTTTTTTACATACTGTAGAAAGTGTATCAGTTGGCTACAAAAAACTTTCGTGCTCTTCCACAGTCATCAATCATAATTCATATTAACTCAAGTATTTTAACTCAGATATTTATACATATTACCATCATCACATCTCCATTTCCATTTGACTATAACTGTTTAAACATCCTTCATCATAAAATATACCAAGATTTAAAACATAACCACATACTGGCATTTCATTTGCTATTTCTAAAATCCTCCAATAACATTGAATCCTTATGTCCTATTCTAGCTAAACATCCATAATATCTAGTAACAAAAAATTCTAATCCTCCTTACCAAATCACTGTTTACTATTTACCTCCAGTTTCCTTATGTTGTACCCATACATATATATTTTCCATTGTATCATTATCCCTCCTTTATTTAACTGTATCCTGTATCATAACATTTCCCCCCCTAATAATCAAAATTCAACTAAATTTAACTTAGTTCTTTTTTATTAGCCTTTATGTATAACCAAAAAGATTTCTAATCTTCCTTTCATGGGTACCATTCACATATTCATATCCAATTATTACTTATCATAACAATACATATGTATATATTATTATCATTATCAATTATTTATTTAACTATATCTATTGTCACTAAATTTCACTAACTTTAACTAGTTTTAAATTATGCACTTCCATCTATCAACCTGTATGTTTCCAGTAGCAAAACAGTCTCATGTCTTCTGCCATTTGTGGTATCAGTCCTCTAATCAAATTTGTATGGACTCCTCTTAGCAACTCATTGCTTATTAAGTCTCTCATGTAATTTTGATGCCCTTCTTATCAGCTTATTTTTAATTGTCAGTGGTGTTATCAGTGATGTTGCTAATAAAATTTCTCTTTAAATCCATAAATTCTTTTGTTTTTTCTATATCTTGCCATCTGGGGTAGATGGCAAGATATAGAATTTTAATAATTAATTTAATTCCTCTTTCAGTGCTCCACTCTTTCCATTTCCAGACACAAACCAATCACGATAGATATCAGCGTATTTAATTTCTTTATGGTCATTTTCCTCTTCGGTTTTTAGGACTCTAACCTCCACTTTTTGCACTTGATAAACATCTCCAACTTCTTCATCATATTTTACTGTTAGATATTCTAGGTTTTCCAACTTCTTCTTCGTTCTCTCAAATGTATTTGATAATTTCCAAATTTCTAACAATATCTTTTGCAGGCTCAAAATTTATTTCTGCTGTTGAAGTTGTGCTATTATCTCCAGCTGACAAACACTGCTGCTCTGGCTTAGAAGGTTTTTACAAGATTAAGCATAAATTCACAATAAGGTCTTATTTTCACTTTTCTCTGGTTAATGATATATTTCAAAGGAACATCTGTATGCTTTTCTTCTTATCACTCTCTATAAACAAACAGTAAGACTTTGAAGTGCCAAACCAGAATAATCAGTGAGGAAAGTAAGAGTGTTTTGTTTCCAATACACAAACCTTCAGCCTCTGAGCAGCTCCTTTGTTGTAACAATTTTCTTTGTTTCCTTTTGTATCTTTTTATATTCCAAGTTAAACAAAAGTAAAATTCTTGAGTGGGTTAGAGAAGAAAAGGGAAAAAACACCCACAGTAGTAAAGAAGTAGGACTTTAGTCCATAGGTTACAAAGAATAATAATAAAAGAAAAAAAATAGAAAAAAACTTAACCCATTCGTTTTAAAAGGCTTGCATAAATTCCATCCATGAACATAGCTTTTAAAAAATAAGATAACCCACTGTCCAAAACCATTCAAAGCTTAATTCCACCGCTTATTTCTTCTGTTCTCAAATTTAAATTAACTTTAAGTTTTTTATAGGCAGTCTCTTTTAAAATGGCAAAAATTTCCTCACCAGCTGTAAACACATTCTCTTTCCATATCCTTCCGTTTTGGAGCTGCCCTGACTTCATCAGCCTAATGGCTGGATTTTTTGTCTCCGGCTTGAAGAACTTCTCTTGGATCCATCAGGGACTTTGCGATGTCCCTGAGATCAGCAAGATGTATTCTTCCTGTTCACCGTCTCTGCAGGATGGTTTAGGTCCGATTGGACCACCCAGCGGCAAAAGTATCGGCTGCGGTCTCGGAGCACATCCATATCGTCGCGACATTGGCTCCTCCTTAGTGTTTGAATATTTGAGGGGCTGCCACAAAGAAGAGGTCAAGCTATTCTCCAAAGCACCTGAAGGCAGAACAAGAAGCAATGGATGGAAACTAATCAAGGAGAGAAGCAACTTGGAATTAAGAAACTTCCGAACAGTGAGGACAATTAACCAATGGAACAGAAGTTGCCTCCAGAAGTTGTGGGTGCTTCATCATTGGAGGCTTTCAAAAAGAGACTGGACAGCCATTTGTTTAAAATGGTATAGGGTTTCTTCCTTGAGCAGGAGGTTGGACTAGAAGACCTCCAAGGTCCCTTCCAATTCTGTTTTTCTGTTATTCTGAGAGGCAGAAGAATGCGTCTCTGCCCTGCTTCAAATGGAAGCATGAAGCACATGCCTTGTGCTTGCAGAATACATGCTTTGGGGAGTCAGTGCTACTGCAGTTGCAATTCTATCCTTGGGTTTAGCCCAATTTTTAAATTCTTCCTTTGTGTAACAGTGGAAACTGCATTCTTCCGTTGCTTTTGCTTATTAGACACTTTTTCTCTTCTCTCTCCCATTTCTCATGGTCCCCACCCTGTAGTCAATTTCAGAACCAACTTCTGGAAGATCCTGATCTCAATCATTTCATAATCTCTTTGTCAGTTTCCAAGAGAATATCCGATTTGATATTTCAGTTCTCGAAGTAGCCACTTCCCACCAGCAAAACTGATTGTGTTGTGGCTTTGAAATCTAACCTGCAATATAATCAGCTTACAGAAGAGATTAGTGCCCCAAAGAGTCCCATAAAAGCAATGAGGGGAGAAATGGATTTTTGAGGGGAAACAGTATCAAGAGGACATGTTAAGTATGCGCCTTCGTCAGTGAGAGAGTAGGTAGAATACAACAGCCATTAAAAACCTACTCCTTGTCTGACACAACTGTAGTCAAAGTGGTGTAGAAGAGATGCTGGATCATGCACCTACTTAGATTTTGTTAAAAAGGAACTGCAGAAAGAGACGGTATTTAGAAGTAAGTTTACAGATCAGCAATTTTTTCAGACACTCCCTGTGATAATTAAAAACATTGAAATTTTGCAAGATTGTCAGATCCCATGCCGTTTCAACTATCTCACCCACAAGATCTTGGATGAACTCATATAAGAATGCCATACTTAGAGGAACTGATAATCTTTGAGATATATACATATATGCAATTTCATAAAGGTTTTCCTGGCCACATTTATTCTCTTGCAATCCAGTTCCTCATACTGGAAAATACTGCCCATCTCCTCCTGCAGGATCAAAACAGGCAGTCATCCGTCCAATGTAGAGTTGGGCTGAAATTTTGGGATCCGCTGGATTCTGCTGCGAAGGAGGAAGGAAAGAAACACTCAAAAACAGGCATGCTAGAACAAGGATTTGAAAAGCTACGTAGCATATTTCTGGCTTTAAGAGACAGTCAAGAGTTTTATGCCCGTTGTTGCTCCCAAGTGTTTATTGTAATGCAAGGCAAATCCAATTTTCTCTTGGAGTTGCGCCATTCTGAAAGCTCCTAGAGCCGAATGGGACAATTCGCCATGGCCAGCTGACCGCGGCCACCTGACCACAGCCAACTTGCCTTGGGACAATTCACCGCAGCAGAATTCCACACCGGATAACTCAATGGAATAAATGTCCATCACTGTTTCTTTGACATTATTTCCATTGGCAAAAATGGAAATGGTGTCGAAGAAACAGTGATGGATGGATAACATATATCATATTGAGTTATCCTGCATGAAATTGTCCACTGTGAGTAATTCTGCAGCAAGATGGCCACAGCGAATTCTCCTGTGGCAAGTTGGCCATGGCAATATGGCCATGGTGAGTTGGCCAAGGCAATATGGCCATGGTGAGTTGGCCATGGCAATATGGCCATGGTGAGTTGGCCATGGCAAGATGCCCGTGGCAAGTTGGCCAAAGCAAGTTGTCCTAGATCCCTTGGAGAATGCTTGGGAAGCTCAGGTCTGGTTCTGACATTTTCATGAGGAGGGGGGAGCCCCTTCTCTGGCTGAGTGAGGAAAGCCCCCAACTCACTGCTTCAGAAGACCTTACAGATGGTTAGCCTCAGCTTCAAGGGTCCTCCTATTCCCAAGAATTCTTCCAGCTCAGAACTCCAAAGTGGAAGTTCAGCAATGTTGTTGACAACCTATAACAGATGGGACATTGTTCATATGGGATGAGGTAAGATGTCCCTTGGTCTCCTTATGGCACTCGAAGGTAAATCACCTCATAAACCCAATTTGGAGAACTTTGAAAACATGAAGACATTTTTTAAAAAGGTGCCCACATCCTCACAGGGTGAAATGGGAGAAAAAAATGATCTCAGCACCATTTAAATAAGCCTGACCTCATCAGGAAGTGAGTGAGGCAGGACGTAGCTGACCTTGGCTGATTTCCAAGTGGGGCATGGTTGTGTCCTCGGTAGGAGATCAGGGTTTTAACCCAGGCCTGAAGGTTGGTCTGGAAAGCGCAGAAAACATCCTGGAGATAGCAAAAGCCAACCACCTCCAAACGTTTGCCAAGAAAACAACACAGAGATGTTTGTGAAGTCCCCACCAGTTATGTTTGTGTTGAAGGAGAATTTATGCATGAACTTCAGCAAACTAGCCATCCCACCCAGGAATAATCCTGCTTGTTTCCTTCACCCAGCTGACAATGGCTTTTTCTTTCTTGGCAATGGAACGGTTCATGACCAAGGTCAGCCTGAAGTTGCTTTCTTTGACCAGCTGCCTAAGATGAGTTCCTGATTATCCTGGTCAATTTCTTCAAGCAGACGGCCTACAAGGCTTTCAGATCAAGGCAGTAGCTGGAAAGAAATCTTACTACTTGACAAGAAAGCAGGAGGGAAACATGGGGATTTCTGGGCCATTCTTCTGCAGACTGAAGTCAATGCTGAGCTCATCCACCACCTGCTTCAAAAAAGGTAGGCTTGATGTTCTCAAGTCAGAAGCTGCTCAGTGTCTCTTGCCTGCTTCCATTTTTCTTAATGTCAGCCCTTTTGGGTCCTTCTGAGGGGGATGAGACACTTCCAGAAGATGTTCAAAGAACTCCACTGTTTTTATCAGTTGTAGTATTCCTGGACTGCCTTATGGGCAATGCCTCTGGTGAAGTATGATGATGGAAGTGCCCAAACCAAACATCTGTCTAATTCAAGGGTGGGCAACCTGGGTTCCTTCTTGGGTGCCCCCTGGAGCCTTTTCTAAATGATAGAAGAAGATATGTCCATGGAGATTCTCCATCATCCAGGTCACCGTGGTCCCAAAGGCGCTTTTCCAAAAGACAACTGGACTTTCTTGGGTTTTTCCTTGAAACCATTGTGCTTCTTATCCAAGAAGAGAACCGAAGAAGCTTCTTGGGTGAGAAGTGAAACACTTTGCAAGGAAAAAAACCCCAAGAACGACCAGTTGCCTTTTGGAAAAGTATCTTTGGACAATGGAGGGGGATACAGCAGGGGCAGTCCCTCTTGAGCTGTTTTTTGTTTTGCAACCTTCTAATGGCCAAGAAGGGTTGTATTTCTGTATCCAGCCAAAGTCTGCAGGCAAGATCCCAATTCTTTCCTTCCATGGAAGCATCTTCCCAGGTAAACTGGTCAGATATTTTAGGCAGCCTTGTCAGGAGCCAGGAGCCGATTCCAGCATCAGGAGATAAGAATGAGCAGGGCAGGAAACCAGACTCATTCACACCTGTCAGGGAATTGCCCAATGACTTCCTTATTGGTCTCTCACCATCTGTTTGAAGTCCAGAGTTGGCTGCCATCCAAATGATTTCCACAAGTTTTTCTCTACCCAAACATGCCTCTGTTATTCATCGTCTGCTCTATGCCTTTTGTGGACACGCCCAAGGTTGTGCTAATTATACAAGCAGGGCTCTGAGACACTGGACTCCAATCCCCTTCTGATGCAGGAAAATATTATTATGACTCCTTCTGATGCAGGAATCTTCCAGTGATTGAAGGGCTGTCGAAGAGAATAGGGGGCTCTACCTATTCTCCAAAGCACCTGAGGGCAGGGCAAGAAGTAAGAGGTGGAAGAGCTCTAAAGAGAGCTCTAAGATGGTAAGGAGAAATTTCCTGATGGTGAGAACAATTAACCCGTGGAATGGGTTGCCTCCAGAAGTTATAGTGCTCCATGACTGGATGATTTTAAGAAGAGATTGCACAGATATTGGTCCAGAATGGAATAAGTTCTCCTGCCTTGGGCAGGAGGTTGGACTCAAAGACCTCCAAGGTCCCTTCCAACTTGTTACTCTATGTCCTAAATTAAAATCTCCAGCTGCTGTCAGGCTGTGTGTGAACACTTCCAGTGAAAGTTGTCCAGTATCCTTCTAGAAGATTCAACCTGGAAATATGACTAAATTGTCTGACAGCGAGAACAATCAACCCATGGAACAGAAGTTGCCTTCGGAGGTTGTGGGAGCTTCACCATTGGAGGCTTTCAAGAAGAGACTGGGCTGCCATCTGTCAGAAATGGTGCAGGGTCTCCTGCTTGAGGGGGTTGGACTAGATGACCTACAAGGTCCCTTCCAACTCTGTGAATCTGTTATATCTGTTATAGATAACAGGTAGACTTACACCCAATTGTTTAGTGACCATTCGAATTTACAATTGGTGGTTTCCTTCGAAGTGTCTGCTGGAAGTTACATGACAAAAGAGCCCACTCACCATAACAATTCTCCAACTTGTGGTGGGACAAGAGTTACACTAATAACAAAGAAATGGTGGAATAGAATCATTAAAGAAAGGATGCCAAAGGTAAATGAAATGTGAATCCAAACTAATCTAAAAAGACTGGTCACACTTCAACTGAAGTCTTCATTCCTGTAACGTAAAATGACGTAGACAGAATGGGAAGTATCCTTGAAGGCAGAAAGAGGGGCTACCAAGGCAACGGGTCTTGAGTGCCAAGAGAATAGTTTGAGAAAAAGTTTCAGACAAGCCCCGCCTCAGTTCACCCAAAGGTAAAGGAAAGGGCGAGGAAGAGAATTCAGACTTGCAAGATTCTCTTACTACTCCTTTTACCATGAAAGTAGCCCTGATTCAATCTTGTTTTATTAAAAAAGATGTTGAGACGCTAGAAAAAGCGCAGAGAACAGGGGGATAACTAGGGGACTGGAGGATAAAACATATGAAGAATGGTCGCTGGCATTGAATATGGCTAGTCTACTGAAAAGAAGGAGTAGGGGTTACAGCACTCTTCCAATATCTAAGAGATAGCCACCAAGAAGGGGGGGTGGGGTGTCAAGCTATTCTCCAAAGCACCTGAAGGCCGGACAAGAAGTAATGGTTATAAACTAATCAAAGAGAGAAGCAACCTGGAATTAAGAAGAAACTTCCTAACAGTGAGAACAATTAACCAGTGGAACAACTTGCCACCAGAACTTTTGGGTGCTCCATCACTGGAGGTTTTTAAGAAGAGACTGGACAGCCATTTGTCTGAAAGGGTATATATAGAGTCTCTTGCTTGATGGGGGTTGGACAACATAGAAGATCTCCAAGGTCCCTTCCGTTATTCTGTTATCCTTGTCTACTTCATTGGGCTAACAAATTTCTCCAAATTCTGTATTCCAGACTTTAGAAAATAATTCATGTGCAACTTCTCTATGACATCCTTTCAAGTGTTGTCATAACTTTATCTCTTATTCTCAAGACTTTTATTCTTTTATTCTTTTATTCTTTCCCAAATATCAGAAGAGGCCAGCTCACATTGCTGCGTGAGAAATCTACCTAGAAGGAGACCAATGGAGGACCATCAGCAATGGGATCAAGCCCTGTTCTTGAGCAGAAGCTGCCATAGATTTTTAGTAAACGCAGAACCCGGGAGACAGGCTAGTAGCTGTTTACTCCTTCCTTATTTCCTTACTTATTTATTAGCTTTTCTATCCCAATTTTTCATATTTCAAAAGAACACCCAAAGAATGGGCAATGACTAACCGCAAGTGTTAGATCTGGGCAACGAGAGACAGACTGCGGACACGAAGTGACTTAACAGCTCTTTATTAGTAATAGTAGTGATCCAGCTTGCTCTGTGGTCGGAGGGTTCCCCTTTTATAGGGATCGGGTACGCCCCTCGACCAATCAGAACGATACCTGTTTCCCGCTGTAGCAGCGGACCAGAGGGGAGACTTGCCACGATATATGCTAATATCTAACACCCCTCCCCTCCTAGACGGAACGTTGCGGTAGGTAACATAGTCTTTTAGGTATGTTGGGGGTTGTCTTACTCGGGAGGAACGTCGTGGTTCTGGTTGGTCAGAAATGGTTTCCGGATCGGATGCTTTTCCCGTTCCACGTTCGGGAGGTTTCGTACCCTCGTTGCTAGGGCGTTCCGGAGTCTGCTCGGTTGCGTTGCCTGGGGGTTGCTCTGCTTCGTGCATGCTTTCTTGTTCCGAGCTTGGTTCGCAGGTGTCGTAGTTTTCTATGATGGGGCTCTCGCGTGGCTGACTTTCTGTAGGCAGGAAAATCTCGTCTTCGTTTCGAAGGTCTGAGTGCGCTAGGCGACCCCGAAGTTGATCGATGTGCCTTTTCCAGTTCCGCCCATCTTCCAGTTCCAGCAGATACGATCGTGGACCTGTGATGCCAATGACCTTTGCCGGCATCCACAATGTTCCCCCTGCATAGTTGTGGGCGTATACTGAATCCCCTATGCTAAAAGACCGAATTTTGCTTGTGGAGTCTGGGGGAGCTGTGGCAGAGTAATTTGGGTGAAGACGGTCCAGGTGAGACCGCAGACGGCGGCCCATGAGTAGTTCAGCGGGGCTCCTACCCGTCGTTGCACTTGGGGTGATATGCTGAATTAAAAGGTAATGATCAATGCGTGTTTGCCAATCACCTGGACCCATCCTAGCGAGGGCCTCTTTTGCGAATCGTACCATTCTCTCCGCCTGTCCATTTGATGCCGGATGGAATGGCGCGACGAGGGCGTGCCAAATTCCCTGACCTGCTAGATATATCTCAAATTGCATGGCCGTGAACTGGGGCCCGTTATCAGAGACCAGGAGGTCGGGCAGGCCATGGGTGGCGAAAAGTCGCCGTAGAACCTTAATGACTGCCTCTGCCGTGGTTGAAGTCATTAGGACTACTTCTAGCCATTTTGAGTATGCATCCACAACTATAAGGAAAGTCTGACCTTGGAATGGCCCTGCGAAGTCGATGTGTATTCGCGACCAGGGTGCTTTAGGTTTCTCCCATTCTGTGGCGGGCGCTTCCGGGGGTGCTGGTCTCGATTCCTGGCATGGGTCGCAAGTGGCCACCCACTCCTCTATTTCTTTGTCCATGTTTGGCCACCAAACGTAACTTCTTGCTAACGCCTTCATCCTAACAATCCCCGGATGACCCACATGTAAAGCATCTAATACATTCCTACGTAACGCATACGGAATAACAACTCGATCCCCCCACAATAAACAACCTTGCAACACTGAGAGTTCGTCCCGTTTTGACCAAAACACTTTGAATTCCGGGCCCACGTTGCCCTTCGGCCACCCCCTCCAAACCCAAGTTTGAACTTGCTTTATTAAATTGTCTTTAGAGGAGAACCTTGCAACGTTGTATGAAGAAACCGGTCCCGAGTCCAAACAGTCAATGAGCAATACCGGTACTTCTGGAGTGGGGTCTGGCAGAATGTCAGGTAATGGGCAACGGCTGAGTGCGTCTGCGTGTCCGAGAGTGGAGCCCGGTCGATGAATCAATTTGTATGAGTACGCAGCCAGGAAAACAGTCCACCTGGTCATGCGTGGAGAAAGGGAGACCGGAGTGGGGCGGTTTCCCGCCAAAAGTCCCAACAACGGTTTGTGATCTGTAATTAGTTCAAAATCGCGGCCGTAGAGGTATTCGTGGAAACGTTTTACTCCAGCTACAGCAGCCAGCACTTCCCTGTCCATTTGGCTGTAATTCCTTTCGGCCGATGAAAGAGTCCTGGAGTAGAAGGCGATGGGCGCTTCTTTTCCGTCGGGCATCCTGTGGCTGAGGACTGCTCCAACTCCGAAGGGTGATGCGTCGCAGGTCAATACCAGCGGTAGGGTCTGGCTGTATTGGACAAGCAGTGAGTCAGTGGTGAGCAGGCGCTTTACCCCGGCAAAAGCTGCAGCTTCGGATCGTCCCCATTTCCATGGTGCGTTCCTCTGGAGTAGACGGTGTAGTGGCTCAGCAACGGTCGCCTTCTGCCTCAGAAAAACGCTGTAGAAGTTAAGTAGTCCGAGAAAAGCCTGCAACTCGGTCTGATTTCGTGGTGTGGGGGCGTCCTGGATCGCCTTAATTTTCTTTGAAGTGGGGTGTATTCCCTGACCATCGATTCTATAACCCAGGAATTCTACGCTAGGCACGTTAATTTGGCATTTTTCCTTTTTTAGGCGGAGACCCTTTTCTCTGATTCTGGCCAAAACAGTTCTGACTCTTTTATTTAATTGCTCCTCATTTGCAGCGGACCAGAGGGGAGACTTGCCACGATATATGCTAATATCTAACAGCAAGTTTAAAATGATATTCAGTAAAAAGCATGAAGGCATGTTATAATTATGAAGGAATTTAAAAACTCTAAATCCCAGGGCACGGATCCCAACCTACTAGATGCTGCCTCTTCCTAATTGTCCGCAGCACAATTCCTAGCCCATTCGGTGGCATTAGCCTGTCATAAAAGTGGTTTTCAAAGTGGCAAAGAGCTTCGAAAAGAGGGGAGAAAAGCTTCACAAATAAGCAGAGGCTGGAAGAGAAACAGATCCTGGGAAGTGAGGTCACTGAATGAGTGAAGAGGGAGAGATTGCAGAAGCTCCATAGGAATGACAGACCGAAGAAACTTGGACTCTTCAGGAAATTCCCGGCTTGTCTTGCTGATAACTGTCTTCTTGGGATGGTAGAGGAAGCGGATCAGCTGGCCAGGACTTGATACCCATCCACAGAAGGCTTTATGGAGGAGGTGGATGTAGCAGAGACATCGAGGGGAACGTCCATGTAAAGCTGGGTTCCTGATTTTGAGGGAAATAAAAGCTGAGATTATTCAAGGACATATTGAATAATCATTCAAGGCTCCGCCCACCTACCCAGATGTCATCACGGATGTTCTGGGCATGCGCAAAACGCTGCATACGAGCAAAGCAATCGCGCACCGCACGCACGCTGCCACTTCCAAACCTATAGCAAAGGTATGAGGATTTCTCTTCCCTGGCCCTAAGTCAAACACAACCCTGATGTGGCCCTCAATGAAATAAAGTTTTGACACCCTTGATCTCTGTGGTTTTAGATATTCAACTGAAACTTTGAAACTTTGAACCTTAAAATACTGGGACCCCATACCAAGCTGCCTATAGCTGATCTCAAGAGAAGGAAAACAGGACTCAGTTAGTTAGTACTTGTAGGGGAGGCCATCAGAAATCCCAGGTCTAAGATGGACTTTGCTGTCTCAAAACAATAAAGACCACAGTCTGTGCTGCTGCGGATCTGCCACAATTGTCTGGTTACATTGGAGAGAAACATCTGGAACAGAGAACCTTTCCTTCTGAATAGAACAGAATAGAACAGAACAAAACAGAATAGATTTCTTTATTGGCCAAGTGTGATTGGACACACAAGGAATTTGTCTTTGGTGCAGATGCTGTCAGTGGACATAAAGAAAAATAAAATAGAATACATGCATCAAGAATCATAAGATACAACAGTGATAGTCATGGGTTACTAATAAGCAATCAAATCATACTAGGAAACAAATGAAAGAAAACAAAATTGTAATGATACAAGCAACATGGTTCTAGCGATATGTGGGAAGAGATAGCTACTAGGAAGAATGAGAAAAATGATAGCAATACAGTCTTAGTAAATAATTTGAGAGTGTTGTGGCGATTAGTTGTTTAGAAGAGTGATGGCATTTGGGAAAAAACTGTCCTTGTGTCTAGTTTTTCTGGTGTGCTCCATAGCGTCATTTGAGGGTAGAATTTGAAACAATTTATGTCCAGGATGTGAGGAGTCTGTAGATATTTTCACAGCCCTCTTTTTGACTTGTGCAGTAAGATGAGATTCATTTTACCCATTTATAATATTTGTCCTGCTGCTATCTTCCATGTTCCTAGCACTCAGTATAACAAGACAACACTTTTAGCCAGCCTGATTGTTTTAACTTTAAAGCAAATTGTTTCAATTTAAAAAAAAAACCAGAATTCCCAGTTCTGTATGCTAGATGGTGAGTTCAAAACTTCCCACAAGAAGACAGTGGCCAATACATGGATTAACTTTGGGTCTCCGTGATATAGCTTTATCTCTTGAAAATATGGTCCATGTAAACAGTGTTAGCTAACCTGAGAGCTTGCACACCAGTGGTGAAATTCATTTTTTTACTACCGGTTCTGTGGGCGTGGTTTGGCGGGCTTGGCAGGGGAAGGATACTGCAAAATCTCCATTCACTTCCCACTCCAGGGGAAGGATACTGCAAAATCCCCATTTCCTCCCGATCAGCTGGGACTCAGGAGGCAGAGAATAGATGCAGGCGGGGCCAGCCAGAGATGGGATTTGCCGGTTCTCTGGAAAATGTCCGCTACCAGTTCTCCAGAACCTGTCAGAACTTGCTGGATTTCACCCCTGATGCACAACTCCCCAGCGTTCTTGATCAGGAAGACAGCTAACTGTAGATAAACTCCAACGCTGTTACTTCTTCTTCTTATCTGAACTGTAAAAATAGCTGAAGTCATTTCTCAGAAGGCAGACGTAAAACAACATGAATCCTGGGATTTGTCAACTCAGAAGAGCTGCAGTGAGAGGGCAACAGCTCATCTCTCTTTAGGAAGTCCTCTTGAGAGGGACCTCAAATGAACTGCAGGAAGGAGTCTGGAGGTGGGATGGAAAATGAATCAAGTTCTGTCTTTGTTTTGTAGAGGTTCCATCAACCATAATTGCTTCCATCACCGCTCTCTTTGCTGCTATGACTTTCCAGCCAGTCTGTTTCTTTAACAGAAGCTGCTGGAGATACAAAATAAGGAGGGACATTTCAAAGGTGTGGCTCCAAAGCAGAAGCTGGAAAAGCTCCTGGATTGTTGGAGACAGCTTGAAAGGCCAAGAAACCCAATCCTTGGGGACAACCAAAGGACCTGGGTCAGCGATGAATGGAATACTTGTCTAGTTTGTTTACCAACTGTGAATTTCCATGTTTTTGAACAGATTACAACCTCAGGCTCAGTCATTCTAAATTTCCACTAAATTTTGCACAGGCCAATAAAAACAACAAAACAAAACAAAGAAAGCCTGCAAAGAAATGCATGTATTTAGAAAAATCAAAGGACGTTCATTATGCAGAGCAGTGCAAAAACCACACACTTTGAAAATTTGTAGGAATTTGCTAAAGTAATGTGTTTAAAAATCTAGAAGTAACAAAATGGAGATATTTGCCATCCCTTCCTGTTCATAGAGTCGTTTTTCCTTCCTCACCCAACAATATCCTGTTGCTGAATTTCACCCTCTTTAAAGAAAACAAATTTAGCTCCCCACCACTGGAAAACATTTCTAATCCTTCCTCTGTTGCAAGAGTACAGAGAGTCCTTGACTTACGACCACAATTTAGCCCCAAATTTCTGCTGCTAAGTGAGACATCTGTTGAGCTTTGCCCCACTTTACGACCTTTCTTGCCACAGTTGTTAAGTGAATCACTGTAGTTGTTAAGTTAGGAACACGGTTATTAAGTGAATCTGGCTTCCCCATTTACCTTACTTCTCAGAAGGTCCCAAAAATTGATCACATGACCCCAGACACTGCAACCGTCATAAATATGAACCAGTTGCCAAGCGTCTGAATTTTGATCACATGATCATGGGGATGCTGCAAGGGTCATAACAGAGGGATTATTCAGCAAGTTCTGAGCAGTTCTGGAGAACCGGTAGCGGAAATTTTGAGTAGTTTGGAGAATACCACCTCTGGCTGGCCCCGCCCCCATCTATTCTCTGCCTCCTGAGTCCCAGCTGATCGGGAGGGAATGGGGATTTGCAATATCCTTCCCCTGCCACGCCCACCAAGCCATGCCACCCCCACCAAGCCACCCCCACCATGCCATGCCATGCCATGCTCACCAAGCCAAGGCCACTAAGCCACACTCACAGAACCGGTAGTAAAAAAATGTGAATCCCACCACTGGGTCATAAGTGTGAAAAACAGCCATAACTCACTTTTTTCAGTCCTGTTGTAACTTGGAATGGTCACTAAACGAACTGCTGTAATTTGGGGATTACCTGTATTAAGAGAAGCCTATTCATATAAGAGAAGCCTAAAACATATGAAGAAGACATGATAGCAGTGTTCCAATATCTCAGGGGCTGCCACAAAGAAGAGGGAGTCAAGCTATTCTCCAAGGCACCTGAGGGTAGAACAAGAAACAATGGGTGGAAACTAATCAAGGAGAGAAGCAACTTAGAACTGAGGAGAAATTTCCTGACAGTTAGAACAATCAATCAGTGGAGCAACTTGCCTCCAGAAGTTGTGAATGCCCCAACACTGGAAGTCTTTAAGAAGATGTTGGATAGCCATTTGTCTGAAACGGTATAGGGTTTCCTGCCTAGGCAGGGGGTTGGACTAGAAGACCTCTAAGGTCCCTTCCAACTCTGCTATTGTATTGTATTCTGAAAAAAAATCAAAGAGCTTTCTGGTTTGGGCATGAGATGGGATGGCTGAGAAACCTCGGTCGGCCTGCCTGACCTGGATAAGGGGAAGGGTCTTCTGGATACCAAACTGCACTAGATCTCTCCTTCTACCAAGCTGGACACCATTTTGCCTAGTTTTCCCAGATTTGAGAGGTCGTGCCTGGGTTGGTGCCCTGGCTTCTTTGCCACTCTCAGGGCTACAGGGACAGAATGCAGAGGGTATAGGGGCGGGGGGGGGGGAGTATAGCTGGCCAAGGCCAGAGGCCCAAGAGGATTCTGGAGAGATGCTTTGATGGGTTCCGGAGTCCTTCTCAGATGCTTTGAATTCTGCTGGGAACGTCTGAGCTGATGGGAGCTGTCACCCCGTTCCCACCCACTTCCTGCCGAACAAACCCAGGATTTGAGTTTAAGCAGCTAAAAGAAAAGGGGGGCGTCACTCCTCAAGCCCTCCACCCCAGCCTAACAAGATGGAAATATCTAGAGAATGTTTTCTCTTCCACGTCTGGGGTCATGGGCGCCCCGTGGGGAATCGCTTTAGACAGAAGCTGCTGCCAAGCACCAAAAGATGGTGCCAGACGATTTATCAACAGCTGTCGCCAGTTTTATCGGGGTGCATAATAACAGCAAGCAGGAAAAAGAAAGAAAGAGAAGAGGAGGAGGAGGAGAAAGGAATGGCTTAATCTGTTAATTGGAGCCCTTGGGGGGGGGAGGCGGGCAGGGTCTCTGGTTGCAGAGACAGCCTCTCTTGTGCAAAGTCTTCTCACGCCTGGGAACAAAAGTCTCTCCAGGCACCAACCCAGCCAGGCTGCTTACAGTCGTGGACCTGTTTCCCCCAGGACCAGCAGGCCTTCCCAGACCCTGCCCACGCTCCAGGCGCGCCCAGCTTGGCGACAGGTGGTCTGCAGCCCGACACGGACCCTAAAGGGCAGCGCGTTCCTCACCCACCAGGCTGCCTTGCCACCCACCACAATGCCGCTTGCCATCTGACCACTCTGGTGCCACCCAGCCCTGAATGCCGCCCCGAGACTGTCGATGCCTCCCAGCTTGGAAATGCCTGGGAACAATCAGCCGTTTGTTGTTCTCGGGGGAATTGGTTGGTGGGAAGCTGGCAAAGCTGGTTCTCCTCCCTCCACATGGAAGGCTGGCCGACAATTTCGGCCCTCCTAGAAATCCCTAACAGTTTGCAAAAATTGTTTCTTGTCAGGACACAGGAGATGCCCTCCCAGGTGCCCAAAGCCGTGCCAGGTTTCAGGCAGCCTAATGAGGGCTAAACTCCCCAAAGTGGGCAAAGCAAGACTCCCCAAAGTGGGCAAAGCAAGGCCTGTTGACAGATCGGTCCCCTTTCATCGAAGTTTCTTGTTCATTTCAATGTTTTAAACTTTTAATGATTAACATTTTTAATGCTTTTAATGTTCTGTTTTATATTGTCATTAATATAAGTCGAGGAAACATCACAAAATGCAACCCAGAACCACAGAAAGCTAACTCAGCAGTTGTGGCTTGCATTCACGGAGGAGGGTCAGGATGAACTCCCCTGTGGGCTGGACGGGTCAGGACAAGCCTGGAATATGGTGTCCTGTTTTGGTCAACAAAACACCAAAGGGGAACCAGAAATGACCCAGAAGTGTAACCAAGGTGCAAAGGGCGTAACAGAGTGAACTTGGTTGATTTAGCCCAGAGGTGTCCAAACTTGGGCACTTTAAGACTTGTGGACTTCAACTCCCAGAATTCTGGGAGTTGAAGTCCACTCGTCTTAAAGTTCCCAAGTTTGGACACCCCTGATTTAGCATAAAGAAGTCTGAGCAGTGTCCCAAGACATGCAGTGAAGAGATGTCACAGCACAGAAGCTGTGCATTTCCTCTGAGCGGAAGACAAGAACCAACGGCTAGAAGGTCCACAGAGAGAGATGCCAGAAGCCACCAAACAGCCTTCCTCCGGACGTTATGGGTGCTCCATGGCTGCAAGATTTCAAGCTGGATTGGAGAGCCAATTCTTCAGGATGGCCTGGGCAGGGGTGTGTGTGTGTGTGTGTGTGTGTGTGTGTGTGTGTGTGGTAGTAGTAGACCAGTGGACACCAATCTTTTGGGCATCAGGAGCTGGCTCCATGGAGAAAAGGGTTTTTTCCGTGGACGGGAGGGACCAAGGTTTTGCATGCTGCCTGCATCCCATGTATGGGTCTTCACTTGTTTGTGTGGCCTGGTTGCTGGCATGGTACAAACCAGTGCTGGTCCATGGACCAGGGTTTGAGGATCCTCAAATCCCTTTCAAATCTGGGAGCTTCTGATTCAACCAGAAAGCCCCAATTTCCAAAATTTTCCAGATGGAAAAGGTTGTTCCCCAATGGCCTTCCCATCCTTTAGATCAGGGGTCTCCAACCTAAGGAACTTTAAAACTTGTGGACATCCGTAAGTCTTAAACGTACCAAGGTTGGAGACCCCTGTTTTAGATGTATTCAGAGGTGGTCACTGGGTGTGGTCAAAAGTTAAGATGGTGCCACAGTTGGAATAGCAAAACATAGCATACAGAATGGAATGGAATGGAAGGGAAGGGAAGGGAAGGGAAGGGAAGGGAAGAGAAGAGAAGAGAAGAGACGAGACCTTGGAGGTCTTCTAGATCAACCCCCTGCTCAAGCGGGAGACCCTATATTATTTCAGACTTTCTGAAATTCCCTTCAGAGGAACTTTCATCATGTGCCATCGCCACTTCCATGGCTTTAAATATCGTACTTCGTAGACATGCCTGGCTGCCCTCTTCCATCACAGCTTTCCTTTGATCCCCTAACAAATTCCTGGGCTGTTAGCTGTGGCTATTCCATTTTCCTAGGGCTCCATCTCTGTGCTTCTTGTGCAAGGCTCTTGTGCAAAGCAGAATACAGATGGAGCCAGATGTTGGATCTTGCTTTGCAAAGAAACTGCTTGCCGCTCCATAGATATTTTTGAATTATTCATCGTTGCCGAGCAGAAGTCCCTCGCAAGTCCCAAGGATGGGGGAAGGCCTGTGGAGACATGGGTGCCTGAGGGGCCCTCCTTGCTTCCCCTGGCTGGACCAACTGCCAGAGCCCCGAATCCTGAGCCAAGAGAGGTTTTCCTTGCATCTGTTCACGGATGGAGCCTGGCTGCAGCTCTGCTTTCCGTGGCCGACTCAACCTTGGCAATTCACCCTGGATTTCCTTTTGGGATACTCGCAGTCTTGACTTTGGCTTGCTCTCTTCCTATTCCCTGATCCAACTGACCTACCACCCACCCTTCTCCATCCGTCTGTCCTTCCTTCCTTCCTGGTTTTGGCTACGAGATGATTTCCTGGCCCCTGATCTCTGACCTCTGGCTGGAATGTCCCAGCATGGGCTGATCTGTTCTGTTTCGCTTTGAAGACTTCATGCATGCCAGCTGCGAAAGCTGGCACTACTCACATAACACGGGGTGGTGCTGTGGACTCTTGCGTTGGCTGTCCTTGGTATTTCTGGATGCAATTACAGGTGTGGGTTTCAACTTGCAAAAATGGAAGTATCTTCAGAACGACCTCCTTTGAAAAGAATTGTCTTCCCTCCGCTCCCCATCCACAGACCCAGCTATCTCTCACGCTGAGCACTTTCTGAAGGCTGAATATGGAAAGTTCTGGAAAACCTTCAGAGAATGAAACAAGCAGCTCCTCTCCTCTTGGCTTGCATTCTTATTCTGTTTTCCATACTCCAGGGGTGTCCAAACTTGGGAACTTTAAGACTTGTGGACTTCAACTCCCAGAATTCCCCAGCCAGTTCCCAAGTTTGGACACCCCTGCCATACTCAGAGGTGACCATGGGATATGGTCAAAAAAAAAGTCAAAAGGGGGGGGCAAAATGGAAACTCTGCAGACACCCCTGCTTAGCCTGTTGCGTTTAACAATGTGTGATTTAACTCTGTTTAACAGAACACTGTAAAAAGCAGGCAAGAAAAGGGACGCGGACAAACGGACACGCAGGGGAGGAGAAGAGGAAGGAAGAGGGTAAACAAAAGAAAGGAAAGGAAGGAAGGAAGGGAAGGGAAGGAAAAGGGTAAATGAAGGGAAGGGTAGGGAGAAAAAAGAAGAAAAAGAGAGAGAGAGAAAAGAAAGAAAGAAAGAAAGAAAGAAAGAGAAAGAAAGAGAAAGAAAGAAAGAAAGAAAGAAAGAAAGAAAGAAAGAAAGAAAGAAAGAAAGAAAGAAAGAAAGAAAGTAAGTATAATAGGGTGAAAACATTTCCTGAGGGATGTTTAGGCTTCTAGTATGGAACCCATTAGTGGCAAAAGCTGCTTCTTCCACATGCGCCAGGGTTCTAATTGTGCTTCTCACTGGTGTTTAAGGCACAGAAGAAAGCTTTGTTGGATTTCGCTCCCCTGCGCTAGTATCTCTTACCCACAGGAAATTAAATAAAGTCGCTTTTTCAAATGGCTGTCAAAACAAGCAAGGCTGCCGCTGCCCTTTACATGATTTCACTTCGAAGTCCTTATTTTTGACTTCTGGGCTAACTTTGGTCTAATTCAATCCAGAGCCAGAGCTCGCCAGGCAGGTGGGCTGTAAACCTGAACGCTGAACTTGAATGGGTGGAACTTGTGGGTGGTTTCATTCCATAGTATCTCTGCCTTTATGCAACGTCAGGGAAACACCTATGGAACAGAAAGGTTGCTCACGGAATGGGAGAGGCATGGAACATAGAGTAGCAGGGTTGAAAGGGACCTCAGAGGTCTTCTAGTCCAACCTTCTGCTCAAGCAGGAGACTCTGAACCATTCTGGACAAATGGCCATCCAATCTCTTCTAGAAAGCCTCCCGTGATGGAGCACCCACCACTCCCAGAGGCAAGCGCTTTAGTTTTGAATTTCTATTTTACCGACAAAGAAATAAAGGGTAAAATTATATTTGTCGGTAAAATAGAAATTCAACACAAAAATAGTTTGTTGTATAACTAGGGTAGACTAGCAAAGGTAAGGGAATAAGAAATGATACAAAATTATATTTGGGTTGGCGCAAATACTATCCCAAGGAAACATAAACTGAGTTTTGAAATACATACCAGCAACAGTAGAAAAAGAAAGGGAGAGAGGAGGAGAGAATGAAAGGAAGACGGGGGGGGGGGAGAATGAGGCAAGGGGAGGAGGATGGAAGGGAGAGAAATAGAAGGAGAGAGGGTAGGAAGGGGAAGAGGAGGAGCAGGAGTAGGAGAAAGGTAGGGGAAGAAGGAAGGGGAAGGAGAGGAGGAAGGAAGAGAGTAGAGAAGGGAGGGAGGGAGAAAAGAAAGGGAAAATAAGGGAGTGCTACAAGAGGAGGAAGGGATGGTAAATAAAGCAACCTAAACTATACATTATAACTTATTAAATGAAATAATAAATGTGTAAGAATGATAAATGTAAAGAAGAATGTGAATGTATGCTTAAAAGGGTATGTAAGAGAATAAAAAAATAAAATATTCTGAAAAAAATAGTTTGCCGTGGAAGTGGCTGCCTGCGAAGGCTCCTGCACTGGGGCTGAAAGGTGAAAGCAGGACTAGTAGACTCCGTCTCATAGTTGGGTAGACCCGGTTGCCCTGATAGACTGGCCTCACTGGGGAAAAAAGACTTAAGCTGTTGGGTTACAGCTAAGGATAATTTGCCCTGAAGAGTAATAGCTTTACAAAAAGTGGGGCACCCTCATTTTGTCCTTCTGGCCCTTCAAGAGCTGCACCCCCATCAAGGAGTCTTCCATCCTCAGGGGACAGAGATACAAGCATTTCACCAGCACCAGCAGTACTTTCAAAAAAATGTAAAAATATAGTTGTGAAATTCCCAAATCAGTCAAGCGAGCTTTAGAAATATCAAAACTGGGCATTTTGCTCCCTCCTCACCCCAAATCTTGCCCTAGAACAGGGGTCAGCAACCTTAAACACTCAAAGAGCCACAAAGCCCCCCCTAACTGGAAGCCCCCCGTTCAATTCTGGAGCCAACCAGAAGTCCGGTTGCCCCCACCATAGAGTCTCCTCCTTAGCATGGCATCCTTTTTCTTGTACCTGTCCTAACTGAAAGCCCTGGAGCTGACCGGAAAACCTGCTCCTTGCCAAAGAGTCTCCTCCTGGCACACTGTGTTTTCTCCCCTCCTAACCGGAAGCTCCTCTCAAAATTGTGGTGCAGGCCGGCAACAGGGAGCCACAGTAGAGGGGTGAAAAAACCCCATGTGGCTCCACAGCTGCGGGGTTGCTGACCCCTGCCCTAAAACAATGTTTCTCAACCTTGGCAGTTTTCAATAGGTGGACCTCCATTCCCAGAATTCCCTAGCCAGCTACGCTATGCAGGCTGGGGGATTCTGGGAGTTGAGGTCCACCCATCCGAAAGCTGCCAAGAAACACTGCCCTAGAAGAAAGGAGAGTGAAGGGGAAACCCTTCAGTCAAGAACTGCCCGGGACAGCCGGACATGATACATCAGTCCCTGGGAAATGGGAACCCTTTTCAGTTTCCTTTCCAAATGATCTCTATTTACCTTGGGAGCTAAAGCACCACATCCTGTTGGAGAAGAGTTGGGTCAACAGGACTGCAAGGCCAACATTTACATGTCCAAGAAACTCATTCAAACTCATTCAAATGCGGTGCAGTTGCCAAGTAAATGAGATGAAGAGTGTAAAGTAGAGGAGAGAGGGAAGGGAAGAAGAGAGGGATAGGAGAGAGGGCAAGGGAGGGGGGGCGAGGAGGAGAGAAAAGAGGAGTGGAAAGAGGAGAGAGGAGAAGGAGAGAGGAAGGGGAAGTAGAGAAGAGAAGGACAACAGAGGGAAGAAAGGAGGTAGGGAGGCGGAGGAGAGAGGGAGAAGAAAGTGATGGATAGGGCACAAATGGTCCTGGTCCTATTAGATCTCTCGGCGGCTTTTGATACCATCGACCATGGTATCCTATTGCGCCGGCTGGGGGGGATGGGAGTTGGAGGCACCGTTCTGCGGTGGTTCGGCTCCTACCTCTCCGACCGGACGCAATGTGTGTTGGCAGGGGGGCAGAGGTCGACTCTGAGACCACTCACTTGTGGGGTGCCTCAGGGGTCGGTCCTCTCGCCCCTTCTGTTCAACGCATATGTGAAGCCGCTGGGGGAGATCATCCGTGGTTTTGGGGTGGAGTATCATCTGTACGCTGATGATACGCAGCTGTACATTTCCACCCCAGACCACCCCAACGAGGCTGTCGAGGTGATGACCCGGTGTTTGGAAGCCGTCGGGGTCTGGATGGGGGACAACAGACTCAAGCTCAACCCCTCCAAGACTGAGTGGCTGTGGCTACCGGCACCCCGGTTCAGTCAGTTGATTCCATCGCTGACCATAGGGGGCGAGCAATTGCTCCCTGTGGAACGGGCGCGCAATTTGGGCGTCCTCCTAGATGCCCGGCTGTCAATGGATGACCATGTGGCAGCCGTGGCAAGGGGGGCGTTCCACCAGGTTCGCCTGGTGCGCCAATTGCGCCCCCTACTGGACCGGGATGCCCTACGCACGGTCACTCATGCACTGGTGACGTCTCGGCTGGACTACTGCAATGCCCTCTACATGGGGCTTCCCTTGGGACGCGCTCGAAGACTGCAGCTAGTCCAGAACGCAGTCGCGCGGGCTATTTTGGGGAGTACTAGGTACTCCCACGTAACACCGCTCCTGCGCGAGCTGCACTGGCTGCCTGTGGTCTTTCGAGTGTGTTTCAAGGTGTTAATTACCATCTTTAAAGGGCTCCATGGCTCAGGACCTAGGTACTTGCGGGATCGCATCCTAACACACACTTCCCTGCGACCGATTCGCTCTCACAGGGAAGGACTCCTCCGGGTGCCGTCCACTAAGCAATGCCAACGGGCGGCACCTAGGAGTAGAGCCTTCTCTGTGATGGGCCCAATCCTCTGGAATGACCTCCCCCCCGATATCAGAACCACCACCGACTTTCCCTCCTTTCGACGAAAACTGAAGACTCACCTGTTCCGTTTAGCCGGCCTGGACCATTCATAACCTTATTATACCTCCTGGCAGATATATTTTAACTGGGTAATTTTAACTGGGTATTTTTTAGGATTGTTGAAATACTGTTTTTATCTACTTTACTTTGTACAGTGTCGTATTGCCTCCTCTTCTATGTTTTTTATGTTTGTATGTTTGTATTTCCATTTTATCTGTTTTATTTGACTGTACACCGCCCCGATTCCCTTTGGGGAGAGGGGGCGGTATAAAAATCGAAATAAAGGTAAAGGTAAAGGTAAATATGGTGAATGGAGAGCACAAGAGCCAATAATTGGTTTTTGGGAGTTCATGGTAAGGTGAATTGATGTAAACATTTAATAATACAATACGATATTGGCTATGTAATAGTATATGTGTGATTATATGTTATGAAAATGGAAAAATAAAAAACTTTAAAGTTGAAATAAAAGTGGTGCAGTTGCATTTTATCCTTCGGACAATTCCAAAAAAGTGAAGCTATCACTGAACTGGGCAGCTGAAGAGGAAAGATTTGACCTCTTCCAGGTCATGGAAATACTTCCCTGTGTAACTTTGAATAAAGGTTCATAAAAGGGGGCAAAGCTCAATTGACAAATGCCTCACATAACAACAGAAATTTTGGGCTCAATTGTCATCATAAACTGAGGACTGCCTGTATTCAACCTTGGACCACCACCAAACTATTTGTCAGACTTTATCTCTCTTTTCTTTATGGCAGGGGTGTCCAAACTTGGCAACTTTAAGACTTGTGGACTTCAACTCCCAGAATTCCCCAGCCGGCTGGGGAATTCTGGGAGTTGAAGTCCACAAGTCTTAAAGTTGCCAAGTTTGGACACCCCTGCTTTATGGGTATCGTGTTGTGTGAATTCACTCAACAGTAGTTTTTTTCAGTCAAACCTTGAACTTGCTGGAAAAAAAAACCACCACAATTTGTCTCCTTCCTGAAACTCACAGACGCACACAAAGAAAATGCTTCCCATTCTAGATTCATTTGTATTCTATATTCAAGGATCTGCTGACACAGTTCTACAGAGGAATTATTAAATCTGCCATTTGTTCCTCTATAACTGTCTGGTTTTCAATGCTTCAACTGAAACAGAACAGGTACAGATTTCAACAGACAATTAGGATCGCATAAAGAAAAAAATTGCAACCAGCCTACCTTCCACTGAGGACCTGTATTGTATACTGAATGGGTCAGAAAGAGGGCTAAGGAAATATCTACAGATCCTTCACATCCTGGACATAAACTGTTACAACTCTTCCCCTTGCTATAGGGCATTGCAACGAGACACAGAGACAGTTTTTTCCCTCGTGCTGTTGCAGAAAATGACAGGCATTAGACTTCTCAGGATACAGGAGGAGTTTATTTGGCAGCCAGGTTCAGAAAAGTTAGCCCATGGCTAACTTGCAATTTCTGAACGACCTTCATTATCGAAGCACGCATTCTTATACATTCTCAAAGACAGTGTAACACGGAAACACTTAACTCATTTCTTATTGGTTACCTTGAGGAAAAAGCCTTATAAGGAGATGGGGGTCTTACTTCTCCTTTTGTTACAGGTATGGACTACATGTCATTAACGAACTTTAATTGAACCTTGTGGTTTTGGACTTTTGACATAGGGACGTTTGCTGGAACATGTTGTGGTTGAAGGCTGATGACATTTCCCTGTCCCTTTGAGCAAACTTCTAACTGTCCCTTTTATGCCACGTCTTCATTCTTATATTTTAATCCATATTTTATTCTACTTTAATGTGATCCCCTTTTGCGACCTTTTGACAAGGAATCTTTCTTCAAGAGTAAGGGGATTGCTCGGGCATTTCTGCAACATTCAAGGCGTTATCACTTAACAAGCTCGTTGCCAATAACAGCCGGAGCCACAAAAGGCTCATAAATGTCCCTCACACAAAACTTCTTCTAACACAATTATTTTATCCTACTGAATCACCGCATCAGGGAGGGGTTATATATAGTTTAAGGGATGGCAATATCAGCTTTGGGCAATCCACAAAACCAAATCTTATTTGTTAAACATATCACCCACAATCCGAAAACTCCTATTACACTGCAAATAACCCATCCCCATGGTTCCTCAAACATAAAGTGTCATCAGATGATTCGTTTTCTTTTTGATTGCAATTAATGATCTTAGCCGCAGCACCTGTCTTCCTCTGGAGGGGACAATTCCTGAGGGATGAATATGCAATACAAAAGATAAGTACATTCACTAAAGCGAGAGATAGTACAGTTATGACTATAAATACTTGGCATGCCATTTCCTGACAGGTACTCAAACTTTCTAATAAATCTTATATCTAATAAATGGAACGTTGTCTTCCTCCTCCAAATCTTCAGCCATTCGTCGAGAAGTCAGCTTCCAGGGGGTGACTTCAGTAGGGCCTCTTCTGCCCCGTAATTCTTGTGTATGTCTCGGTATATGTCTCTGTTATATGTTTGTTTTGTCCACATATTTATTTCATATGTTTCATTGTACGCCGCCCCGAGTCCTTCGGGAGAGGGTGCGGCTAAGAAATAAATATTTATTTATTTATTTATTTATTTATTTATTTATTTATTATTCTGCCCATTGCCGGTAGGGCAGTTTTTAGGGGGTGTTTCTTTAAGCATATCACTAGAGGACGGGCTTCTTCCTGGTCTGCCTCCCAATACTCATCAGCAGCTGGCTCAACCTGAGTCTAGTGAATCCAAAACTTGGATTCCAACACTTTTACTGTGAGTGGAGAACACATGACCACAGTATATGGGCCCTTCCATCTAGGTTTCAAATTCTTCCCTTTCCAGTGTTTTACCACACTCTGTCCCCTATCTGAATATTATGACTGGAAGTTGTTAAAAATGGTGGGGGTAAGGGAGACACAATACTGTTGGATTTCTTGTATTTACTTATTCAATTCTCCCACCATTTGATTCACCCATGAGGACCCCAGCTGTCCCAGGTCCCTTATATGATTTTTCAAATTATGGCTTATAACCGGTGGCCGTCCAAACATCATTTCAAAAGGAGATAATTTAAGTTCTTTACATGGAGTACATCTCACAGACCAGAGAGCTAAGGGTAAGGCATCTACCCATTTAAGGTGGGTTTCAAAACACACCTTATCTTTTCCTTAACAGTGCACACATTTGCTTAATTTCTTTCCTGAGCCCGTTAAAAGATCCTTCTGTATCTTTAGCCTATCTTCTGGAAATCATATTGACCATTCTCTTATTTTCTTCAACCTCAGGATCTAATGTGGTATATTGCCTAACGGTTTGATAAATGCATTCTAGGAATTCCCCTGGATTTTCATCCTGTTTCTGTTGAATTTAATAGACCTTCCCTAAATTCTTAACTTTTGTTTGAATCCTAACAAAACTAAGGTCCAATAGTTTTGCAGCTGAATTTACTAGGTTCCAAATCTGATTCCTTCAGTAACCATGTCCAGTCTGAATTTTTTTACATGATCCGTCTGCAAAGGCTTATTCATGGTTACCTTCACCAGCCTTATTCTACTTTAGTGCCATCACTCTACTAAACATCTAATTCCCACAACATCATCTTATGCCTAAGCAATTTATCTAGCAATAACAATAGCACTTAGACTTACCATGTTTTTCAGAGTATAAGACGCACCTGAGTATAAGACACACCCATGTTTTGAAGAGGCAATTTTTTTAAAAGTACTGTTATATACCGCTTTACAGTGCTTTACAGCCCTCCCTAAATGGTTTACAGAGGCAGCCTCCAACAATTTGGATGGAAGGCTGAGTCAACCTTGAGCCTGGTGAGATTCGAACTGGCAAATTGCAGGCAGCTGGCAGTCAACAGAAGTAGCCTACAGTATTGCACTCTAATCACTGAGCCAGCGAGGCTTATATAATAATAATAATAATAATAATAATAATAATAATAATAATAATAATAATAATAATAATAATAAATATTTATTTCTTAGCCGCACCCTCTCCCGAAGGACTCGGGGCGGCGTACAACAAAACATAGGAAATAAATATATCGACATAGATATAACAAAACATATACCAAGACATATACACGACATATACAAGGAGGAGGTGAAGTGATAGATAAAAACAAGCAAAAACACAATGTTTAAAAACCCCTAAATAAATTGAATGCAATTAAAATACCCCAAATTAAAAAACCCGTCAGGAGCGATATAGTTGGATCAAAGTTGAGCCAGGCCAGCAACTTGAAAAAGGTGGGTCTTGAGCTTTACACGAAAGGAGCGGAGGTCAGAGGTATTCCTAATATCCGGAGGGAGGTCATTCCACAGGGCTGGGCCCGCCACAGAGAAGGCTCTACTCCTAGGCGCCGCCCCTCGACACTGTCTGGTGGATGGCACCTGGAGGAGGCCCTCTCTGTGCGAGCGGATTGGTCGCAGGGATGTATGGGGCAGAATACGATCCCGCAAGTAACTAGGTCCTGAGCCATGGAGCGCTTTAAAGATTGTTATCAAAACCTTGAAACGCACCTGATAGACCACAGGAAGCCAGTGCAGCTCGCGCAGGAACGGTGTCACATGGGAGTACCTAGTACTCCCCATAATTACCTGCGCGGCTGCGTTCTGGACCAACTGTAGCCTCCGGGTGCATTTCAAGGGAAGCCCCATGTAGAGAGCATTACAGTAGTCCAAGCGAGACGTCACCAGCGCATGAGTGACTGTGCATAAGGCGTCCCGGTCCAGTAGGGGGCGCAATTGGCGCACCAGGCGAACCTGGTGGAACGCCCCCCTTGCCACGGCTGTCACATGGTCATCCATGGACAGCCGGGCATCCAGGAGGACGCCCAAATTGCGTGCCCGCTCCACGGGGGCAAGTTGAATGCCCCTGATGGCCAATGATGGAATTAATTGGCTGAACCGGGGAGCCGGTACCCACAGCCACTCCGTCTTGGAGGGGTTGAGTTTGAGTCGGTTGTCATCCATCCAGATCCGTACAGCTTCCACACACTAGGACATCACTTCGATGGCCTCGTTGGGGTGGTTCGGGGTGGAAAAGTACAGCTGAGTATCATCAGCGTACAGATGGTATCCCACCCCGAAACCACGGATGATCTCACCCAGCGGCTTCATATATGTGTTGAACAGGAGTGGCGAGAGGACCGACCCCTGTGGCACCCCACAAGTAAGGGGGCGTAGGGTCGACCTCTCCTCCCCTGCCAACACACGCTGCGTCAGGCCAGAAAGGTAGGAGCCGAGCACCGCAAAACGGTGCCCCAGACCCCCAACCCCTCCAGCCGGCGCAGCAGGATACCATGGTTGATGGTATCAAAAGCCGCCAAGAGGTCTAATAGGACCAGGATAGAGGAACAACCTCTATCTCTGGCCCTCCAGAGATCATCCACCAACGCGACCAAGGCCGTCTCCGTGCTGTGACCAGGGCGGAAGCCGGACTGGCGCGGGTCTAGATAATCATTTTCCTCCAGATGCCGTGGAAACTGGTAGGCCACCACACTCTCTACAACCTTCGCCAAAAAGGGAAGGTTGGAGACAGGACGATAATTGGCCAGCTCCAAAGGATCCAGGGAAGGCTTCTTGAGCAAGGGTCTCACCACCGCCTCTTTCAAGGCGGCCGGGAGAGACCCCTCGCTCAGCGAAGCGTTCACTAGGTCCAGGAGCCAGTCTTGTGTAACCTCCCAGGATGCCAGTACAAGCCAGGAGGGGCACGGGTCCAATAAACATGTGGTGGGTCGCAGTCGTCCACGCATTCTGTCCAAATCCTCGATGGCAACCAAGTCAAACTCCTCCCAGGTCGATTCCTCAAGACTCGCCACGGACGTCTCCATTGGACCACTAACAGGGGCCCAATCCTTCCGGATTTGAGCGATTTTATCCTGCAGATATTTCCCAAATTCCTCTGCTCTGCCCTGTAGAGGGGCCTCCCGCGGCCTCTGAAACAAGAGGGAGCGGGACACCCGAAACAGGGCGGCAGGGCGGTTCTCTGCGGATGCAATGAGAGTGGCACAATATTGGCGTTTGGCCACTCTCAATGCCACAAGGTACGTCCTTAAATGGGCTCGTGCCTGTGTTCGATCAAGTTCGGAACGAGAGGATCTCCAACGACTCTCTAGACGTCTCTTGTGGCATTTCATCACCCTCAGCTCCTCGGTAAACCAAGGGGCCAGGGTGGATCGTTGCCGCCGGAGAGGCCGCAAAGGCGCCACCCGGTTCAAGGCCCCGGTAGTCGCATTATTCCACGCGACCACCAGGTCCTCTACCCGGGGGCGGGTCAAGGTTACAGGAGGTGGCCCAAGCTCCGTCTGGAACCTATCTGGTTCCATCAGGCGCCTGGGGCGGAACCATCTAGTGCTTTCCGGTTCCGCCTCCCCGCAGCGGGAGGTAGCACCAGGGAAGTCAAGACGAAGGAGTGAGTGATCTGACCATGACAGGGGAGTGATGGTTAAGTCCCCTCCTCCCAGATCACTCAACCACTGGCCAGAGACAAAAACGAGGTCCAGAGTGTGTCCTCCCTCGTGTGTCGGGCCCTGAATCATTTGAGTCAGGTCCATGGCTGTCATGGAAGCCATGAACTCCCGAACCCCCTCTGATGCTTCTCCCATCGATGGCAGGTTAAAATCCCCCATCACTAAAAGTTTGGGGGTCTCGACCGCCACCGATGCGATCAGCTCGAGGAGTTCAGGCAGGGCCGCTGATGTATAGCGAGGAGCCAGGTATACTATCAGCAGGCCCAACTGTCTCCCAGGGCCCCATTTCACAACAAGGGATTCACATCCGGACGTCTGTGGCACAGTAGACACCCTCGGCTCTAAGTCCTCCCGAATAATTACTGCCACCCCACCGCCCCTTCCCTGGGCCCGGGGCTGGTGAAATGCTCGGTAGCCTGGTGGGCACATTTCCACGAGGGGAAGACCTCCCTCGTGGCCCAACCAGGTCTCTGTTATTCCCGCGAGGTCCGGCTCCCCCTCTAAAATTAGATCGTGAATGAGGGGGGCCTTGTTAACAACGGACCTCGCATTGCATAACAACAGCCTCAGGCCCTGGGTCTGTAACTCTTGACCACCTAGACCGCGGGGATTGGTACAAGCGACCGGGTGTAACCAGCAACCACGGTCTCCCAACCGACTATGTTCTTAATCTGTCCTCGTATCTGCCCCTCCCTGCGACCGTTGGAATTAAAGAGCCCTGTATAGGAATGATATCCTCCCCCTCCTCCTTATGGTACCTACGTATGTAGTAGTCTCATTGCTATTTTCTTTCTCAGCTTTCTCATCGTCTCATTTCTCATCTTCTCATCTTTCCTACTATCTTCTCCTATTGATATATTCTGATCTATCAATTGTTGTTTATATCTTGTGATTTATGATGTATGCCTTATCACTTTGTTGCTTGTATGTACACTGAGAGCTTATGCACCGGAGACAAATTCCTTGTGTGTCCAGTCACCCTTGGCCAATAAAGAATTCTACTTTCTTTTTTGGTTTTCTGTATTCACCTCTGCTGCACTGCTGATGAACGAAGGTAAATTTAGGCTGATGATCTTATAGAGGCTTCCCTTTTCATGGGAGCAGGTCTTCTTGACATGTGATAAGCCAGTCATCTTTACAAGAGCCTTGGTGGTGCAGTGGTTAGAATGCCATATTACAGGCTAATTCTGCTGACTGCCAGCAGTTCGATCCCAACTCAGCCTTCCATCCTTCCAGGGTCAGTCAAATGAGGACCCAGATTGTTGGGGACAATAGGCTGACTCGGTAAACTGCTTAGAGAGAGCTGTAAAAACACTGTGAAGCAGTATAGAAGTCTCAGTGCCATTGCAATTGGGGCTGGGTGGAGAGGTTGCTTCTTTTGGGGGTGAGTAGGACCTTTGGCTTTCACCCCCTCAACCCCTTCCTGAAGGACAATCTTGTTTGTGGGTTGCCAGATTTCCCCAAGAGGACCCACTTAGGAGTAACTGTACAGGGAATCCTTGACTTACAATCATTTGTTTAACGGCCATTTGAAGATACAACAACATTGAATAAAGTGACCTACAATCAATCCTCACACTCAGGGGCAGTGACGTGCAGTCAGGTGAGGCAAGTGAGGCACAGCCTCACCACTCTCATCATGAAAAAAAAAAGTAAAAGGAAAAAGCTGAGCTAGTTGCTGCCTCACCGTGGATGACTCTGCTTAACCTCACTGGTGCTCTCCCTCCCCAAGTGTAGTGACTTCCTCCCCAGGCCCCCATTCATTTCTCTCTCACACACACACAGCTGGGTAAAACTATATAAAAATCTAGCCCAGCTTCACTGATTACAAGTTTGAAAAGGCAACGTGGCTCCACCTGCAATCAAACTACACTTAGGGAGGGAGAGCACAATCGAGCACTGAGGAGACCACAGGAGGAGGCAGGAAGCCAGGCAAAGAGCCATGCTGTAGTACACACACTTCCCCCCAGCCTCTTTCTTTTGGAAGGCTCGGCTCGGCTCCCCTCCGGCTTCTCTGCCTCTCCTCTCACCCCAGCCTGCCAGCAGGAGGTGGTGGGTGGGCTTTATTGTGTTCCAGGCATTTCCCACCCAGACAGCAGGCTGCATTTGCAATGGTGGAGGTGTTTGGGAAAGGCAGCAGGGAAATGGGGGGGGGGGATGGCAGAGGAGCTGCTTTCAAGCCACTGGAAAAGATATCCAATCCAACTTTTGTGGGGGGGGGGGTGTTTGAGAGTGAGTGAGAGAGGGAAGGGGTAGGAGAGATAGTCCAATCCAACTTCTGTGTGTGTGTGTGTGTGTGTTTGAGAGAGGGAGAGAGGGAGGAAGGAGGGGAAGGAGAAGAAAAAGAAAAAGAAAGAAGGAGCAAAGGAGAAAAACAAATGCTGTCGCTTTAAATTGGAACTGAGCATGCCTGGCTATGGAATTCTGGGAGTTGAAGTCCACAAGTCTAAAAATATTTGAAACCCAGCACTGTGTCAGTGCCTCACCAGTCATAAACCTCACCGCACGTCACTGCTCAGGGGTGGGATCCTGCCAGCATTACTACCCGTTTGGTGCCTGAAAATGTTTGCTGAAGGTGTGTTCTCCAAGCTTGTGGGTTGGTTTTTGAACGTTTCGTTACCAGGGTAGGTAACATCTTCAGCGGAGTTTAGGAGATATCCGTGTTGGTTTTCCTCTGTCCACACAAAGCCCTTATAAACAGAGAGACACTGACATCTCCTAAACTCCACTGAAGATGTTACCTAGCCTAGTAATGAAACATTTGTAAACCAACCAATAAGTTCGGAGAACGAATCTTCAACCTCAGAAGTAGGAATGTCCTGATAATGAGAATGATTAATCAATCAAACAGCTTGCTTCCCAGAGTGGTGGGTGTTCCATCCCGGAGGTCTTCAAGAAAAGATTGGACGGCCATTTGTCCAAAATGGTGTAAGGACTCCTGTCTTGGGCAGGGGGTTGGACTAGAAGACTTCAAAAGTCTCTTTTGATCAATGATTCTATGACCTCCTGATGGCCAAACCATGAATTGGGCCAGTCAAATGCTGGATTGGTTTTTCCCTGGTGCAAAGTTGTCAATTATCCCACAAGGTGAAAAATTGCAACCCAACCAGCAGTGGGTAGCAGCAGCCAAAAAAGCCAACACAATCCTAAATTGCATTAACAGAGGGATACAATCAAGATCAAGTGAGGTACTAATACCACTCTATAAAGCCTTAGTAAGACCACACCTAGAGTCCTGCATCCAGTTTTGGTCATCACACTATAAAAAGGATGTTGAGACTCTAGAAAAAGTGCAGAGAAGAGCAACCAGGATGATGAGGGGACTGGAGGTTCGAACATATGATGAGCGGTTGCATGAACTTCACTAGTTTAGTGAAGAGAAGGACCATGGAGACATGATAGCACTCTTCCAATATTTGAGGGGCTTCCACAGAGAGGAGGGGGTCAAGCTGTTCTCCAAGGTACCTGAAGGTCAGACAAGAATAATGGATGGAAGCTGATCAAGGAGAGATTCAATCTGGAAATAAAGTGAAGTTTTCTGACAGTGAGTACAATCAACCAATGGAACAGAAGTTGCCTCCAGAAGTTGTGGGAGCTTCCTCACCGGAGACTTTCAAGAAGATATTGGACAGAGATTTGTCAGAAATGGTGTACGGTAGGTTCTGCTGGGCAGGGATTGGTCTAGATTACCTACAAGATCCCTTCCAACTCTGTTAATCTGTATCTGTAACCCCTTTGTCTTTCATTCATGGATCTTTGTAAGTCCCACTCCCTCTTTTGTTGTTGTTGTTGTTATTGTAATCCTCTCATTCCTAACAGAACATTTTTACCGGAATCCTGTTAATTTAGAATATTGTACAGTTCCTCCCTGAAACTGTCTGTTTCTTTCATTATCATTATTTACCGTAAAGTTCTATCACCAACTCAGAAAGCCCCAATTCAGGCTTTCTAATATACATTTTAGTCCTTTCATTCATAATTAAAATGACACTTTCATTTCCAGGCATGCAATTCATTAATTCCTTTCAAGAAGATCAGCCCGGTAATTCTACTCCCACTATCTCCCCCCTACCCCTTTCTCTTGGTTCCCAGGGATGCAACATTGGTTGAATCAAATTCACTGTTTTTTTTTGCTTTGTAAGCTGCGAAAATGAGATTGAAGTATTGGATATAGAATAGTAACAGAGATGGAAGGGACCTTGGAGGCCTTCTATCCCAACCCCCTGTTCTAGCATTCTAGACAAATGGCAGCCTAGTCTCTTCTTGAAAGCCTTCAGTGATGGAGTACTCACAACATCTGGAGGCAGGCTGTTCCACTGATTAAATGTTCTCAGTCAGGAGATTAGGTTGGATATCTTTTTGATGAATTTCCATCCATTATTTTTTGTCCATTCCTCAGTTGCTTCTCTTTGTAACAGCCCCACAGATATTGGAAGACTGCTATCATGTCACCCTAGTACTAATTCTGCTTTTGAATTGAAGAATTGAACACTTTATTTGGCCAAGTGTGGTTAGACACACAAGGAATTTGTACTCTATTTTATTGTAAGGTTACATTAACAGAAACTTGCAAGTCCAAAAGTATGAATCTCCCACTGTCTCCTTTACAGCCTAAGAAGTTAGGGAGGGTTCCTTGAGCACACAATGGCTGTCTTCCTGGCCGTTGGTTCAGAGGCTACTGCAGATATTTCGGGGGATTTGCGCTTCCCTGCTCATGCCTCCCTTCTTCACCGTCCCTGCGAGACAGTTTCAGTCCTCTGGGGGACCCCCAAAACGGCAGAGATCTCGACGGTCCTTTGGAGGCTCGAAGCACACATCGTATTGCCACGACGCTGGCCACACTCTCTCATACATTTACACAGACATCATCTTTTAAACATATATTTGTATATTGATACTTTTCTATTTCTCCCTTCTTTCCCCCTCCTTCATTTAATAGTGTGTTGTCTGGGTCTTTATTTCCTTTTTTTCTATATTCTTAGGAGGAGGAGCTTCCGGAGGGAATGGAGGTTTACCTCTGAGCTCCGTTCACGCGGAGCTCTCTTTCGGGCTGGGGATGCTGCCGACCCTCTTTTTCATCCCGAGGGTCGGAACTCCTGTTGGCTGACCACCCTGCCTTCTGCCTGGGACCCGAATTGGCCCGTCTGGTTGCCTGGTTGCCCGGGCAGGAGCGAGGGAGATGGCGCACCAGCTGGTGCGGGGCGGAGCGGAGCGGAGCGGAGCGGAGAAGCGGCAAGGCCTTGAATGGGGGGGCGGAGGAGGCCGGAGAACGATTGGAAGGCGGCGCCGATCAGAATCAGGATCAAAGGAGCCGGGACGGGATGGCAGCGACTCAGGGAGAGCCAAGGGAGAGTCGAGAGTCGTGGGAGAGCCGAGCGGAGAGCCGAGCCGAGCCGAGAGCCGAGCGGTCCGAATTGCGCCGGTCGTGGCGAACTCAGACCGGCGGGAGGGCCGCGGAGAGGAGAATAAGGCCCGGATGGTTCCCGAGGCGCCGGAGGGAAGAAGGAAAATGGAGCGAGGCCTGAGGCGCCAGAGGGAGTGGAAAAAAATCAGAAGGTAGGCCACAGGCAGGCCGTGGGGAGGTCGGAACGCTTCTCCAGGCCCAAAAACGGCCGAGGGTTGTTGGACAGATCGAGGACTATCAATGATTGGCGCTGAAGGCAGGCCACGGAGACAGAGGCGCTGGAGCACAGGCCATGGACTTAGTGGTACATCAGAGGCCTGTGCGGAGGGCTGCCCTGTACCCCCCCCCCCGTGCGATTACAACCCCCCTCATTCATCTAGGGCTACCTATTTCTACCACCCACTGCGGCCTTCGTCTCAGTTCCAGCCCAAGCTCCCATATTCACCAGCTGGTTATTATTATTATTATTAACCCATCATTTTCATCTACGATGTGGACTATTTCCATCTGCCTATCTCTACCAGGACTATTTCATCCGTTTCATCTGGATGTATGTGGTTTTGGCTAACTTACATTAACATCGACAGCACCCACTTGATGAGCGCTGGCCCTTTATTATGCTTTACTCGAGAGTAGACCTGCTGCTACTGCGAGAGTCCCCCCTCTCGCAGCTATGGCCTCCAGCCCTTTCAAGGGCCCACCTCGAGGACGGGTTTGTTAACCCAGAGAGGTGGAGGAAGCGTGCTTTAAGGGGTTTTTTAGTTAATTGTTTTTTAAAATTTATAAAGGGTTTTAAGGGTGGGGGGGGGGAAGGACCAGATCAGGAGTGATAGTAGAGCCAGGCAATTAGGTGTGGTCGAAAGAGGAAGGAATGGAGCGGGTGAGGAAAGGGAGGATAACATTCCATTACAGGGCTCTTTGATACCAACGGTCGTGGGGAGGGGCAGGTGCGAGGACACATTAAGAACGCGCAGTCGGTTGGGAGACCGGGGTTTTTGGTCATTCCCGGTCGTTTGTACCAACCCCTGCATACTAGGTGGTCAGGTTCCACAGGCCCAAGGCCTGAGACTGCTGTTATGCAACGCGAGGTCCGTTGTTAATAAGGCCCCCCTCATTCATGATCTTATCTTGGAGGGGGAGCCGGACCTCGCAGGAATAACCGAGACCTGGTTGGGCTCCGAGGGAGGTTTACCCCTCGTTGAATTGTGCCCACCAGGTTATCGAGCATTTCATCAGCCTCGGGCCCAGGGGAGGGGCGGCGGGGTAGCAGTGATTATTCGGGAAGACCTTGAGCCGAGAGAGTTCACCGTGCCACAGACATCCGGGTGTGAGTCCCTTGTTGTGAGATGGGGCCCAGGGAGGCAGTTGGGCCTGCTGATAGTATACCTGGCTCCTCGCTATACATCAGCGGCCCTGCCTGAACTCCTTGAGCTGATCTCATCGGTGGCGATTGAGACCCCCAACCTTATAGTGATGGGGGATTTCAATCTGCCGTCGATGGGAGAAGCGTCTGAGGGGGTTCGGGAGTTCATGGCTTCCATGACAGCCATGGACCTGACCCAGTTAATTCAGGGCCCTACTCACGAGGGAGGCCACACGCTGGACCTTGTTTTTGTCTCAGGCCGGTGGATGAGTGATCAGGGAATAGGGGACTTAGCCATTACTCCCCTGTCATGGTCGGATCACTATCTTCTCCGGCTGGACTTCCCTGGTGCTACCCCACACCGCGAGGAGGCGGAACCGGAAGGTATTAGATGGTTCCGCCCCAAGCGCCTGTTGGAACCAGATAGGTTCCAGGCGGAGCTTGGGCCACCTCCTGTGGATTTGACCCGCCCCCGAGTGGAGGACCTGGTAGACGCATGGAATAGTGCGACTACCGGGGCCCTGGACCGGGTGGCGCCTTTGCGGCCTCTCCTGCGGCGACGAACCACCCTGGCTCCCTGGTTTACCGAGGAGCTAAGGGTGATGAAACGCCAAAGGAGACGCCTAGAGAGTCGTTGGAGATCCTCTCGTTCCGAATTTGACCGAGCACAGGCACGAGCCTACTTGAGGACGTACCTTGTGGCATTAAGAGCGGCCAAACGTCAACATTGCGCCGCCCTTATTGCGTCTGCAGATAACCGCCCTGCCGCCTTGTTTCGGGTGACTCGTTCCCTCTTGTTTGAGAGGCCGCGGGAAGCCCCTTTACAGGGTAGAGCAGAGGAGTTTGGGAAATATCTACATGACAAAGTCGCTCAAATCCGGATGGGATGGACCCCCTTCAGTGGTTCAGTAGAGACGCCCGTGGCGAGTCTTGAGGGTCCGCTTTGGGAGGAGTTTGATTCGGTTGCCATCGAGGATTTGGACAGGTTGCGTGGACGTCTGCGACCCACCACATGTTTATTGGACCCGTGTCCCTCCTGGCTTGTACTGGCATCCTGGGAGGTTACACGTGACTGGCTCCTGGTCCTAGTGAACACTTCGTTGGGTGAGGGGTCTCTACCAGCCGCCTTGAAAGAGGCGGTGGTGAGACCCCTGCTCAAGAAGTCTTCCCTGGACCCGACGGACCTAGTCAATTATCGTCCAGTCTCCAACCTTCCTTTTTTAGCGAAGGTTGTAGAGAGTGTGGTGGCACAGCAGTTCCCACGCCACCTGGAGGAAAATGATTATCTAGACCCGCGCCAGTCCGGCTTCCGACCCGGGCACAGCACGGAGACGGCCTTGGTCGCATTGGTGGATGATCTCTGGCGGGCCAGAGATAGGGGTTGTTCCTCTATCCTGGTCCTATTAGACCTCTCGGCGGCTTTCGATACCATCGACCATGGTATCCTGTTGCACCGGCTGGAGGGGCTGGGAGTCAGGGGCACCGTGTTACGGTGGTTTGGCTCCTACCTCACTGACCGGACGCAACGTGTGTTGGCAGGGGAGCAGAGATCGACCCGGAGGCCTCTCACATGTGGAGTGCCACAGGGTTCGGTACTCTCGCCTCTCCTGTTCAACACATACATGAAACCGCTGGGCGAGATCATCCGTGGTTTTGGGGTGGGATATCATCTGTATGCTGATGACACTCAGCTATACATCTCCACCCCAAACCACCCCAATGAGGCCATCGAAGTGATGTCCCGGTGTTTGGAGGCCGTACGGATCTGGATGGATGGCAACCGACTGAAACTCAACCCTTCCAAGACGGAGTGGCTGTGGCTTCCGGCGCCCCGGTTCAACCAGGTGTTTCCATCTCTGGCCATTGGGGGCGTGCAACTAGCCCCTATGGAACAGGTGCGCAATTTGGGCGTCCTCCTGGATGCCCGGCTGTCCATGGATGACCATGTAACAGCCGTGGCAAGGGGGGCGTTCCATCAGGTTCGCCTGATGCGCCAATTGCGCCCCTTATTGGACCGGGATGCCCTACGCACAGTCACCCATGCGCTGGTGACGTCTCGCCTGGACTACTGCAATGCTCTCTACATGGGGCTTCCTTTGAGATGCACTCGGAGACTACAGTTGGTCCAGAACGCGGCCGCGCGGGTGATCATGGGGAGGACTAGATTCTCCCCTGTAACACCTCTCCTGCGCGAGCTGCACTGGCTTCCTGTGGTCTTCCGAGTGCGTTTCAAGGTCTTGATTATGATCTTTAAAGCGCTCCATGGCACAGGGCCTAGTTACATGCAGGATCGCATCCTGCCCCACACATCCCTACGACCAATCCGCTCTCACAGAGAGGGACTTCTCCGGGTGCCGACCGCCAAACAGTGTCGGGGGGCGACACCCAGGAGCAGAGCCTTCTCTGTGATGGGCCCAGCCCTGTGGAATGACCTCCCCCGGGACATCAGGATTACTTCCGATCTCCGCTCCTTCCGTGTACAACTGAAAACCCACCTCTTCCAACTATCTGGCCTGGCTCAACCGTAATTTCCTCGTACTCCTCCTGACTGTCTGTTTTTTAACATTTTGAATTTGGATTGTACATGGGGTTTTGTAATTAGGGTATTTTAATGGTTTTTAATTGTCTATGTATTGTATCTGTTAACCTCCTCCGAACATGTGTGTCTTTGTACTTATGTATGTCATGGATTTATGTAAATGTTATATGTTTTTTACTCCATTGTACGCCGCCCCGAGTCCTTTTCGGAAAGGGAGCGGCTAATAAATTTAAATTATTATTATTATTATTATTATTATTATTATTATTCATATTCTTTTTCTAACCAATCATAAAATCTTCCCCATGTCTTGTAGTACACCGATTCCTCTTTATCCTTTATTCTCAATGTTAACCTATTCATTTCTGCACAGTCTAAATTTTTCTTTATTATCTCTCCTTCTGTAGGGATTTTGTCTGCTTTCCAATTTTGTGCAAATTTTCTTTCAAAGGTGGGGGAAACTTTCTCCTGGATTCAGTGTGGCCTCCTTGTATTTTTGAGTGAGCCGGAGGTGTGTGGGGGGGGGGCAATTAGTCCTCGCTTGTGTCACATGGCCTCCATCATTTCCCACATTTTGGTTCAATCCCAAGGGAGGACATCCGCTGTGATATTGCTTCACTCCTTCTGTGTGACCACTAAGGAAGACTCCTGCCCTTAAAATGGGGTTAGATCATTTCTCCTTCCTCTGGAAAAAAAATCCTGGAAAATCATCCATGCAATTTCATTTTGAGACAATCCTGGACTTTGCGCTCCAGTTTTTTGTTCATATTGAATGGGTGAATCTTGATGACCGCAGCCTGACAGTCAGAACAATCGATCAGTGGGACGATGTGCCTCCAGAAGTTGGGGGTGCGTCAACACTGAAGGTTTTTAAGAAGAGACTGGGCAGCCATTTGTCTGGGAGGGGATAGAGCCGTGATGGCAAACCTTTTTGGCACCAAGTTCCCAAACAGGAACGTGCATGCATGTATGTGTGCATGGAAGTGCCAGAAACCCGAAAACCAGCTGGCCAGTGCATGCATGCATGTTTTTTGGCCATTTTTCGGGCCGTTTTCAGGAGCTCCTGCACTCACGAAGACCACCTGGCCAGCGCATATGTGCGCACCAGAAACCAGAAAAGCAGCTGCCGATGGCCTGCATGCCCACAGAGAGGGCTCTGTGTGCCACCTCTGGCATGCATGTCATAGGTTTGCCATCACGGGGAGAGAGTCTTCTGCTTGAGCAGGGGGTTAGACTAGAAGACCTCCAGGGTCCCTTCCGAATCTGTTATTCTGCTTGATGCCACTTTTTATCTGATTATTTCTCATTCATTTCTATCTGGACAGCTTTAAAAATATCGGTATTAATAATTTTGGATTGGAGAAGCAGAATAGAAAGGTTTTAAAGAAGACACCACAGGCTTCCCTTTGCATCTGGTTGCCTTCTATCGAGCTGGGGTGGAATTAGAAGGGCTGCAAAAAGCGTTGCAGTCCGATTTATGGGAAGTGTGTGTGTGTGTGTTTTGGCCACAACAAACTCCTGGAACTGGGCAGGGAAAGACCCAAGACGAGCTATTTGCTGAACTTTTCACCTCCTCGTGGAGAGCAAAGCAGTTACGTTTTCCACTTTGCTGTTTTATCCATTCCTAATTAGAATCTCAGAGATGCCCATGTCAATATTTTGAAACTTTATTAGAACAAGGAAAACGTAGCCAGGATATCTTGCTGTTCTAGCAGTTTTATAGTGCACTGTCCCATCTTGTGCTGAACATTGGTCTGTGTGCCAAGCTGCCTGGGGGTTTTAGCCAAAGGTTGTGCTCCAGAGCAACCCACAGAACTCAGATTACAGACCTGACAGAAGGAGTGACAGAACTGGAGGTGGAGTCAAAAGAGGAATTGGCCTAGAGTCTCTACATCAGGGGATCCCAAACTTGGCAACTTTAAGACTTCTGGACTTCAACTCCCAGAATTCTCCTGGCTGGAGGATTCTGGGAGTTGAAGTCCACAAGTCTTAAAGTTGCCAACTTTGAAGACCTCTGCTCTACATAGTCACAAACGGACTAAACCCAACTCCTCCTGAATTCTGTTGAATTATCCAGCACCAAGATAGAACTAACCCTTGGTTGAATAGATTCCTGTGCATAGAAATGATTAGTAATAAATCTATTTAATTGGAATTTCCTGTGTGGTCCTGATCTTCCATGCTGGGCAAGAGGGAAAAGTTGTCAATAAGACTGATATTCATGAAAAGCTTAGGAACAACACTGCTCCCTCTGCAGCAAAACGGAACAGAATCGTTACTGTACTTAACACCAACATAAAACATCTAAACCCATCAAATTGATATTGATTAGCCAGTCAAGTAGCAGATCTGTCAATCCAACTGCTTCACGTTTGACATTTTATGTGATAGAATTGAGCCACGCTTAAGGAAATTGTGTCCTTTGAACCTGAGAGTAAAAACTGGTCAGAGTGGCCAGGAAATTTAATCAGCTGTGGGATCAGCAACTGTCGGGATAAAACAGACAGTATAGTGAGGTCTGTTTCTGATTTCTGTGGTCCCTCCATTGCATGGGAGAGTCCAGATTTAAATGGAGTTCCACATGTCCATTCAGGTCCATGAATGTAAACACAGAGGCTCCTAATGGATCTCGTCCTTTGTTTCCCAGCTCATCTCCCAATAATTCAGCAACTGAAGCAAAGCAAATGCTTCTCTGGCTTAAAAAACCATTCCAAAATTTGTCTTACATCAGGGGTGTCCAAACTTGGGAACTTTAAGACTTGTGGACTTCAACTCCCAGAAGTCCCCAGCCAGCAAGTCTTAAAGTTCCCAAGTTTGGACATGCCTGTCTTACATGATCCACAAGAGGTCACTCACTATCTTGGAAGGCACAATCTTTGGAAAAGAGCTAGAAGAAATATGTTACTTCTGGTTGCCTATCCTGGTTGAAGAACATCTGGCTTCGGGTGGGAGAATGAGATAAATGAAGCAGTTCAGTGACAAGAAAAAGGCAAGGAGAACCAAATGCTCAGGTAGAGAATAGGTGCTACCAGCTCAACAGTAGGAAGAGAGAGGGATTTAGGTGTCCTGGAAGATTTCCACTACCAGTCTTCCAGTATTTGAAGGGATGTTGCAGAGAAGACGAGGTCGAACTATTCTGCAAAGTACCAGACGACAGGACAAGAAGCAGCAGATGGAAGATTATTAAAGAGAGATCCAACCTAGAACTAAGGAGAAATTTCCTGACAGTGAGAACAGTTAATCCTCTGAGGTTCTAGTATCGCTTTGCAAAACCTTAGTAAGACCACACTTGGAATCCTGCATCCAGTTCTGGTCACCACAATATAAAAAAGGTGTTGAGTGCAGAGAAGAGCAACAAGAATGATTAGGGGGCTGGAGGCTAAAACATATGAAGAAGAATGGTTACAGGAATTGGATATGGCTAGTCTAATGAAAAGAAGGACTAGGAGAGACATGACAGCAGTGTTCCAATATTTGAGGGGCTCCTACAAAGATGAGGGGGTCAAACTGTTTTCCAAAGCAATAAAAGGCAAGATGAGAAAAAAGGGATGGAAACAAACCAAGAAGCAACCTAGAACTAAGGAGAAAGCAATCGACTATTGGACAGCTTTCCTTCAGACGTTGTGGATGCTCCATCACTGGAGGGTTTCAAAAAGAGACTGGGCAACCATTTATCTGAAATGATAGATTGTTCAAGCAAGGGGTTGGACTAGAAGACCTCAAATGTTCCTTCCAACTATTGTTGTTGTTGTTGTTGTTGTTGTTGTTGTTATTATTATTATTATTATTATTATTATTATTATTATTATTATTATTATTATTATTATTATTTAGTTAATCTTTGGTGAGATTCACAGCCTTTGGGGCTGGTTGGTAGCTCAACAGCTTGAGTCCTAACCAAGGACCTAGGAACTGTTAAGGTAACGTCGGAGGATATAAGTTGTTCCAAGTAGGGAGGTTTTTTGTAGAGTCAGAATGTTCAAGTCAGGTAAATTTAGAATTTCCAAATAGCCAGGTAGCCCTTTAGGTATTGCTCCAAGGGCTCCAATTACAATTGGGACAACACTCGATTTCTTTTTCCACAGTCGCTCAACCTCAATTTGCAAGTCCCGGTATTTTGTGGTTTTTTCTTGCTGTTTATCTTCAATTCGTGCAATTGCAGTTTCAATGAACTATACTTTTTTCTTTTATAAATTTATTATTATTATTATTATTATTATTATTATTATTATTATTATTATTATTATTATTATTATTATTATTATTATTATTATTATTATTATTATTATTATTATTATTTAGTGAGATTCACAGCCTTTGGGGCTGGTTGGTAGCCTAACAGCTCGAGTCCTAACCAAAGACCTAGGAATTGTTAAGGTAACATCGGAGGATATGTTACTCCAAGCAGGGTGGTTTTTTGTAGAGTCAGAATGTTGTTGTTGTTGTTGTTGTTGTTGTTGTTGTTGTTGTTGTTGTTATTTTTGTTGTTATTATTATTGTTGTTGTTATCATTGTTGTTATTGTTATTATTATTATTTACTTTATTCATTAAACATGAAAGTCAGCCAACTGAACATTCAAAAATGCATTACAAATACCATTGACTGGTGCTAATGGTTGATACGGTTTGCTGCCAGCGCCCTAGGTATCAAGCAAATATAAGATGTTCCGAGTAGCGCAGTTTTTTGCAGTTCCGCTGGTGTTATTGCAGGAAGCTGCAATTTGTGGATGTATCTTGTAAAATTCTTGTACGTGGTGCCAGGTGCTTCAATGACAATGGGTATCACTGTTACATGCTTCATCCATAGCTGTGTAGTTTCGATGGCCAGGTCGCGATATTTTATTATTTTTTCTAGTTCTTTTCTTCAACTCTGGTATCTCCAGGAACAGCGATATCAATAAACTGTACACTTTGGCCCTCTACAACTATGATATGTGGCATGTTGTGCTCCAAATGACGATCCGTTTGTATTAGAAAGTCCCACAGGATCTTCACCTTCTCATTTTCAATAACTTTTTCCACTTTATGTTCCCATGACTTTCTGGATACAGGTAAATCATATTTTTTACATAATGACCAGTGGATTAATTAGGAACTCGGTTGTGTCTAGCTTTGTAATCAGTTTGTGCGATTTTGCTGCATTCACATATTAAATGTGAAACAGTTTCGACTTTGTTATTGCAAAGTCGGAAGTTTGGGCTGTCAGTGGATTTTTGTATCTTCACTTTTAAGGCATTAGTTTGTAGTGCTTGTTCTTGAGCAGCCAGTATTAAACCTTCCGTTTCTTTCTTGATAGTTCCCATCTTAAGCCATGTCTGTGTCAAGTTGTCATCACATTTTCCTTCTATGTTTTTCAAGTGCTGTCCATGCAAAGTTTTGGTTTTCCATCTATTTAATCTGTCATCCAGCTGTTTTTCTTTATATTCTGCCTTTGTTTCTGTTGTTTTTATGCTGTTCTCCGTTTTCACAGCCTGCAGCAATTTTTCTCTACTTTGGTTCACATAATCATTCAAACTTCGTTCTTCTTCTTCTACAGTTTGATGGATTTGCAATAGCCCCCTGCCGCCTATTTTTCTTGGCAGGTACAAACTGTCGATGTCACTTCGTGGATGTAAAGCATGGTACATATTCAAAAGTTTGTGTGTTTTCCGGTCCAAGTTTTCCAGTTCAGCCAGAGTCCAGTTGGTGATTCCAGCAGAGTAGCGTATTCCTGGAACTGCCCATGTATTAATGGCTTTAATTACGTTTGCAGCATTCAGCTTTGACTTTAATATTTTGCGGACCCTCCTGATGTATTCCTTTATTATTGTTGTTGTTGTTATTGTTGTTATTATTGTTATTATTATCCTAGAATCAGTGGAATGGCTTGACTCTAAGAAGTTGTGACTGCTCCATCACTGGATGTTTTTAAGAAAAGACTGGATGACCATTTGTCTAGAGTGCTATAGGGTCTCCTGATTGAGTAGAGGGTTGGACTAGAAGACCTCCAATTTTAGTATTCAATGTTCCATATTCTGGCTTCACCATCACCCTAGCTTTCACTCCATCCTTTTTGCCTATGCAACCTCATTCCAAAAGTCACAGCTGCCAGCTTGATTTTTTGGAGGGACACACACACACACACACCAACCAAATTAGAACTTGTCATGTTTTTTAATAGGATACGCTTCCAATCCACTTGGGCCTACTTTGAATAATGATGCCTGGAGCAAAAATTTCAAGAGATGCATGGACCCAGTAAGCATTTGGCGGGGGGGATCTGTTTTACTATAGGAAATAAAGGGGGGAAGGCTATACATTACCAATAAAACATAGGTTTGGGGGAGTGGTTAGGAGAACAAGTGAGATGACATGCATCGTGGCAAAAATATAAACCAGGAGGGTTCATAATTATGCATCTGAATGCAATGTGTTAGTCACAAACGGTGTCCCTCGGCTTCTGACTTTTTGCAGCTATCCATCAATACCTGTTTCTTAACCTCGGCAACCTCAAGATGTGCAGACTTCAACTCCCACTATTTACCAGCCAGCACATGGACTATGTGGGCTTCAACTCCCAGAATTCCCCAGCCGGCCTTGCTAGCTGAAGTATTCTGGGAGTTGAAGTCCACACATCTTAAAGTTGCCCATAGTTGAGAAAGGCTGATTTAAATATGTGTGATCAATTCTTGGGGTGCTTTTCCTGACCTAGATCAGGTCACCCCAGCTGCTGACCAGAAGAAGGGCCTCCAGCACTGTACTTGCCCTATAGCCCGCGTCCCCATTTGAAGAGCAGAAGGCTTTACCAACGGGGGAGGGGGGCAGGAGGAAAGGGACATGATGTCAGCGTTCCAAATATCATGCAGAATTAAATCAGAGTCCAAGGCAGAGCTATCCTTAAAGTTCCAATTTAATAAGACAGACATGTTGGCATCGGGCTGTGTAAATCCCAAATCTGAAGAGCTTCCTGGGATTCCACCAAGTTGAAAGTTCATGATCTTATCCCCACACCCATAAATCGCTAAACATGTTCCAATCTTCTTCTTCCACGCTGGCATCTCCACCCAGCTGCTTCCGGTCAGGTGTCGAGGTGCGGAGACAAAAGATGATCTTGGGCTTCTAGAAAGGAATGACAACAACACATTCCACAATTCTACTCCTTTCTATTCCCCCTCCCAATTACTACACTAATGAAACAGCATAGGAAAATAATAGAAAGTGTGGCAGGCCAAAGATCCTAAAAGGAACATAACTACAGGCTTGACACATGAGTAGGGAGCGGATAATCGGGGCTGGCAGCTTGCTTTTTGCTCAAAGAAACGTCCTTGCAGCAGCATTGGGGGAAGTAGCGTGAGAACATGGAGCAAGCAGGAAACCGAAGCTGTTGGGTAGAAAAACCACTCCACTGAAGCTGGCCTGAATCCAAGCAAAGACGTCTTTGCCCCCGTACAACAGGCCAGCCCTGTTGAACTTCTGTCTGCTATGAACAGTTTTAAGGCATTGTGTGCTTTTCCTTTGTGGAGGGGACTGGGACATATCCCCCCGCCCATGTGGATCTCTCTTCCAGAGTTCCCTCAACTTAGCAGAGCCAATGTTGACAATGCTGGGACATCTGGCACTTACCCAGGCTGGAGAAGACTCTGTGGAGCCTCTTTAATTTGTTTACGTAGATGCAAAAAAAGGGGGGGGGACAAGAAAACTATGAATTTTTCTCCGCAGTTTCTATCCAACCACTGGCATTGGAAGATATACAGTAACTGCCTCTGGAGTTTCAGAGTTGGACCCTTGACAGGTTTCTTCTCCATGAGTGGGAAGGGTCTTTGGAGGTCTTATAGCGAGAAATGCTGACGTAAACTACGTTGCCACATTTTCCAAATACTTGTTCAATCCAAGTATGATTGACATTTTTAGGAAGCAATTCCACATATACTATCCACATCTTTTGGTTGATCACCCAAAGGCTGTCGCCTTACGATCCTGATTCCTTCTAAATCCAATTCTACAACAGATGAACTTTTAACTGCTCGTGCTATTCATTTTCTGTCAGTGATTATTTTTTTCATTTTGTTGAAAGAAATCAGAAGTGATATGTCAACATATCCATCTCTAGATTTTTCTATTGGTTCTCTGAGAAATTTGTCTTTGTTAAGATTAACATCACCAAACTAGAAGTCAACTTGTTTTGCTATATCTGAAAGCACTTGTTTAACTCTGGATCTTTTTTTTCCTCGTTCCTTTCTCTGTTCAGTAGTTTCTTTCTCCATAATTTTGCAGCCTTTGCAGCGAGTGGCCAACATCAGACTTCCAGAGGTTAAATTCTGCAAGTCACAAAATGTTTGATAAAGAGGGTACTTTTCTGGGGAATCCTCAGCTTTCTGACCAACTGCCCTAATTTAATCTTTGCCCCGATAGAAGACACCTTCAGGACTCCCTCCTAGAACACACTGGCTCTTTTGATGGCTTCAGGTGACACGCAAAGATAGAAACAAAGAAAGGAAACATAATATGACTATTTGCTGAATTGACTGGATTCCTACCACAGAAACCATCCGGTCCCCAAGTAATGTGTGAACTGACCCAGTGGAGACTCCTGGGTTCTCCAGGCAGGATCCCTTCAGCAGGTTTTAAGATGAAGGCTCCCGCTTGGTTTGGAAAATAAGACTCTGGATTTCTCAGGACCAGCCTGCAAAAATATGTCTCTTTGTTTCCCCAACTCAAGTAAACACCCGTCCATCGTTTAGAGAAGATGTGACTTGTCAGAGCAAAACCAAGGTTTTGCTAGGGGTGGGGTAGGAGATAATTGTTCCGCAACACTCATTTTGTATAAAAGCTGCATTTGAGAGCGATTGGAGAGGAGAGAGAGAGAGGAGGAGAATGGAGACAAACGGGTCCGTCCCCGTCCCCCGTCCCCCTTTCCACCATTGGATAAATCCTGAAAGACTCAGAAAGACTCAAACATTCTGATCTAGGGCTTCATTGTCTGCTACACCAAAGCAGAGTTTTACAACAGTATCGAATAACCCACAAATGCTACAAAGGACAGGATGTGCGTGTTTGCTGAAGAACAGCCCGAAAGGTTTCAGATGTCACACATTAACCAGCTCAGCTCTTTGCACTCAGCGGGCAGAGGGGATTCCCAGCCCACCTCTTTGAGATGCAGTTGGGAGCGGTGCAGGCCACATACTAATCAGGCCTAAACCCTAAAACTTTCCTCTGGGCTGCTAGAGGCCGATGGCTGCATTTCGGCTGAGATACATTTACCCCTCCAGAACCATTCCTTCACCCTCCTGGCTTTTTAATGTCACCTTTTACGAATGCCTCTTACCCAGTGGAAGAGCTTTAAACATGAAAATAAGAAGCCTGTTCTGAATAACAGAATAACAGAGTTGGAAGGGACCTTGGAGGTCTTCTAGTCCAGGGGTCCCCTAGGTCCCCATGGCCTATTCGGAATCGGTCCGTGAAAGTGGCTGGCTGGAGCATGCGTGCATGCGTGTGCACACAACTCAATACGAGTGAGCGATGAGCTGGCAGGCACTCGCACGCACTGGCCCACCGTTTGTCAAGCTGCATGTGTGCATGTGGCCCACTCTCATGCAAGGGTTGTGACCCTAACCCTGGTAACCCCCATCCCATTGTCCAATCTGCAAATCCCTCAGGTGTCATGTGGGTTTCATCTTCAAGGAGCATCATCAGGTTGGTATGCAGGACGGTTGGCCTTGACCAACTCTAAACACCAGTCTTCAGCATGCGCAGTAGATGGTGAGAACAAAACTCCCTTTTAACAATCTCTCCTGCACCAAATCTTCCCCTCCCAAATTCCAGCCCCCCCTCCCCGTTTCAATGGCAGCTGAAAGCGAATAGCGAAGCAGAGGCTGATAGGTTGTGTGCGCCAACCTGCCACTTGTGTGGCCCAGTTGCTCCCTCCCCCCCCAGGTGGGCCACTAAGCCACAATGGTTGGGGACTATTGTTCTAGTCCAACCCCAGCTCAAGCAGGAGATTCTATACATTTCAGACAAATGACTATCCAGCCTCTTCTTGAAAATCTTCAATGTTGGCGCACCCACAACTTCTGGAGGCAAGCTTTCCCACTGGTTAATTGTTCTCACTGAGAGGAAATTTCTCCTTGGTTCTCTTCTTGATGAGTTTCCATCTGTTGCTTCTGGCCCTGCCTTCAAGCGCTTTGGAGAATAGATCACCATTGGGCCTACTGATGGTTACCAGTTACCCCCTTGGCAAAGAGGTTGACCTGAACATTGCTGGCTACTGCTGGGATGAAAGAGGAAGTTTGATGGCTAATAGTCTAGACTGGGAAGTAAAAGAAAATCATATCCCAGATAATAATAATAATAATAATAATAATAATAATAATAATAATAATAATAATAATAATAATAATAATAACAACTACTCCGCCATTGCCGGTCCCAAGCCCGGATGAGAAAGGAGGAGGGTTGGGGTCAGGTTGGCAACCTGGCCCCATAAAAAAACTCGCCAACCCATACAACATGGTGAAAGAAACGAATAAAAATTCTATACCGCATCGGTCGTTGCGCGGGTTAACAAGGGCCGCGGCGGATGTTGAGGTCCCTGGGCATCCGTCGACAAGTGGGCTACAAGTGGACCAGCCAACAAAACGACAGAAATATAGTGCAGATGAAAATCGTGCCATAATAGCCTGTTATTACAACTCAGAGCCAAAAAAAAGAGGCTATTTAAAGCGAATGTATGATTTATGGAAACAACAATATCCAGATTCAAATGTTAGTGGACAACGACTGGCAGATCAAAGGCGATTTATTATACGAAATAAAGTGTTTAGCGAAGTTGAACTTGAGGAAATTCAGGCAAATTGCAAAAAAACAACAACAACATCACAAGAGGAAATAAGTGATACTCATGACACAACTAAAGAAATCATAGGAGAACTCTCAGAGGAAGCTGCCGGAGAGGAAATAAAAACACTACCACCAGAACTACTTACCATTGAACCAACTGATGAACCAACTCAAAAACAAAATGAACTGAAGGACAAGATCATGGAGCATTTTCTGGCTAGGGAGGAAAGGCAACGTTTACCATCATTAAAAACTGTCCCTAAGAAAATTTTGGGTCCTATCATGAAAATGGTTAATGCAGTGCTTTCAACAATTGAATCGGGATCCATCTTGGAAACAAATCAGTTAATGTACAGTGCAGCCGCAATAGTCACTAATGAACTAGGCATTAAAATCAAAGTACCTAATCACACAATTGAAAAAAGCATCAAAGCCAAAGTGGAAAATCCGATTAGAACAAAAAGTCAAAAAATTAAGGGCAGATGCTAGCAACTTAAAGAACATGCATGAGCAACGGCTTAAAAACAGAAAAATTATAGATCAGCTAATCAGAAGATATAGATTGGATACAAGAAACATCAATGAAGCTGTAGAGATTGTAAAACAGCAGATAACAGCAACAGCTAGAAAAATTGAAAGATATGAGGCACGAATCATCCAGTATAAACAAAATCAACAATTTCGATCAGACCAACGGCGTTTTTATCAAAGTCTTAATGTGAATGGTGGCACCAAAAGTCAAAAACCAGAAAAGCAGGCCACAGCTGAATTCTGGAAAGAATTGTGGGGAAATGCAAAGGACTACAATAAGGAAGCAAAGTGGATACATGACTTTGAGGAAAGCATTGGTAACAAACAAATGCAAGTATTAGAAATAACAACTGAGATGGTCAAAAATCGAGTAAAAAAAGTATTATTTATTTTATTTATTTTCTTAGATTTTTAGACCGCCCCTCTCCCAAAAAGGGACTCGGGGCGGTGTACAGTCAATAATAAAAACATTCACAATAATTAAATACGTTTAAACTGCATTTAAGATACATTGGAGGAGGAAATAGACTGTGCTAAGAAATAAATAATACTAATCTTAAAACATCACAAATAAAACCCCAACCCTAAAATAAAATAAATCCCTGGGAGGTACAACTAAGAAAGTGCCAGGCCAGCTGATTGAAACAGGTGAGTCTTTAACTTTTGCCGGAAGGAACGGAGGTCGGTGGTAGTTCGAATGTCTGGGGGGAGGTCATTCCAGAGGGTTGGGCCCATCACAGAGAAGGATCTACTCCTAGGTGTCGCCCGCTGGCATTGACTAGCAGACGGCACCAGGAGGAGCCCCTCTCTGTGTGAGCGAATAGGTCGCAGGGACGTATGTGGTAGGATGCGATCCTGCAGGTAACTAGGTCCACTGCCATGGAGCGCTTTAAAGATGGTAATCAATACCTTGAAACGCACCCGAAAGGCCACAGGTAGCCAGTGCAGCTCGCGCAGGAGAGGTGTTACGTGGGAGTAACGTGTACGTCCCATAATAGCCCGCGCGGCTGCGTTCTGAACTAGCTGCAGTCTCCGGATGCGTCCCAAGGGAAGCCCCATGTAGAGAGCATTGCAGTAGTCCAGGCGAGACGTCACCAGCGCATGAGTGACCGTGCGCAGGGCACTCCGGTCCAGTAGGGGGCGCAATTGGCGCACCAGGCGAACCTGGTGGAACGCCCCCCTTGCCACGGCTGCCACATGGTCCTCCATTGACAGCCGGGCATCAAGGAGGACGCCCAAATTGCGCGCCCGCTCCACAGGGGACAATTGTTCGCCCCCTATGGCCAGCGATGGAGTCAGCTGGCTGAACCGAGGTGCCGGTAACCACAGCCACTCGGTCTTGGAGGGGTTGAGTTTGAGTCTGTTGTCCCCCATCCAGACCCCGACGGCTTCCAAACACCGGGACATCACTTCGACAGCCTCGTTGGGGTGGTTTGGGGTTGAGATATACAGCTGAGTATCATCAGCGTAAAGATGGTACTCAACCCCAAAACCACGGATGATCTCACCCAGCGGCTTCACATATGCGTTGAACAGGAGAGGCGAGAGGACCGACCCCTGTGGCACCCCACAAGTGAGTGGCCTCAGGGACGATCTCTGCCCCCCTGTCAACACACATTGCTTCCGGTCGGAGAGGTAGGAGCCGAACCACCGCAAAACGGTGCCTCCGACTCCCAGTAAAGAATTGGACATCACCTGGAAATGATCAATTACATGGTTTCTGGCTCAAATATCTGACCAGTTTACATGCAATGTTGGCCAGGCAACTGAATGAAATTTTACAAAATGGTCAAATTGATGAATGGTTGACAACTGGAAAAACATACTTGATTCAGAAAGATGCAACTAAAGGAACAATACCTGAAAACTACAGACCAATAACATGCTTGCCAACAACCTTTAAATTACTCACAGGCATTATTGCAGATAACATTATGGATTATTTGGAAACAAACAACATCTTGCCAGTAGAGCAAAAAGGCAACAAAAGAAGGAGTAGGGGCACAAAAGATCAGCTCCTAATTGATAAAATGATATTAGAAAATTGTAAGAAAAGAAAAACGAACTTGAATATGGTCTGGATTGATTATAAAAAAGCATTTGACTCATTGCCACATAGTTGGATCATAAAATGCTTAGAAACAACTGGCATTAGTAAAAATATTACATCCTTCACTGAAAAGGCGATGAAACAATGGAGAACTGAGTTGGCAGTAGGGAATGAGAACTATGGAATGGTTAATATCAAGCGAGGAATTTTCCAGGGTGATTCACTTTCACCTCTTCTCTTCATCATTGCGATGATCCCACTATTAGTAATCTTAAAAATAATGAAATTAGGCTACCAAACAGCCAAAGAAGCTGAAAAAATTTCACATTTATTATATATGGATGATTTGAAACTCTATGGAAAGTCAGAAATAGAAATCCAATCACTGACAAACACTGTCCGAGTATTCAGCACCGATATTTCAATGCAGTTTGGCATGGAAAAATGTGCCACTGTATCCATAAAAAGGGGCAAAATCACTACATGTGGCAGAACAAAGCATTACATGGTCATTTTCTGGAAAAAATAAAAGATAAAGTGGACAGTGAAAAAACTTGGTTATGGTTAACAACAGGTACATTAAAGAAAGAAACAGAGTCACTAATCCTAGCTGCGCAAGAACAAGCTATCCGCACAAATGCCATTAAGACCAAAATCGAAAAATCCTCTGATGATGCCAAATGTAGACTCTGCAAAGAAGCTGATGAAACTGTTGACCACATACTCAGCTGCTGTAAAAAAATCGCGCAGACTGATTATAAATTGCGGCACAATTCAGTAGCACAAATGATCCACTGGAATTTGTGCAAAAATTATAATATTAAAACAACAACAAACTGGTGGGAACATAAGCCTGAAAAAGTCACCGAAAATCAGATGGTCAAGATCCTGTGGGATTTTCGTATACAAACAGACAAAGTACTAGCGCATAACACACCAGACATCACACTGGTTGAGAAAAAGAAGGTTACAATCATAGACATCGCAATACCAGGTGATAGCAGAGTTGAGGAGAAGGAACATGAAAAAGTCGTGAAATACCAGGACTTAAAAATTGAAATCCAACTATTATGGCACAAACCAGCAGTGGTAATTCCAGTGGTAATCGGCACACTGGGTGCTATTCCAAAAGCACTGGAATTACATTTAAAACAGTTAAAACTTGACAAAATCACCATCAGTCAAATGCAAAAAGCTGCACTGCTTGGATCTGCACGTATATTACGAAAATACGTTACGACGTCCTAGGCCCCTGGGTGGGGCCCGACTAGTAATCAATGCCAAATCCGGCGAATCAACTGGCCGCTGTGATACAATCGTATAATAATAATAATAATAATAATAATAATAATAATAATAATAATAATAATAATAATAATAATAATAATAATAATAATAATATGTCACCGAAAATCAGATGGTCAAGATCCTGTGGGATTTTCGTATACAAACAGATAAAATACTAGCGCATAACACACCAGACATCACACTGATTGAGAAAAGTAAGGTTGCAATCATAGACATCGCAATACCAGGTGATAGCAGGGTCGAGGAGAAGGAACATGAAAAAATCGAGAAATACCAGGACTTAAAAATCGAAATCCAACGATTATGGCACAAACCAGCAGTGGTAATTCCAGTGGTAATCGGCACACTTGGTGCTATTCCAAAAGCACTGGAATTACATTTAAAACAGTTAAAACTTGACAAAATCACCATCAGTCAAATGCAAAAAGCTGCACTGCTTGGATCCGCACGTATATTACGAAAATACGTTACGACGTCCTAGGCCCCTGGGTGGGGCCCGACTAGTAATCAATGCCAAATCCGGCAAAACAACTGGCTGCTGTGATACAATCGTATTATTATTATTATTGCATCAACAGAATTGTATCACAGCGGCCAGTTGTTTCGCCGGATTTGGCATTGATTACTAGTCGGGCCCCACCCAGGGGCCTAGGACGTCGTAACGTATTTTCGTAATATGTGTGCGGATCCAAGCAGTGCGGCCTTTTGCATTTGACTGATGGTGATTTTGTCAATTTTTAACTGTTTTAAATGTAATTCCAGTGCTTTTGGAATAGCACCCAGTGTGCCGATTACCACTGGAATTACCACTGCTGGTTTGTGCCATAATCGTTGGATTTCAATTTTTAAGTCCTGGTATTTCACGACTTTTTCATGTTCCTTCTCCTCAACTCTGCTATCACCTGGTATTGCGATGTCTATGATTGTAACCTTCTTTTTCTCAACCAGTGTGATGTCTGGTGTATTATGCGCCAGTATTTTATCCGTTTGTATGCGAAAATCCCACAAGATCTTGACCATCTGACTCTCGATGACTTTTTCAGGCTTATGTTCCCACCAGTTTGTTGCTGTTTTAATGTTATAATTTTTGCACAAATTCCAGTGGATCATTTGTGCCACTGAATTGTGCCGCATTTTATAGTCAGTCTGCGCGATTTTTTTACAGCAGCTGAGTATGTGGTCAACAGTTTCATCAGCTTCTTTGCAGAGTCTACATTTGGCATCATCAGAGGATTTTTCGATTTTGGTCTTAATGGCATTTGTGCGGATAGCTTGTTCTTGCGCAGCTAGGATTAGTGACTCTGTTTCTTTCTTTAATGTACCTGCTGTTAACCATAACCAAGTTTTTTCACTGTCCACTTTATCTTTTATTTTTTCCAGAAATTGACCATGTAATGCTTTGTTCTGCCACTCTCCATTCTTGATTTTATCACATCTTTTCTGTATTCTTGTTTCGTCTGTTGGGCCTTCAATAGATTTTTGTTCTTTACTTCGATTAATAGATGTTCTTGACTTTCTTTTAAATAATCAGCCAGTGCATGTTTTTCTTCTTCAACTATTTGCTTCACTTGTAATAATCCTCTGCCACCTGATTTCCGGGGTAGGTATAGTCTATCAATATCACCACGTGGATGTAAACTGTAGTGCATTGTCATTAGTTTCCTGGTTTTTCGGTCTAAAATGTCCAAATCAGCTTGTGTCCAGTTAACTATACCAGCTGTGTATCTTATAACTGGTATTGCCCAGGTGTTTATGGCCTTGATTGTATTTCCACCATTCAATTTAGATTTCAAAATTTTCCTAACTCTGTTGGTGTACTCTCTCCTGACAATAGTTTTTACTTCTCCATGCTTGATGTTATCCAACTGCAGAATGCCTAAGTATTTGTAGGCTTCATTTTCGTTGCATTTAATTAGTTGGCCATTGGGCATTTCAATTCCCTCACACGCAGTGATTTTGCCCCTTTTTATGGATACAGTGGCACATTTTTCCATGCCAAACTGCATTGAAATATCGGTGCTGAATACTCGGACTGTGTTTGTCAATGATTGGATTTCTATTTCTGATTTTCCATAGAGTTTCAAATCATCCATATATAATAAATGCGAAATTTTTTCGGCTTCTTTGGCTGTTTGGTAGCCTAATTTCATTTTTTTTAAGATTACTGATAGTGGGATCATCGCGATGATGAAGAGAAGAGGTGAAAATAAATCACCCTGGAAAATTCCTCGCTTGATATTAACCATTCCGTAGTTCTCATTCCCTACTGCCAACTCGGTTCTCCATTGTTTCATCGCCTTTTCAGTAAAGGATGTAATATTTTTGCTAATGCCAGTTGTTTCTAAGCATTTTATGATCCAACTATGTGGCAATGAGTCGAATGCCTTTTTTTAATCAATCCAGACCATATTCAAGTTCGTTTTTCTGTTCTTACAATTTTCTAATATCATTTTATCAATTAGGAGCTGATCTTTTGTGCCCCTGCTCCTTCTTTTGTTGCCTTTCTGCTCTACTGGCAAGATGTTGTTTGTTTCCAAATAATCCATAATGTTATCTGCAATAATGCCTGTGAGTAATTTGAAGGTTGTTGGCAAGCATGTTATTGGTCTGTAGTTTTCAGGTATTGTTCCTTTAGTTGCATCTTTCTGAATCAAGTATGTTTTTCCAGTTGTCAACCATTCATCAATTTGGCCATTTTGTAAAATCTCATTCAGTTGCCTGGCCAATATTGCATGTAAACTGGTCAGATATTTGAGCCAGAAACCATGTAATTGGTCTTTTCCAGGTGATGTCCAATTCTTTACTTTTTTTACTCGATTTTATTATTATTATTATTATTATTATTATTATTATTATTATTATTATTATTATTATTATTATTATTATTTATTGTCAGTGCACAACATATGTACAAGGAGATTGGTTGATATCCTAGAAAACATTAGGAACCCAAATTATTGACAACTAGGATGTGTAGGCATTGGTAAGTGAGCTTAATTTGAGAGAGACTTCGCTGCTTTGCTCTCTGAGGAGTCTTGTCTTGCCTAGGAGTAGCAGAAGGACGTGGCCTAGAGGAGACCTTGAATCTAGAGCAGAGGTCTCCAAACCTGGCAACCTTTAAGACATGGCTGGCTGGGGAATTCTGGGAGTTGAAGTCCACAGGTCTTTAAATTATGAAGTCTGGAAACCTATGATCTAGATTCTAGAGTAATCATTGGAAAGAAAAACCAAGACTGACTACTCTTCTGGATCTCCTTGCAATCTTCCAGATGCTTTTTGTAAGCTGTTTCTGATTCAGGAAGCAACCCTCAATGTTAAGTCCACTTTCCCCCATGACTCATCCAGCTCCCCGGTCATTTAGACTGGTAACCATCAGTAGGCCCAATGGTGATGAATCCTGGGGGTTTTTTAAGGCCTCCTCCATTGGTAAACATGTAGACATTCCAAATGTAGACATTTCTCTAAATTTAATAATGTCAACTATCATCACCCAACTCCTAGATTGGAAATAAGCTGTCATCTCTAAGAAAGGATAGATCTATTGAAACCAAGAGCAAGGGAAGGTCCAGTCAGCTGAACTTAAAAGAATGGAGGCTGAGTAGAAGCATCAGGAGAAATGTCTATCCAGAAGAGGGTTTTAAAGGGAGCTTGATGGCCCTCTAAAAAGGACTGGTAGATTCCTGACTGAGCAGCAGTTGGATTAGCAGTGTCCTGTCCTGTCCCTTCACACTAGAGCGGGTGTTGGCAACTTGCGGCCCCAGAGCCACATGCAGCTCTTTCGTCCCCCTGCTTTGGCTCCCTGTCAGCTGGCTGGCCCCACCCCTCATCTTCCCCTCCCAGTCACTCCTTGTGTAACTTGAGAAGAGAAACATAAGGGAGAGAATGGGGAGAGAGAGCGAAAATAAGGGAAGGGGAGAGAAGAAAGAAAGAGGGAGAGGAAAAGAGAAAACCAGGAGAGAGAGAGAGACAGACAGACAGACAGACATTTTCCACAGAAAAAACCTGGGTAGGCGTGGCTGGGGCAGGTCATGTGACTGGGTGGGAGTGACGTTGCATTGGCCACGCCCACCCAGCTTCTGTGGTTCCCAGTGTTTTCTTTTCTGTGGGAAATGGGTCCAAATGGCTCTTTTGAGTGTTTAAGGTTGCAGACCCCTGCACTAGAGGAACTTCTGGTAGATAGCTCATCTCCCCCTCACCCCCTCCAAAATGTGGGGCCTCTGTGGAGTCATGGGAGCCCTCCCAGGAGGACAACACTTTCAAGTGGGTTCCGTCTCCTTTGCCAGAGATGAGCTGGAAGTCTGCCTAAAATCATAAAACAGCTTTGTAGAAAGAAGTGCAGAGTTGGCTTCACACTGCAAACTCCGATGATGTCCTGGCTGAGACGGGGCTCTTGTTAATCTCCCTCCACGTACCCGGGATTTAATTTTATTGTTTAAATAGCGCAAGGAACAAGAAAGTCTTCAGTTCGTGAATCCTGGGAGAAGCCAGCTTGGCTTTGTATAAAGGCAAGATTTCGCTGCTGCTCTCTTCTCATCAGAGGAATAAAAAGACCTTCTTTTCCTTAATCAATCAGCCTATTGGATGAACGTGGAAAAAAACAGAACTGCCTCCGTTTACCTTCATCCCGAGTGAGGGACCATTAAGCAAGCTGCGGGGTGGAAGGCGCCCGTGTCTCCATTATGGGTTTATTATCACCAAGCCCGGGCATTTATAGGGAACACACATGTTAAAAAAAGATTGCCAAAGAAATGCATTCGATTATTGTGGTTTTTTTAAAGTCTTGTGAACAGCTCTTAAGAATGCTTGTAAGTTGTCCAAATGGGAGCTATGAAATAGTTGAGGTTGATTGTGTAATAGAGGGGCTGTTTTAATTCAATGGCATTCAACTGCGAGGCTGTGTTTTTGTTTCATTTTATTTATTTATTTTTTCAGAGCAACCTCAGGACAGAGGCAGCTTTTGGAGAGGGGAGGGCAAAAACCCGATGAGGCCGGATTCCTCAGAAGGGACTCGAGAAGAAGGTGCTGCAGCACCCAGGGTGAAGCCACCCGAGAGGACCTGTGCCAGGAACCAACAAGATCCATATGTGTAGAGCTTAAGCTTACTACTATTTTATTATATTTTGGCCTATTATTCAGGATTCTCCCCAGATTGCCAGCCTTCACCTGGGAAGAGACAGATGGCTCCATGGAGCTTAAAAGAGGTCAGTCCTGGATTTGTTGCGTCTACGCAAGGATTCAAGGCTAACTCCCTGCTTGATACCTCCCCCTGCCTGGCTGGGTGTTTCCCAACATCCTGGGAGGAAGGACAGAAGGGAAACCGAGGAGAGCATCCCAGTCAGAATGCGAAGAAGTGGGGAGATACCATTTTTTGAAGGGAGAGGGAGCTGCCAAGAATGGGGCCAGCTACAAAATACGCAGAGTTTGGTTCGATGCTGGAGCATCAACGCAGAAAACCTCCATCTCTCTCTGTGTGTGTTTGTGGTGTGGCCACAGGGTGTGACCAAAAAGGCACAATCTGCTTTGGTGCACGGTGCGCATTTGCCTTGATTGCACAATTTGGTTCCCGTGACTTTTGTCTGACTATAGGCCTTGGGCCCCCATCTTGTCTTAGGAGAGGGGGAGTCCCATTTCGGAGCCCTTTGGCTCATTGTTTTCACAGAAAGGACACATTCAAAGTGCACCAGCTGAAATGAAAGCCAAGGAAATGCATTCACACAAAGGACCTCACGATTCACACATAGGATCTCATGATGATTGATAGTCCCATTATGTCAGTTTAGCAAAATACAGTGGTACCCTGGTACCAGTGATGGGTTCCGGATCCCGTTCCAACTGGCACGGTTGGAACGAGCCCAGCATCGTCCACATCGACGCACGCAGCACGCGCATGGGTCTTACTGTTCAGCTACGCCTCCGTGATCCTCCAGCTGCTCAGCGGAGTCACGGAGGCGCTGTAAGCACCTTGCACATGCGCAGAAGCACCAAAGTCTTTAAAGACAGGTAAGGAGCTCGGGCGGGTGGGCGGGCCCTCTGGAGCACCCTACTGGAACGGTACCCGGTGCTCCGGGCAGGCTCCGGTACGCCAGTACTGGGGCATATCACCTGCAACCACCACTGCCCGGTACTCATCATTAATTAGTTCCTGGCAGCGTGTTGAGTACTAAAAATGAGTACCAAATAAACCAGGTGACTAACATGAGACCCTTTGTTTTGGCTGGAGAGTAGTGAGGGAGCCAACACTGACAAATTCTAGCTTGTGTGTCGAGTACCAAACAAATGATGAGTATCAGGACAACATTTTCATTTCCAGCACTTTTCCTGTAAATAAAGTTGTCACTTTTTACTCTGCCTTTTTCCTTTTAGCTCTGAAGTTTAGAAGCACTGAATCAGGTGAGGGGAACCAAGGACAGCCATCTGTGGACTTTCTAGGACTCCTGAGCACCAGGTCTTCTACCAAACCAAAAACAACTGTGCCCAACCTGGTGCTCTCAAAATGTGTTCCCGTGTTTATGAGGCATAGAGGAACCTTAGAGGCCATCAAATCAGCCTCTCCCACCTGGGGCTTTCTAGTTGCACTGGATCACAATTTCCAGAATGGGGGCTCAACACATTTGCTGGGAATCCCAGTTCAACAGTCAAGCACCACATGAATCCTAGACTCTACTTTAAAACTGTCATTAAAGAAACAATTGCAGTTGTTGTTGCTTGGATTGTTAAACAACTTCCATTGTTAAGGAAGCTTCTCCTGATGTTTTCCCACATCTGCTTCCTCACAAATATGATCCTGGACTTCAAGTCTGCTCCATCTTCCATCTGGGCATTTGATATCCACTATTTTCTTCATTCTTATCCTCAGTTCAACTATTCTTTGTTGGCTTTGTTCCAGAGCTCCTAACATTCTCTTAAAAAGATGGCATGTTAACACCAAGACGGAACTTCCAAGGTAGAATATGTCACAAAACCATTACAGTAAATCCCACAATCTGAGCAGCACAAGGTTTTAGTTTATGCCATTTTAAAGCGCACAGGTTGCACTGGGGATGTCTAGATTTTTTTTTCAGCCTGTCTCATTGCCTACCTGGGCATCAGTGCCACGGAGGTGCAGTGGTTAGAGTGCAGTACTGCAGGCTACTTCTGCTGACTGCCGGCTGCCAGCCGTTTGGGTCTCACCAGCTCAAGGTTGACTCAGCCTTCCATCCTTCTGAGGTCTGTAAAATGAGGACCCAGATTGTTGGGGGCAAGAGGTTGACTGAAAACCGCTTAGAGAGGGCTGGAAAGCACTGGGAAGCGGTATGTAAGTCCTATTGCTATCACAAGTTCCTGGAAGGCAGATTTTGATGCCAGTCAGGAAAGAGGGAGGGAAAATTCTAACCGGAATCACAGTTACTCAGAGCAATTAGCCAAAGAGATGAGAAGACTTCTTGCTGATGGACATGTTTAAGCTGAGTTGGATGTGCAAGCGTTATGTTTTTAGATCTATATGGCTCTATGGTGCCTTTTGCTCAGAGTATTTGTGCACTCCATTTTGAGAAATGCAAGGCTTGGCCACTTTTAAGACTTGTGGACTTCAACTCCCAGAATTCCACAGCCAGCAGGCACTAATGGTAGTTTTAAAGCAGAATTCAGAGACTGGAAGTCCACAAGTCTTAAAGTTGCCAAGTTTGGAGACTCCTGTTTTAAAGGAAACACAAGTAGAGACTCCTTATTTCATTCCATGCCAACTCCAGAAATATATTTTCTTGAAGTCATAAATAGTTCCTCTTGCCATTTTCTTTCTTTATTCAAAAAGTAATAATAAAAAAAACAGACAATGGGGGCACCTATAAATGCAAATAGTTTATTATTAATGAGCAACTGGTACTAGCTTTTGGCCTGGATATTACTATTTTTAAAAAAACGATACAGCCAAAATTCTGGCAATACTCCAATATTTGCTGTATATTTTTTCCATCATTTTTTTTAAAAAACACAACTGTAGTACTGAAAGACTTTTAGCCAAAGTGCATTTTCCATTTTTTTGTCCATATACACATTGCACCGTACATAAATAACGACATTGTAAAAATGACTCCGTAATTACAAGTATAATATATATATATTTTCATATAATATATATATTTATATATATATATAAAACTTTATATTAAATCTAGGTAGATGACATTTGGGGTCCCCGGGGCTTCGTTCCTCAGCATCCAACAGCTACCTATTGTTTGTGTTGAGCAGAATTTCTAGCCAGCACGGGCAAGAGGTGATAAACTGCCTGGAGTAGCAGGGCCCCCAGCCTTTCGCAAAGCTGATCCGGACGCTGTTCGGGTCGTAGGGTCCATCTGGGTACTCTAAGTCAGTGGCATGCTTCAGGAGAGAGGATTTCTCGTAGTCGAAGGCCTTGATCGAGTACCCTGGCATCACTTTGTGCACGATTAAGGTTCGACAGCTGGGAATGTCCAGGGTGGGGGAATTGACGAAGATCGGGTGTTCGCTCCGGTTGTAAGCCCACACGCCGTCCGCTTCTTTGCTGAGCAAAATCCCATATCCGATCTTGTTCCGAGTCCTCTGGACCGTCTCGCTTCTGTTCTCCAGGTTGAGCTGTCCGAGGCAGAAGCCGTTTCCTTGAGGTAGGTCATAAAATATACTGACAGACTGTTCGTACACTGTGTAGAGGCGGCCCACGCGTGTCCGATGCTCCCAGTAGGCGACGCTGCACCAGTGGCTGTGTTTCACGGCATCAGGCAACGTGATGGCATCTGGGGAGAGAGGAAGGACAGGACAGGTCAGCTCAAAGGAAGAGAAGCTTTGAACCAACATGGCTGCTCAAGGCCTAGTGGTCAGAACGGCCACCTCACTGCCGGTCTGCCATGAAGCCTGGGGGGGGAAGCTGGAAGGGCAGCGAGGAGGGGGGGTTTGAGGGTCTGGGGGAAAGTGAATGAAGACTTCAAGGTCATTTCCCTGGGAGACGAATGCCAACCTGTTTCCCAAGCATCTTTTTTTAAAATATTTTTTTTTAATTATAAACAATTACACACATTGACAAAGACATACACAACACTTACAAGTAACATTGGAACTTCCCATTCCTTCTTACCGCAGATATTTATCAGTGCATTTTAACAAACATTTTTCCCCCTCTCAGTCCATCTCTATACATTTTAACACTTATCATCCTCTTATTTCTTACTGTTTTGCTGATCAGTCTATGTTTGGTTATTTATATCAGACAGTCTTTATTGCTCTTCTACTAATAAATACCTTTTTCTACTTCCGTACATCCTAATTTTTCCTACCTTCCTATCACTAATTCCTACTTCTTCCATAATACAAACTATGTTTTTAGATTCCTATTTCCTATTTCTATCATCTAGCCCTTCCGCCCAAATTAGATAGTACTCTGCCAAAATATCTCTTTTAAACTTGGTTGGGCAACGAGAGAAGGGACCAAGGGAAGAAAGTGAACTGGCAAAAATCTGGCGTGAACTCTCAGTTCTGGCTCTTCACCCCTGTAATTCACTTGACGTCTAGTAAACTACACTTTTCTCAACAAAAGGAGTCAAGGATCGTTTTTACTTAGCTGCCCAAGCTGAGGCAGGTCTGACATTAGCCAAGCGGCCCCTTTCCACAACTCTCCGTGAAAATATCATCCTTATGCATAGAGAGCTTCATCCAGGAGTTACCTGGCTGCATGATGGAGATTGCTGACCCCAGTCAAGTATGGAGGTTTTGAGAGGAGGGGGAGACAATATTAGCACCTGCCCTTCCCTTCCAGAACACGGGAAGTAGAGTGAGCAGTAACTCAGAGGAAGGTGTTTGCCTGGAACCTTCTGGAAGCTTCTATGCCTGGGAATCTCAATCCTGAAATAACCCCCAAAGATGAAGCAGGCGCTTTCAAAGCAAGTAATCCAGAAAACGTAGCAGGCTCTTTTCCAACAAGAAAGAAAGACCCAGTGGGGGATTCTCAAGATGACCACTGATTAAATGAATCCTTCGCCCAGGCACCCCTTCTCTCTGCTCAGCTCCAGTCCAGCTTTTTTTTTTGCAGGATTGTTTCTGCTGAGTTGTGATTGTGCATTTGAGCTCCACATCCAGCCACCTTTTCCTTCCCATCAGGAGGAGAGCTATGGATCCTCATGGATGAGCTACAAAATCCTGTCACAGGATGCCTTCCTGTTTTCTGCAGCCTGGAGGCCTCATAAAGGAGACTGGAAGAACTGGCCAATCCTGAGTTTGGACCACGGAGATTTTGTCCTGCTCCTCAACCACACTACCCGGGCCTGGGCAACCTATTTCTGTCATTGCCCTCAACGTCTTGGCCACGAACTCCACTCTGTGCCAAGGGCTGCCTTCAGAACCGAAGTTGTGGGACGGGACAGGACAAAATATTCTGCAGGTAGTCCTTGATTTACAACAGTTCATTTAGTGACTGTTCAAATTTACAACGGCACTGAAAAAGTCTGACCATTTTTCACACAAACTGTTGCAGGATCCCCATGGTCACACATGATCAAAATTCACATGCTTGGCGACTGCCTCATATTTATGACGGTTGCAGTGTCCCGAGGTCTTGTGATCCCCTTTTGCGACCTTCTGACAAGCAAAGTCATATGGGGAAGACAGATTCACTTAACAACTGTGGCAAGAAAGGTCGTAAAATGGGGCAAAATTCACTTAACAACCATCTCACTTGGCAACCAGAATTTTGGGCTCAATGATGGTTTTAAGTTGAGGATTCCTTGTCTTTTGTTGTTCTATGTCAGGGGTGTCCAAACTTGGGAACTTTAAGACTTGTGGACTTCAACTCCCAGAATTCCCCAGCCAGCATGGCTGGCTGGGGAATTCTGGGAGTTGAAGTCCACAAGTCTTAAAGTTCCCAAGTTTGGACACCCCTGTTCTATGTTCTATAATTGAAATGAAATAACAGTGATAAAACCTGAAACCATGAAGTGGGTGATTACAACAACATTACTCAGACTAATTACAAACAATGGCATAGCAGCCACTATCATCCATTGGCATCTGTGTGAAAAATAATTCTTGGTTTTCCAAATGTAGGACAAACACAAATTGAGAAAGTTGCTGAAAATGTTGTTATGGGATTTTTTGCAAACAAGCTGATTAGGACCCGAAACATCACCATACCAAATAATGCCGTAATTGGAAGGGAGAGAGCAATTTTTGCAGATATGGCTACGCTGCATGGATGGCAGATTTGAAGATAAAAAGAAAAGACTGAAATGGATGGATTATGGAAGAGTCATCCTTGATGCATTAGGTGGAGTAACAGATTACACACATTTTTGCAAAAAGTAAAGTTTTTTTTACATAAAAATAGCACCTTACTGGCTGTTATATCTCACAATGATGTTTGGATAATTTCTAGGTGTCTGGCTGGGATCTGAATTTCCAAACAACATCAATCAAAGATGAGACTCCTACTGTGTTAATTCGTTGATGAATAAAAACAAGGTCAAACTGAGCACTCCTCCCCTTGGCTGTTTCATTCTTCCTTAAAACCAGAATCGGAGAAAGATGCTTTGACCTTTTCATTTCACCTTTATCTGGAACCCTTCAAATCTGAACAGCCCAAAGACAGAGCCCCCCCTTTCTTCTGTGCCTTTTGGGGAGGGAGGGGGAAGGCACATGAAAATACTTTCTAGCAGCCCCAATGTTGTTTAAGAGATGCATCTTTAAATAACAAAGCCAACGGAGCCTTAGGACTTCCTCCCTTTGCTCCTCTCTGCAGTCTGCATGCCGCAAGTAGTTTTTCTATCTCTGGCTGAATGTCCCGTCCCGTCCCCCGTTCCCCACCCCCGCGGTCCTGTGGAGCATCAGCCAAGCATTCTTGGTTTGTGGGAAAACCCTGAACCTGGCTCAGAGCTTCCCAACAAACCTATCTCAAGCCTTTGCCCTTCTGACCTTGTACCTCCATGCCATCAAGTCCAATTAACTCTGAAGTCAAACCGATACCATCATTTTGCTTGAAAGAGCAGACTGACTCCCTGGATTTCAAAAAACAGAGGCCTACTTTCTCTCTCTCCCTGCTCCCCCCTCTCTCAATCTCAAATTTCACTGCTGCCAGAAAAACAGACATTACTTGCCCAGGGAACCAAGCCTAAACTGCTGTTGTTTTGCTAAAGATTAACTTGAGTTGTAACTCTGCAGTTTTCAAACGGGAAAGGAGAGGAGGAGGGGAAGAACTGAACTCCCCCTTCTTCCCCGGGCAAAATTCTGGACCAAGAATTTTGTTTGGGCCAAAAAAAAACCCACAACAACCACCCCAAAATGATTTTAGGCGACTTTAACCATTCAAAAGTATGCTTGTGAGAATGCTCGAGATTAACAGTCACAGGGAAAAGTACCTGTGTGGATTGTTCTTCTGAAATTTGTCTACTTGTATTATCAAATTGGCTGATGTATTGATAAACCATGTTCTCCTGAACCTTGAGGCTGGAACCTCAGGTCTACCAAAGTTGTTGTTGTTGTTAGTGGCAAAGTCCCACCCATCACGACCCCATGGACAACATTCCTCCATGCCTTCCTGTCCTCTACCATCCTCTGGAGTCCATTCAAGCTCACGCCGACTGCTTCGGTGACTCCATCCAGCCACCTCATTCTCTGTCGTCCCATTCTTCTTTTGCCCTCAAGTCTTTCCCAGCATGAGGCTCTTCTCCAGGGAGTCTTTCTTTCTCATTAGGTGGCCAAAGTATTTGAGTTTCCTCTTCAGGATCTGGCCTTCTAAAGAGCCGTCAGGGTTGATCTCCTCTAGGACTGACTGGTTTAACCGCCTTGCAGTTCAAGGGACTCGCAGGAGTCTTCTCCAGCACCAGAGTTCAAAGGCCTCAATTCGTTGGTGCTCAACCTTCGTTATAGTCCAACTTTCACTTATGTCTAAACAAATCACACCACCTGCCACACAGTTCTTGAAAAACTAAGTTAGGAGCATAAAGGCCTGGCCTGAAAATGACAGTCCTAAATTAATCATCATCCAACCGAGGAATAAGATACGAGGAGAAGCTTCTAAACTGAGAAGGTTCAGGGAAATATGGGCAGGTTCAGAGGAGCTACTCAATCAAGCAAGGACAAAAGATGAAGCTACTTAGTAGGCCCCAAGAAAGAACCGGAACTTACATCCTAAAACAAGGGGTAGCTGGTCCTTCAGGCTCTTGCAAATAACTGTTCCAGCTCATTCTTCCAGATTTATATCCTATTTTGGCCGTCACCTATCTACTGATATCTGATCTAATGATTTTGGAGGCATTTCTTGGATGTTGCAATTCTGAGCATTTGCATATTTAGGAGGAAACATATATGGTGGTGCTGTTTTTTAAACCAAAAGCCATGGAACAGAATGCTGCTGGCACATTAATCTTACTATAGAAGTTTGTGGGATCTAAACCTAAGAAAGTATTCACTCCTGGTGATAGGAAACAAGGAGAATTTTGAGGTTTCCCAAATTCACGAGACTTGGCACTCAGCCTTGACTCTGAAGGAAAGGTTCAAAAACTCAAAAGGTTATTGAAATGCCTGATTTTGTGGTGGGAGAAACAGTTCCTGCTGAAAGCCAGTCAAGAAAAACAGCATTAATTGGAGGAAAGGAAGGACCGGACATCATACAACTCAAGGCCTAGGTCATTCTCTGGTGTCATGCAAAATTCCATTGCTTTCTTCCTCTAAAAAATTGAAATGTCTCCAAAGACATTTGAGAGTGGTGAACAAAATCTAGAACATAGAATATCAGTGTTGGAAGGGACCTTGGAGGACTTCTAGTCCAGCCCCCTGATGAAACAGGAGACCCTATACCAGGCTGGCTGGGGAATTCTGGGAGTTGAAGTCCACAAGTCTTAAAGTTCCCAAGTTTGGACACCCCTGCCCTATACCATTCCAGACAGTGTCTGTTCAGTCTCTTCTTAAAAGCCTCCAGTGATGAAGCACCCACAATTTCTGAAGGCAACTTCTGTTTCACGGGTTGATTGCTCTCACTGTCAGGAAAGTTCTCCTTGGTTATAGGTTGCTTCTCTCCTAGATTAGTTTCCATCCATTGCTTCTTGTCCTGCCCTCTGGTGCTTCGGGAAATAGGTTGTCCCCTCTTCTTTATGGCAGCTCCTCAAATACTGCAACACTGATATCATGTCACACACACACACACACACACACACACACACACACACACACGGTCCTTCTTTTCACTATAGATAAATCCTGTAACCGTATTTTCTTGCAAATAGGTTTTGGAATGAAATAGATTCCTTGCAAAATCTATTTGGAAGGGAAAGAGGTGATAAGAGTCTTGAGAAATGAAGCAGCGTATTCAATCTCTGGAAGCATTTAAGAGGTGCAGTCCATCGCAATCGGCCCAGGAAAAACTACAACCAATGGACAATTCATATTGGGTCAGGTTGAGAAAATTCCTTCCTGAAGACAAGGATATCATCATTCCAAACCATGAGGATGAAAGCAGCTTAGTGACACCAGAAGGCTTTCCCCAGAAGGCCTTGCTGACCACCAAGGGGAGACTGGTCGCATGTTTCTTAAAATATTTCATAAGATAGCTCTCTCTCTCTCTCTCTCTCTCTCTCTCTCACACACACACACACACACACACACACACACACAGAGAGAGAGATAAAATTAAAAACTATATTGGAGAGTGGAAAAAAAGGAAAGAAAGAATGAATCCACAGTTTGATTATTGATTTTGTGCAAACCCATCTGCCTCCTAATTCCATAAAAAGAGAATGGGGGAGAGAGGGACATTCTGTACACCACTAACCCACAGCAACAGTCTCTGAATAAAAGCCAGTGTTGTCCTGCGGAAATGCACCTTATTACGTTCTGAAAAGCTCACAGTTTAGAGGAAAGCGTGAGTGGACCTGAAAATGCCGTCCTTCGGCATTCTGTCCACAATTCTTGAGG